>NC_142313.1:39464355-39781230 GCF_054855325.1 Carica papaya | reverse complement strand
TAACCCAAAGCTCTATGCTCTCCTTAATTGCCTTTAATTTGTGGCCATTCTGTAACTTGCACATCCCTGCACATCAGTGTATTTCCACTTTTCCTCCACCATGGTACGGAAATTCCCACCTTCAACCATCTGTTTTCTAGCCTGAATGGGATAGGACCCCGTTGAATTCCATCCAACTCAAGATAAATCGGAAAGTGGTCTGAGATGGGGCATTGCAATAATTTTTTATGCAAACCTGCAGCTTGAGTGATGAAACCATAGGAAACGAAGAATCTGTCAATTCTGAATTTACATTTCTAATTGGACCAGGTCCACTGACCACCCCTGAGCAGTATATCCACTAACTCCAGCCTGTCCATGGCATCAGTGAATTCTTGTGCCACAGAAGTCGAAACACCGCTTCCACTCCTCTCCTCCTTATGCAGAATCATGCTAACATCCCCACCAACAATCCAATTCCCACCCCATGGTTAATGGCAAACCTAAACAGTAGTTCCCAGAGTAATGTGGTTTGAAACAGGCTGACCGCCCGGTACCTCTCCTTTTCGTGATTGTTGTTGACGCCTCAAGTTGTATGATTCTTAAAGCAACTGATTAAAGCATGTTGGAGGATCTTAGGGTTGGTCATGACAGGTCGGGATTTCCTTTCTCCAGTTTGCAGCTTATACAACACTTCTCCTCTCTTATGGCCAGGTGAAGTTCTACAATGTGCTCACCATCTTGCATGTATTTGAGAGTATATCTTGCATTGCATGTTAACCTTAGGACAAAGGCCTTGCAAGTCCAAATCAGAGGTCTGAATGATCCTGTGAGTTGTGACATCTTAGAATGGCGCTTTCATTTATCTTAGGAGGCAATCCTTAGGATGCCTCCTTTTGGGATCCTACTGCAAGTAGAGTCTTTAAGCATCTGTATTGTTGTGAGTAGAGTCACTAAGCTTTTAGATATGGTTTTGGAGAGGAAAAATTTCAGAGGTTGATGACAGTGTTACATTTCAGAGTGTCTCTATTCTGCAGCCTTTGTTGTTATGGTTGATGGCAAAACTAGAGAGTGGTTCTAAGAGTGGCATGGTTTCAAACAGGCTGACACCTTTCCTTTTCATGATTGCTGTTGATACCTTGAGTCATATGCTTTCTAAAGGTACTGATAAAGGTACTTTGGAGGGTCTTAGGGTTGGCGATGACAGGTTGGAAATTTCCCATCTCCAATTTTGCAAATTGTACAATACTTTTCCTCTCTTACGACCATGTGAAGTCCTATATGTGCTCACTATCTTGCATATATCTGAGAGTGTATTGGGACAGCAGATTAACCTTAGTAAGAAAGACTTTTCAAGTCTTAATGTTGAGGACTAGAGAGTTAGAGGTCTGAACGATCCTGTGGGTTGTGACATCTTAGAGTGGGTTTTAATTTATCCAGGTGGAAGAATCCATAACTTGCCTCCTTTTGGAAACCTGCTATGGGGATCCTTAAGTTGCTTCCTTGAGCTGAATCTACATAGGCTTAAAATGGTGGCTTAGGTTCCTCAATGCAATGAATTGCCATAGAACTCTAAGGTCAAAGATTTAGAGGATTCTGAAAATTTTTGCTCTTGGAAGACATGACAGTTCATCTTGATCCTCAATGCCAATGGGCTTCTCTTTATCCTCATTTGCTGCGGGCTTTGGCAACCATTGATATTTATGTATTTCTGCTGTAGCATAGATTTGAAAACAACATTCTTCATTTATAAGGTAATATGTTATGGTAAGTGTGAGTATTCTCATCATATGGAACTTGTGAAAATTCTCGGAATAATTTATTTACTCATTGCTTCCTCTCAAAAAATGAGATTATAAGTATATAGAACCCATAAAACACAAAGTCCTAATCCAACTACAATTGTAGAATACTACTAGAAAACTTAATCCTTAAAAAATTTCAACTATAATTAAAATCCTAAGTTACTAAAGATCCAATCTTAGCCATACTATTACAATACATTGAAGATTAGCTAGAAATACAATTCCTAACCTATTTAGAAATTCTACTTCATACCCATTCTCCATCAGTGGCTGTCAGGTTAACAAACTCAGATGATATTTTGACAAAACTCAAAATATCATTTTAGTAACTTAGGATTTACTACTGATATAATTTTTCATAGAGATGTAAATTACTTTTTAAATTAAGGGGAATTTATCTAGTTTATTTTTTGGGGAGTATAATTAGGATATATATGCCTGATCATGAATCCAATTGCCAATTTAAAGGGATAACAGTTACAAGTAATTGAAATTCCTAGTACAAAATGAGAAGAGAACACAGTGATACTAACTAGTGATGTAATGACAGTTGCATTCATACTCTTTCACTCTTTATTCAATAAACCAAACATGCCCTAAGAAATGTCAATGCAGAATTCATCTTACTTCTTTCATTCTTATTCAATAAACCAAACATGCTTTTAGAAGTGTCAATATAGAATTCATCTTACTACTTTGCAATCAAAACTGTGTTAACTGCAAACAAGGAAATTCATAAATTATCCAGGCAATTCAAGTACAGTATCCAATAACAAGTCATGGGCTTAATCCATTTCAAAAACCATTGTCCTCTACCAAACAAGAATAACTTAAAATTATATTTTCATTCACAAAATGGTCTAAGTGAAGGTCGCAACCTTGAAACAATCCCTTATTTACAATTCTAAGAAAAAGATGTTTATTAATGTATGTAAGAAAATCCAAAAGATAAAGGAGAATAAAATAATACCTGACCCTTCCTCGATATTACACAACGAGAATCACCAGCATTTGCGACTACAAGTTGGTTGTTTCTAATGATTGCAACACATGCTGTGCTTCCAGATGTTGGTCCCTGAAAATCTGAGTGAGGCCCCTAAATGCAACATAAAACTGCTTAGTTTCTATGATTTCTACATATGATGTCAACTAAATCTAGGAAGGAATTAATTGCAGTCAAAATGGGGCAATTACTGTGAGCTTTTTGAAAAGGAATCTTTTAAATAATAATATTACGGGAAAAAAATAGAGCTGTCCAACTGGCATGTTGCAAATGCAACAGCAAAAATTATGGAGAGAAAAGTTTATGGGTTACACTCCTTTAGTACTTTGTGAATAGTAACACATTTTTTATTCAAGAAGATTACTGAGAGAAAAGAATACTCGACATGATAATATTAAAGTTCTTGCAAGCAGTTGGTAGTAAGGTAAGTTTCCTAGATGCAAAATGATGGAGAAAAGCTACCTGACATGACAACATTAAAGTTCCATGAGTGGCAACCTCTTGGTGCCTATTAAATATACTTCTTTTTTTTCTCAAAAAGAGATAATAAAGTTCCATGAGTGTGGTAATGGAAATTTTATAGTCAAATTACTCAATGTTATAATGAGCATGTCACTACCTACTGAGAAAACTAGGATAAGAAACTCATAGAAACTAATGAAATTTTGTGTTCATAATTTATCAACCCTCACATTATTTAACTTCCAAGTCGAATCAATTCACCACTGTGCTAATTTCATCACACAAAGATGGGCAACGATACCACAGAATCTTTGTCAAAATAAGATTAGAAAATTATTTATAATCAGTGGGTCATACTTTGAGGCCAAGTATGTTCACATGCTCCAGAGCATTTCTTCAATTCCCTCCGTCAAACAATTTTTATTAGAGAAATCAAAAGGATATCTTTAGGTTAACATTAATCATCTACTTTGAGCTTAAAGCAAGAAAAAGGAGAGACCTTTCTGTGGATATGAAGGGGAATGATAATTGGGGTTTTAGTTTTTTTTTTTTTAAAAAAAGAGATCATTAGGTTTTTATTGAAGATCTATCATCACTCCCGACTCCTCAAGTGTGAATTGGAGGAAAAAAGGTTTCCCTGAACGAAGCAAAGAAATGATCTGCTTGATCTCTAAAAGGGCCAAGGTAGCAATATCTATGCCGACGCATCTATGATTACATCATTTAAGCAAGATGCTCTTTTTTAATAGAAATCATTTAGTGCTATGACATTAATAATAGCTACTTGAAAGATACCACACAGAAAGAATTTAAAGAAAAGATTGCACAAGAAATAACAAGTCAACCTTTTCTTTATAGAAGAAAGGATAGAAAAGAAAGCATGGCACTATTAATATTGTTCCAGATTCAAAGCTCAAAAAAGTTTATGCTTCTTCAGAGGCATAAGATGAAGGTGCAAAAACCGAAAATATGGACCAACCTAAACCAATTTCTCTTTCACTCTATTGCTAGGAAACTGTTAGCTTATTTTTCTACTCTCCTTTCTCTACTTTGCTCTCATATCTAGGTTTCAATGTACAACAGAAATGACCAAGCATAATTCAAGTATAGAAGGAACAATCTGGCTCCACATGATATTTAAGAGCTTTTCATCATTCACAACTAAAGATAATAGGTTACTTCAAACCCAATACCTAGGGAATTCATTTCTTACTATTAAGGAAATTATGTACTTGAAATTTAAGACTATCAGAAACAAATGCAGACTGGAAGAAATTCTCATTCATGAGTACCAACCATCAATGACTTTCTTATGAAGAAAAAGACATTCAACTACTTTAACTTAGAACAAGCTTGGTTGAAGCAAATTAATTTGCTTGAAACATGAGATTTTACGAAGATTTGGTAGAATATATCTACAAAACATCAACCATAAGTTTTTCAAGGAAAGAAAGAACCATAGTGTTGATACTGGTTAACAAAATAAAAAAGCATAACTAATAAGATATTGCTTTTTCTATACAAAATTTGACTTTTTGCTTTTATAGAGATTGAATACCTCCTCAGAAGGCCAATCAAAATTATCATGTACTTCACCAGCCTTAGGAGACCATATTAGGCCTTCTAGCATACCAGCTAACTGTTCTATCTTATCACCCAATATGGCTAATTCCCTCCAACCCCTTTGTCCACGCATCATCTCATCCATTCTGCAACAACAAAATTACATTAATCTGCAGGCACAAAAAGAACGAGCAAAAATTTAACACACTTATTTATTAGTTTTATAAATTTTACCCATCAAAACCTTTCAGCAAATGACATTGTGTCTTATCCCCTCACTCCCTCCAAAGGAAAAGAAGAAAAGAAAACAAATGCTCAGATGTTGCCTCTTTTCTCCTCTGAAAGAGCTCAAATTACCCTTGTAATCTAGCATGTTAACTCCCAGCTGTAAATGTTACAAAGTAGTGTTCTCTTCATATTGTTTTAGATTAATAGAACTTTTTTGTGGTACTTACAATTGTATTTTTAGTTGAATGTATGTTGTGAGGAAATTATATCAGAAAACAAGTCAGTAAATCTTATAAAGTACACAATTTTCTGTATATATTTTGTTACTATTTTCTGATTATACTTTATACACAAATAGCAGATTATTTAACCAACTATATAATCTGTGCATGAACAGCTAGAAGCCACCCACTAACCACTTGTGTAGCCATTTATGGAATAAAAGCTTTGTGAAAAAGGAAAGGATCTTCTTGATTCTTCAAAACAACAATGTCGAACTACGACCTCAAAATATATACCCATTATAGCCTCTCAAGTTTATGTCATTTCACTTAATCCAAAAAGATAGATAACAGAACTGGTCTAATATCACAATGTAGAAGAGGTGACTATGAAACCCAGCAGCTCAGAATAACGTCACACAAATTCCTAGGAGACAAAGCACGAGTTAGCCTACAAGCTTGGAGTAAATCATTAAGATTAAGCCTAAATACATCACTTTAATAAAAAAAGTTTAACGTTAGAGAGAACAAAACTATTACAAAAACATTTAGGGTCTGTCACTGGTGCTTGTGCTGTTACTGATAAAAGTGCTTTAAAAATGGTCTTCAGTAAAAGCAGCTTTAAAGTAAAAAGCAGTAAGGTTTTTGATAAAACTTATTGTAAAAAAATATTTTCAATATAAATTATGATATTACATTTAATTAATTATATTATAAAAATTACTAACAAATGTTGAACAGCAAAAGCAGAGGTAGAAGTCGGACCAAACAAGCCTTTACTAAGGGCATCATTTTGAAAAGTATGATCATGCATTGGAAGATAAAAAAGGGACTTACAATCAATTTACAAAAACACTCTCCACAGGTTAACTACAATAAGAATATGCTACAAAAAGGCTTCCAAGAGAGCCCAAAAAGCCACCCACGTGGAACAACTCCGGTTAGTGAATTGTTGAGTGGAGATCCATAGCAAGTTGTTCCAAAGAGAACAAAAACCACCTAGATAGAGGCATTCCTATTAATGAATTTTATGGTCAAGATAAATTCATTCTTCCATACTTCTTTGTTCCATTATGACATCAAAGAAGAAAGTTCAAAACTCAAACATCTTATACTTCTTGAGCAATAATCTCACCTCGTACTCCAAGTCCATATTCATCACTCTACTTTCATATAATTCTCAGAGAAACCTCTCTTGGCTTCCTAGTGCCAGTCTTGCAAGTTCCAAACAAATCTACATTCCAATTCCATATCCCTGCCTAATTTTCCCTCTTTTTATTGCTAATTTATTCAGAGAAACATTACGGAAGTTAGTGGCAGTAAACTTAGAAACTATAACAACCATCACTGTCCATCACATGGTAGTTAGCCTAAATATTGCTCCCTCCAGGCAACTTCAGTTTTCCCTTATTGAAAAAATATAAAAAGTAACAATAGCATTGGAATCAGAATCTTATTTTGCTCAAACTCAGTTACAAGTGTCTACGAGGGTATGGATCTAAGTCTCTAACTCAATAAAATATTTCTAATCAAAGATAACAGGGAACAGTATGTGTGCTTAGATTTGGTTGATGTGAAATTTTTTTTTGAAGAAAATAGTATATTCAAAAAGCACCAAAGATGTGCAACCCGTAAACACTTACATCTCGAACAAAACTGTCTATAAGGTTCCCAAGATTCTTGCTAGAATATAATGGTTGATTCGTAATTAAAATTTAAAAAAAAAAATGGATCCGTGAGTCTCTAAATAATCAAAATTGGATAATATACCTCAACAGTCTCCTCATTCCTCTCTTTCCAAATTGTCCAAAAGGTAGTACTAAAGGATAAGCCTAACAGATTGCTTATTATTTTGAATGATTGATGTGAAAATAGTAAAACTAACATAAGTCTGTAAGACGTTGAGATGATATTTTTGAAATAAAAAGTGCTAATGTAGTATTATAAACAAAGTACCAAAAGGGGGTACTACCCATATACAGTAAATTTACATTCTAGTAAGAGTATCAATGACAACCCCAAAATCTACTCCACTCATCATGTCACGCCCCAAAAACATATTCCCAAGAAAATGAAACCACCTATCTCTCAATCTATTCACCAAAGTTTCCCTTCCCTCAAAAACTCTAAGGTTTCTCTCTTTCCGGATGATCCACATTAATGTGAGAGAAATCAAATTGTTGCAACCATTTTCAAGCCTGAACCCACTCCATGCCCATATTTCTTCTTTGACAGAACCAGCCATCACCCAATTGAGCCTCAGAAGCCCATACACCATACTCCATAGTTCATAAGATGTTGAGATGATATGATATACATAACAAATACATTTTCTTTTTGAAAAGGAAGTATAATTACATAGACAGAAGAGAAAGGTCCAAAATCATCCAGAGTCCTCCAAAGTCACCAAAAAGAAGAAAATGGCAAAGGAAACGAACAAATAAGGAGTTAATATAAAACAGTCCCTTCACAGTGAAAATAAAGTCTTCTGCATTAAAAAATACAGCAGATTAATATTTGCAGTGAAAATGAAAAACAAAGTTGAAAGTAATTGGTAATATATAACTTACTTACTTATCATACAAAAATGTACTTAAAAAAGTAGACATTCAAGAACTAATATTTCTATTTCAGTGTGGTTTTTTAACTTCTAATCCAAGAGTCTTCATCACCGATCTATTACCAAATATCTTAGCCTCTAGTTCTAGATTATTGTTCTACATGACATCAAGCATTAAACCAGATTCCGCACCCATACCCATGCCTACGTCATGTTGTGTCCAATATGGATATGATACTAAATTAAAGAGTCTAAGCAGCATAGTCAAACTCAGTAACTTGGTTATGTGTCCAAAATAAATCCGTGATCCTGTTTCAGATTCCCAAGCAAATTTAAATGAGTTATTTTCCAAATACACCTCAGCCACCTTCTTGCAACGACTATACTCAAACACATCCATCAAAATGACATATGAAAACAGCCTAGAAAAACAGAAACAATAAACAAACCTAAGGAAAGCTTTCTGTACAGAAGTGCCTATATCTCCAGCTGAGTATGCTTCCTGTTTGACCACCTGTCGATGAAGATACTTGGCACAGAACTTAGAAACCGCCTTACCTGCAGATCATGTAAAAATAAAGACTGGACCAACCAGAACAAATATGAAAGAGAATATTGAGCTCAAGGAAAAGGACGATAAAAGATTGAGTTGGATTTTTGAACTCTATCAATTCAGTGATAGGGCCATATATTAGTATTCATAGGCAGCAACAAAATTTAAGCATTAGATGGTCATGGGACCATTAACCCCAACAACAGAATTCCCTGAAAATTTTAGACATAGAACCTTATAACCACTACAATATATGTAGGATTTATATATATGTATAAAGAAATCATACTGTTAAGAACAAAGAGAATAAAAAAGAAATTGACAAAAAAGAACTAAAGAGAGAAATACCAACTTATCTTGCAAAAGAATAGCAGGTTAATCTCCATACAAACAGACAAAGAAATATTCTTGAAAGTATCCACGAGCCTTAGCCTATAAGGATGCCAAGAAAGAAATCTTATCTCCAAGAATATATGATCTCCAAAAATTTTAGCATTTCTCTCCAGAAATATAAAGAGCTCGAAAGAGCTTTAATCCCCTTCCTTATACTTGATTCCAGCAGAACCAATAAAAGAAAAGACTCAATAGTACCAAAACAAGCCCCAGAGAGGCCAAAAGTATCAAAAATCTAATGCTAAGTTCTCCAAGTCACATCACAATGCAAAGAGAAATAACAATGAGGCTCTGCGTCTCTAAGGCACATCACAACAACACTCAGAGACAAGGCAGTATTCAGTCTTCGAGCTTGGAACATATTGTTGGTATTAAGTCTACCTAGAATCACAGGCCAAACAAAAACTTTTACCTTAGAAAGAGCTGAAATCCACTATAAGCATTAATCAGAAACAACATTAGGGGATGCAGGATTATGAATTAGAAAACCAAGGTAAGACTTGCAAGAATAAGTATCTACTGACTCCAAAGATCAGAATCTGCAATCATGTTATTGAAAAAAAATAGCAGACTTGAGGAGATGAATCAATAAAATAATATCAGCAGCTTCCCGATCATTAAGATTTCTGAAGGAAGACAGATTCCAAGACTATTGAATCATTAAAATGATTCAGAAAGAGGAAGCCGGAGAATGACAAATATGAGACAAACTGCAGGCGAGGAAAGCAGCAGGACTAGTCTCCTTGCGGAGAACATTGTCTAGGCTACCATTGAGTAAGTACTTATAGTTGTAAACCAGGACTCATCTGATTCTTCACAGTACCATCCTTGAAGCTGAACTAAAAATTCTTGTGCCTTAAGCAACCAACACAGCTATAAACCCAGTGATAAATGGATTGTAAGTACCATTAGTCCTCTCACTCATTTCTGCTCTCTATTAAACCTTCCCCTCCATTTCTCTCTTCTTAACGAAAACCATAGAGGTCTTCTTTGTTAGATTGTTGACGTTGCGGATCAATGGTGGAGACAGAGACGATTGCATTCCAGGCAGAGATCAATCAGTTGCTGAGTCTGATCATCAATACCTTCTGCAGCAACAAGGAGATCTCCCTTCGTGAGCTTATCAGCACTTCTTCTGATGCGTTGGATAAGATCAGGTTCGAGAGCTTGACAGACGAGCAAGCTTGATGCTCAGCCTGAGCTTTTCATCAACATTGTTCCTGACAAGACCAACAACATATTGTTGATAATATTGGCAAGGCTAAGGCTGATTTGGTGAACAATCTCAGTACTATTGCAAGGTCTGGTACCAAGGAATTCATGGAAGCATTGGCTGCCAGGGCTGACGTGAGCATGATTTGGCAGTTTGGTGTTGGTTTCTACTCAGCTTGGTTGTCAAGAAGGTTATTGTTACCAAAAAGCACAATGATGATGAGCTATTTTTCTGGGAATCCCAAGCTGGATCATTCACTGTGACTAGGGAAACCTCTGGCGAAAGCCTTGGCATGGGTACTAAGATTACTCTCTTCCAGAACGAGGATCGACTTGAGTATCTTGAGGAGCGCCGTCTGAAAGACTTGATCAAGAAGCAATCTGAATTCATTAGCTACCCAATCTCTCTGTGGGTTGAGAAAACCACTGAGAAGGAGATCTCTGATGATGAGGATGAAGAAGAGACGAAGAATGAGGGGAAAGTTGAAGATGTTGATGAAGAGAAGGAGAAAGAAGAGAAAAAGAAAAAGAAAATCAAGGAACTGTCTCATGAGTGGTCTTTGGTGAACAAGCAGAAACCCATCTGGATGCGGAAGCCTGAGGAAATTGCCAAGGAAGAATATCCTGCTTTCTCTAAGAGCCTTACAAATGACTGGGAGGAGCACTTGATACAATTCATACTTCATATTTCAAAAATAAAGTACCGTTGATCCTTGCACAACCAAACTTCTTGCTAGCCACCGATCAACCTGAGATCAGAGACCCTTTAACCCTTAAAGACCATAGCTAAAGCCCCTTTACAGACTCTGTTCCGATTAGATCCCATACTTGCTGACTTCATCTCTGAAATTGACAACCTGGATAACAGTCTATTCAATCTAGACATTTTGTCTTCTTTACTTCTGCTAATACTCCTCTTTCTTCACACCATCAAGAAAACAATTATGACAAAAACTCCAATTATAGAGAGGAGATGCAACTTGGTAAAACCTGCAACTTGTTTGCTTTGACTTCAAGCAAAGCCACCTGAACCAAATGGTGCTGCATTGCAGCCTCCACCTTCATGGCCAAACCTGACCTTCCAACAAATCCAAACTTGCATTGACAAATGAAATTAAATAGCAACTGAAATGAATAGCTATATCTCCAATCTTTTTCCCTCTTTCATGAAGATTACTAGGCTTGTCATTCTTTCATTTTTCTTAAACAAAAAGTGTAAGATCATAAACAGAGGTACCAAGGGAGTACAGCCCATGTACAAAAAGCTTTTACAAGTCAATAATAAGATCAATGATATTCCCAAAATCTTTCATCCTATAAATGTCATGACCCAAAATTAAAACAAAATCCCTTCTTCAATTATATCCATAGTGGGGTAAAAGAGGGAGAGACCTAAAAGTTCCAAATTGGCAAAGTGGACGTAACTAACATGCTAAGGAGTACTATCAATCCAATGATCCTCCCTAAAACGAAATGAGAACCATTCCTCAAACAAAATCTGAGCAAGGGTAAAAGGGAAACACAAAGATTAGCAATAGCCTTTCAGGAGCATTTTTATGTACTCGAAATATTGACTTTGTAGTCTCATTCATTCTGGTATAGACCAAACTTGCTGTTAATAATCCTGTGCAAAAAAAGTAAGATTTCAATGGAAACCGCCATAATCATTTAGCCAACAAAGACAAACTGTTATGACAAAAGTTCCCAATACTAAGACCACCATCCTCTTTGGGCAAGCAACATCTTTCACAACGAATTCCAACGTTTTTCCCAATAAACTAACTGATCCCTCATTGACTTGCTTGAACCCAAACAAAGAAAAGATTTCATCACCCACTCACCTCTCTCACTCCCGCATCTTAAATTGAGACAAGTAATAAAGGGGAATACTAGACATACAAGATTGACTTTGAGTGACCCTATCACCAAAAACAATAGCATCCTTCCAACAGTCAAAAAAACTTAAGAGGACAATTGGAATCAATATAATGTTTTAGTCAACATATATAGGATATATAGAAATCAATAAAAGGTATTGCTAAAAAAAAGTCTTGCTTATAAATTAGTTATAAAAACATCACTTCCTATCTATGGATAGAAACAATAGCAAAATATGATAATTCATCCCCCTCATTACAAAAATAGTTTATAGAAAATGATAAACTTACAACCCTCAGCTCAGATACGTGAAGACAAAAACTTAAAAGGGTGTCGAGAATGCTCTTTATTCTTTCATTTGAAGATCAAAAACTTAGATATTGATGCCTAAAACATAGAAATGTTAAGGAAGGCTCTTAATACTAGTTGTAAAACAAGCCTTTCACTCTTATCCAAAGATCAAAGGACAAATAAGGAATACAAACACAAACATTCAAACATGCAAAAACGAAGAACACACACAATAAGAAAGAGTTCCCCAATGATTCAATCCACACAAGATTGCAAATTTGAACTTATATCGCAAGCCTTGTACATATAAAAGATGTAGGCTTAGTTAACAATAACAAAAGACCAATTAGATCTTTAAATGTCAATTTACTTGGAGTATATTATTCATTGTTTATAAAGACGAAGAACTTGGTTTAAGAGTAAATTTTTGTCTTCAAAAGAAAAAGGAGAGCTGGAGATTCAGAAAGTTGTGGTACAACAATATTTTTATGGGTCCAAAAACTATTCCAAAAGTGTTTCTTTTTTGCTAAGCATCTGTTGTCATAACTAAATACATGGATTCCATAGCTCAATATTTTGCCTCATGTATTCATGCATAAGTCTCATAATCTGTGCTAAATTCCCTAATTTCCTGGTTCCCATTATAACAATGCAACTTTGAGATGGATGACTATCCTGGTACTTCAGTTTAGGAAAGAAAAGGCATAAATAACAGTAAGAAAAGCAACTATAAATCAACATTTGAAAAATTAAAAATGGAAAAACTTCTGTTGGAGAACAAAACAAACTTTGTTGGAATCATAAACACTCAAACAAAACAACTATGAAGTTCCCTTGATTAAAAACCTGGGATGAAACTTACAAAAATAAATTTGTAATTTAAAAACTCAAACTCTAACCTCCATGACCATCATAAACCCCAAAGAAAGACGTAGAATTGTCCAAATCCAGAAAAGCTGCATGCTGTGGAAGACTAGCATGTATAAGTAATATAATTATAGTAAGTAACAAATATATGAAATCACTATATGGTCATTCAAGAAAAACACAAATTCTGAAGTTTCGACATTTAATCATTCACAACGAAAAAAAAAATCGTAACAAAGTAATTCTACATGTTGCAAAGAAACAAAGCCTTATCAATCACATCAGTGAAACACTAATATAATTTTACACGTTTGAATACTTTAATTAAATTAAGTCCAGTTTGTCACATTAAACTTCACATATCTGTCTTAATCATGTAATAGTTTATAAAATTGCTCCTATTTTTACATGTTTCTACTTCAAATTTTCAAACAACTGCCTATTTCAATATTGTAGTTCAGAAAATACCATGGTACATATTTCTGCCAACAGACAAGAGTTTTTCATGTATGCTTTACTGTTTATCTATTTCAGACATCAACGAATGAACAAAATAATTATATACGTTACTTCTAAAGTGCAGTAATACTCTCCATTCTCATTCAAAAATGCTATCAGTAGTACTGTACATAAACCAGAGCAAATGTTACTGTACCATGTTACTATCTCCAAGACATTTGCATATGCTGATAGCATTGGGAAACTCATATATTACTCTTAATTTCTGAAAAATATGCTATTTATGCCACTTCTTCTAATTTAGGTGAAGAGCATAAGCATGCAGCATCTTGAATAAGTACTGAGAGTAAACTTTTTTTCCATAAGAATTTACAAGGGCTATACTGACTTGAATAAGCTTTGTTTCTTACATCTTAAATTCCCATGCAACTCAAATTTCTTTTTGAAAGATCTCATGAATTACTTGTCAGGAAGTTGCAGTTCTCAAGTAAATCAAACATAAACATACAATCAATAAGCATCCTTAATAAGTGGTAAATCTGCCGGTCATGCAGTTGAAATTCAATTCCTTACATGCACGCGAATACTTGGTTGGTTAAATAATATAAACAGACAATGCACTCACAGCATCTTCCATGGTTGCACGCCAACCCTGCATGGAGGACACGCCATACCGAAGTTGGTCATTTTCTCCATCCTCCGAGGATTTTTCAGTTTTTGGGGAGCTCAGATAAACCCCCATTTCTGGTTAGAATCATATCAAAACCATCAATTGACAAAATCATCTCAAGAAAAATAAACTTTAGGTACGCATACATTCTACTTACGCAAATGTTTGCTGAGATACATACAAATGCAGTAGCAAATGCATTCGACTAAATAAGGCTGTTACAAATGTTAGCTGTATATAAATACATGGGTAAGTACGCAGATATATGCATGCCCAGCTAACAAGAATAATGTTTCTCCACCATGTTCAAAAAAGCTAAGTTAACAAATAAAACAAGCAACGAAAGAGTACAATTTATAAACAGGATAACGTGTCCAGATAACAACAGTAGGGTCCTCATTCAAATCTCGTAATACAGAATTCCAGAAACTGCCCTAATTCCTCATCTAGTCAGCAAAAATGAAAATAAAAATAAACTGAAAAACGACGTTAAAAGTAATCCCGTGGCCAACTTATTTCTGCTTACTCAGAATTATACAGCATTTTCTCGGGAACATGCAGATCAAATACAAACGGAAAAAGAAACAAGGACAAAAACAAAAACAAAAAACAAATCAGTGATAATAATGATTACTAGATTCAATTTTAAAGAACATAATTACCGAGATCGAACGAACTTTAATGAATTCTTAATCGTGTACAAAAACCTGCAAATAATTACGAGAATTTAAGCATATGAAGGAACTCTAGGGTTTGCGAGAGGCAATACTCACATGGCGACAAGAGAGTGGTTAAACACCGGAAGGAAGAGGAAGAGATGAAGGGGAAGGATGATCAGTCTGTTATTGTTAGATTATTGTGAATGACGAAAATATTTGACTTAAATAACAGGAAAGAGTTATTACCATTTGGTTTTTAATCATCTTTACTAATAGGCTTTACACATCAGGTCGTTATCCAAAACCATTAATTAATTCTAAAATTATTTTAATAATTTGTTGATTATGTAAACATTAATTATCTACAGTTAATTTAATTGTTTTTATTTATGTATTTAATTAATAAGATTGAATATATAATTAATTAAATTAATTTTTTTGAATTATTTTTGAAAGTATTCAAACATAATTTAATTAATTTAAATTTTTTGTTTGAATTATTTTTTAAAGTATCCTAAAACTCTACCAAACACTTTCCCAAAATCCAGCCCAGTTCCAAACTTTCACAAGTCCAGTGGTACAGAAGAGAAAAAATAAGCAAGCGGACGAGACATGAGAGAACAGAGAGATGATGGGAGAGATGGAGGGGAAGAGAGGGAAACAGAGGGCTTTTCAGCGATGCAAAGAGAAGCAAAGGAAGTGAGTGGCGGTGGCGTGAAACAGAAGAAGTAAGCGGAATCTCGGCCTGGTGACGATGATTTCAGCCGATGATGGTGAGAACGTTGATCAGTGAAGCCGGAAAGGAGGAGCAAGTGTGGAGGAGGCTGATGATTATGATGATGACTTATCGCAGCCGGAGAGATAGGAGAGGTCACAAAAAGCTATATGAAATAGCATTCGAGCGAGAGAAGCAAAGGGCGAAGATAAGAGGGAGAGAGCGCAAGAAGAGAGGCTGAGAGATTGAGAGGGACAATGGATAGAGAGGATTCAAGTGAGAAACCAAGTGACAGAGATTGAAAATATGAGGGGAAACTGGAGCGGTTGATAGAGGAGAAAACAAAGGAAAGAGGGGGAAAAGTGAGTGGAAAGAAGAGATAGAAGCTTGGAAGACAGAGAGATGAGAAAGAGAAGGAGCTGGGCGAGAGATAGAGAGTGACATAGAGTGGGGAAGACAGATAGAAGAGAGGAAGAGGGAGTTCGAGGAAGGAAACAGAAAACCGTGAAGAGAGAGTGAACGCGTTGTAACGCACAAATAATTTCAGCATTTTTGTTATTATTTTTATTAATTTTATTTATTTAGTTTAATTTATAATTTTAAAAAAAAAAAGCGTCACGTCAGCAGCCATGTCAGCGGCTCAGTCAGTAGTCCTGGCCAACCAGGACCTGCCGCGTGGCAAGACCACGTCGACCAGGGAACGGGCCACGTGGGCGATCCGCGTGCGCGCGATCGGACGGCCCAGATGCGTCCCCGCGCGCACGGACGGCCCAGATCAAGCGTGCGCACAGACGGCCCAGATGTAATCGCACGGATGGCCCAGATGCACGCGCACGGACGGCCCAGATTCAATCAAAAACGGACGGCCCATATTTAATCAAAATAGACGGCTGTGATCAAAAGGCAAAAGGGTATAAATAGAACCCCCACACCTGACCACAAAAACCCTAGCCGCCTGCCCTCGCCGGAGAAGACGAACCAGACGCCAGAGGAGCCAGCCGCCACCACCCGCCGCCGCACCGGGGAGTTTTCCGACCGCCGATCGAGGTAAATTTCATACCCCCGATTCGTTTTTCCACGCTGAGTTCCCCTGTAGCCAAATCGGAGCCAAAATTTCGGCCAAACGGCCGGAAAACACGGCCGAAACCCAGCGGCGCCGCTGCGCCCCTCCTCGATTTTTGCCTCCGATGAGGCCCTTCCCGGCTTCCGTTTGATGCAATTTTTATATCATCGTGATCACCATTCTTTTCTCTACAAGTTGATCGAAGCCGAATCACCAAAACACGAACCTCGCCGGAGAGCCGCCGCACCCGAGAGCACCGCCGCCGGTAAGCTTCGGTTTTTTTGTAATTTTTTGGCCCCCCGAGGACCCTAGGGTTGTTTTATCACAGGGACCGATGCAAGTGTGGCCAAATTCGGTCAGAAACGGCCGAAAACGGCCAACCCGAGGCGAATCGTCGCCGCTTGCGGCGACGCCGTCGCCGGAGCACGGCGGAGCCGCCGTGCCGGAATTGCGATATTGGCTGAAAGCGGTCCTGGGTCTAATTTGGGATTTTTTGGAACACGTGCAGGTACCAATAGTGCGTTTCAATTCCCCGGGAAAAATTCAGGGAAAATTAAGGACAGCTTGTAGACGCACTGTGGAGCCGTGTTCGGACCCCGAAACGAGTAAGGACCCCTCACCCTATTTTCTATCACGGTATTAAAGTTCAATAATGATAAAACGGTATTTCTTGAATCAACGAATGTGTGAAATTGCTTAAGGTCGCTAATGGAGCCCGAGTCTGGTGTGTTTGTCGGTTAACTGTTATTTGGCCTATTTTACAGTTTTAAATGCAGTATGAGGTCTGATGTTTTCATTTCATAGTTTCGTGTGCATATTTTACTGTTTTATTGATTATGGGTTGAATGACTGAGAAACCGATGTTGTATGTTGTTTTGTTTGGCATAAATTACTGGTTTGCTTGTTTGAGTGTGAATTGATGATGCTGACTGAGGAAAAATGGGAATGAAAGATTACATAAATTGATAATTGTATAATGTGATCAGCCTGACTAGATATCTTGGGAGATGGTGGACGGACCGGGTCCGTAGGGAACCCTACTGGGATTGTGGTCTCTCATACCGGACGGGGTATGGAGACCTTATGTGTTTTGGCGCCCATACCGGACAGGGTATGGAGACGGCCCGTTTCACCCTCATACCGGACAGGGTATTGAGGTTTATAGTTTTGGCGCCCATACCGGACGGGGTATGAGGACGGCCCTGGAATCTGATTACGAGTGTTAAGGGTTCACGGGTAGCGGGACCCCTATGGAACCCCATAGATACTAGTAGGCTGGTAAAAGAGGAAAAATATGTTGTGTAATGATTGAATTACAAAAAGCGTGATAAGTATTATGTTATACAATTTATAAGATTTCATGATGATGATAATGTTATTGCTTTCGTATATTGTTTTATGAATTTCACCGAGGTAAGTGGATGGTAAAGGATTTTATTATTGATTAAAGAATTTGTTGTAAATTATGCTCCATTAGTCTTTTTGTGTTTTCTACCCACCTTTACCTCCGTGACGGTGAGATATTGTGATGTCTTTACTGGGCTAGTGTAGCTCATTCCTTATTTAATCATTTCAGATCAGGAAGACATTGTTCCCGAGCCCGTTCCGCAGGAAGACGACGAAGGGGACGCCTAAAGACTCCATAGTCATATTCATAGCTTTTACTTTCGAGTTTCTCTTTTAGTTAGTTCGATCTTTTATATTTTGAGCACGTTTTTGATTTTAGTGTAAGGGATGTTGATCAAAATTCTGACTTCGCTTCCGCATTTGACATTTTTAATACACATATTTCATTTTAAATTTCCGGGGCCGTTACACGCGTAGAGAGAGAGAGAGAGAGAAAAATAGCAGAGGTACAGAAAGAGGAGAGGGCTAGGGAAAGAGAGAGAGAAGAGAAACAAGAAGGGGCTTGAAATGTGAGAGATATTGCCAGAGGAAGGAGAGACCGAGAGGGTTAGAGAAGAAACACATGTAGGACGACGAAAGAAAGCATTATGGAGAGAGGAATTTGAGGGAGAAAGGAGAAACAGGTAGTGACGAAAGGGGGGAAGGAAAAAAAAGGAGAAAAAAGGGAGAGTCAGGAATCAGAAGAAACTCTTGAGTTTGCGGGAAAATCTTGAGCTTGTGAGCTAAAGACAAATTTTTCTTTTAGGAATTTGCCATGAGAATCTTTGGTTTACTCAGTTGAAATGAGTTTAGAGTTTTACCAGTCTTCCCTTTTGTTTGATCTGCTCCATGAAGATATATATATATTTATGCAGACTGTTATTTGGAAATGCATGTGAAGCTTTATGGGCCAGAATCAAGGTTGGTTATATCATATTTGTTGATATTTTTGGAAGCTGTTTTGCTTGTGATTCAATGATTAAACTATGGATCTTAAAGGGTTGTTTTCTTCTATTTCAAGGAATTTTTGAGAAAATTTATGGAATTACAGGGCTCTCTAAGGAACCATCTTGAATAACTCATTGGTAGGTGGGAACGAATTGTAACAGAAGATTATGAGTTCATGACAATGCTTTTGGTATGAATAAATTCTTTGTTTTTAGTGCCTATTCAGAATAAAAATATCAAATTAGACTTTTTCTTGAGACAGATAAGCAGTTTTCTTCAGTCTGTTTATGTAGCTTTCGTCGTTTGTGGATCACTTTAATAAATGTAGAAATTTGCAGTTAATGGGGTCCAACCGAAATCCTTTTATTTATTTGAAGAAAGATGATATTTTGAATTTGACATTAACACTTTCTTCTAAATTCTAAGTAAAGTAAATTCTAATAAGTAGTATTATTTTTGAGAATTTCTAATTAAAAAATTAATTTTTAAATAGAACAGATTTTTAACTGTTTAAAAATTGGGGCTAAAAACCCTATTTCGATTAATTAGATTATATTAAAGTCTAAAACTTTAATCTAAGATACAAATCTCATCTGTGTCACTACTGCATTTCTTTCTATGAGCATTTTAAAAAGAATGAACATTTTTCCTCTCCAACCATTTACCTTGAAGAAGATGTGAAAGTGCATTTTTTTTTTCTCTAATAAAGACGTGTTCCGATGTGTGAAGCCGGATAAAAAGGATTTCATATTTATGTTTTTGAATAAAACAATCTTTTTATTTTCTATTCAATAAATAGTATCAAGAATTTAATTTATAATTTAATACTATGTTTAAAACAATAAGATTTAAAATTTTGTTTTAAACTTACACAATTGTTATTGTAAAGTCCTAAAATTTTGGGTAAAATAAACTTAAATTAAAGATGCAGAAGCGTATAATAACGTTAGTGTTTACATTTCTTACACATAAATTAGAATGACTAATAAGGTTGCGAAAATATTTTTTTCATAGATGTTCATAAAAAAATAAAATAAATATATCAAAATAGTAAATAAAATGTTGTAGGGAGGTGTTACCACTACCTCTTGATAGAATCTAAGGGACACCTACTCACAGTCTTCCTACCGGTTAAGATCTGGAACTTGATCTTTTTGATCTAAAATGGTTAATAAGGGTGAGTTACACTAGCCCAATAAAAATATTACACTACTCACCGATACGGAAATCGAAGGTTGGTAAAAAAAAAATATAAAACGACTAATGGAGCTCTTAATTTAAGTAAGTTCATTTATCATAAGAAAAATCATTTATTGCATACTTATTGTTATGAGATTTTCAAAATCGACCTATAAAAATAATAACTCAAATACATTATGATTTCTTATACAAGTGAATGAGAATAATAATTTTATCTTTTATCTGCTTACTGGTACCTCTGGGGGTCCATACAGATGTCTCCTTACGCATGAACCTAATATCTAAACTTGCCAATTAACCAGTCCTCCCCACACCTCGTCCGGTATAAGAGCAAAAAATGACATCATTCGATACTATGTCCGGTATAAGCACAAAAAATGGCATCTTTCGATATCCAGTCCGATACGAGGATGAACAAGGTCGTTCCCATACTTTGTCCGGTATGAGTGCCAAAAATATCATCTCTTGATACATCGTCTGCTATGAAGTAACGTTCACGGTAAGGTTCTCTATATCCATCCACCATCTCCCAGAATATTCAGTAAGACAACCATTTATTAATTCACATAATCAGGCAATTTTTCATTTGTATATTAATTTCACATTTCACAAATCAAACGTAAATCACGCAAAACAAGCGATATATGCATTAAGAAAACACAACTGAATCATTTAACTATTTTAATATATTAACATGTATTTTAAGACTGTACAAGTATATAATCAGTTAAATATGATAAATAAATAACTAACCGGTTCCGCCCCCATTAGTGACCTATAATTATTCTCAAAGTTTTCTAAATTTTACAAAATACCATATTATTTATTATTAAGATTTAATTTTATAACAGGGAATAGGATGAGGAACTCTTACCCGAATCGGCATCCGAAGCACTGTACTTTCAACCGCACCTCTTGGCAGTCTCTAGATTTTTTGAATTTTTCTGTAGAGATTAAACATGTAATACTTGGACCCAAAATTTGGTCCGAGATTAATTTTAACATTTTAAATATATAAAAAAATTATTTTTAAATTAATTTATTTTAATTTTTATTAAATTTATCGGAAAGAAAATAGGTTATGGATAAAATTGAAAACAATTTTGGAAAAAAAAGTGAAAATTTGGGTCCGGATGGTTTTTTAAAAGAAAAATCAAAAATTGGGGGTCATAGTGCAAATAAGAAAAATTTTGTCACGTAGGACTATCTAATTAGCAACCCAGACGAATCGGAGCACGCCACGTGGCAAGGCACGCTGACATCCGTGCCACGCGGGATGTCATGTGGGCGATTTGCGTGCCTTGCAATCGAACAGTCTAGGATCGATCCTGCGCAAATGGATGGCCCAGATTTGTTTTTTCTTTAAATGTAATTGGACGATCAAGACAAATCACGATGAACGATCCATATTTATTTCTTCCTTAAATGTGATCAGACAGTGGAGATTAAACGTGATGAACGGTATAGATTCATTTCTTCCTCAGACGCGATCGAATGGTCGAGATCAAACGTGATAAACATGCTAGATTAATGCGATATGAATATAAATATTTCACATCAACTGAACCCGAACTCTAGCTGTCAGTCTCCCACCGGATAAGAAGAACCAATCACCAAAGAAGAAAGCCGACCGCCCACCGCCGCTACACCAAAACCACCTCCAACCACCAAAAAAGTTAAAAAATCTCTTATCCCCTCGGAATTCGATTCTGAGCATCTCTGTGGCAACATCATAGCAAAACTAACGACATATGAGCTGAAAACCGTGGGCAAAGTCCGGCTGTACTGTCGCGGGCAAAACCCGCAAACTCCTCCGATAAGCCCTTTCATGTTTCTCGTTTTGTACGATTTTTCCACCGTTGTGTTCACCGTTCAATTTTCTATAAGTTGACTAAAAAAAAAAATCTCAACCACGAAGGTGAGTTAGCAGAGCCGCCGCACTCAGAAAACCCCACCACTAGTAGGTTTCTATTTTTTGATTTTTTTTCAGTCAATCGAGGCAAACCGTCGCCGTGAACGGCAGAGCCGACGCTAGAGCACGGTGCTGCCACCGTGCCAAGACTCAAATTAGTCGGAATAAATTTTGAACACCGAATTTGGATTCCTATGGTATTTTTAGGTACGTGACAAGTGTTTTGGATTTACAGAGATAATTCAAGAAACTTACTACCCATTAAAAAGCGTAGTAGACAGTGCGTCATACCGAAACACTAATCTAGGTAATGAACCCTCACTTTTTTCTCCGTTACGGCAAATTGAGGCTTAATAATTTATGATTGTGTATTTTTATAAAAAATTAGAGAACCTTTGTAAAGACCCAAAACTTAAAATGAAATAAAGTCATAAATTAAATGTAGAAGTGAAATAATAGGTTTTAGGGTTTTCATTTCTTACACAATAATTTAGAATGACCAATAAGGCTACGGGAATGTCCCTTCTAAAAGAACGAAAATCAAAAAAATAAACAAAAGGCAAATAACTGAGCATTCTATGTGACCTTCACTAGTTTTTCAAATGAGTCCGGGTGGTAAACTATTCACAACCCTCTTATTAATCGAAATCTGGATCTTGGTCCTCTTAATCTAAAATAGTTAATAAAATGATGAACTACACTTGCCCAGTAAGAATATCACACTACTCACCGATACAGAAACTGAAGTTGGTAAAAAATCATAAAAATAACCAATTGAGCTCTTGATTTAAGTAAATTCATTTATCATAAAAAAAAACTATTTATTGCATATATTTACCGTTGCGAGATTTTCAAAATCGACCTATAGAGATAATAACTCAAATAACATTCTAATCTCATATTCAAGTGAGTAAGAACAATAACTTTCCCTTTTTATTTGTCTACTGGTATCCCTAGGGGCCTATAAGGATGTTCCACTACGTATGAACTAATATCCAACATTGTCAACTAAGCGGCCGTCCTCATACCCCGTCCGGTATGAGCGCCAAAAATACCACCCTTCAATACCCCGTCCAGTATGAGGGTGAATCAGACCGTCTCCATACCCCATCCAGTATGAGCACCAAAAATACCATTTTTCGATACTCCGTCCAATATGAGGCAACATTCACAGTAGGGTTCCCTATGTACTCAGTCCGTCCACCATCTCTCAGAATATCTAGTAAGGCTACCATTCATTAATTCACATGACCAAATAATTTTTTGTTTGCATATTAATTTTTAATTTCACAAATCAACCGTAAATTACGCAAGACAAATAATATATATTTCAAGAAAGTACATCTGAATCATTTGACCATTATAGTATATCATCATATATTTAAAGCTTTAAATTCAACAATCAATTAAATAGGACAAATAAATAGCTAACCGATTACGGCTCCATTAGTAACTTATAATTATTCTCAAAATTTTTTAAATTACACAAAATACTATAATATTGATTATTAAGCTTTAATTCCATAACAGAGAATAAGGTGAGGGATTCTTACTCAAATCGGTGTCCGAAATACCGAATTTTTTACTGCGCCTACTGGCAGTTCTCGGGTTTCTTGAATTTTCCTGTGGAGATTAAAAGAAGCTTCACGTACCTAAAGATACCCTAAAAATCTAAAATTAGTGTTAAAAAATTTTTTTCGGCCAATTTTGAGATTCTAGCATGGCATCACCACGGTACTCCAGCAACGGAATTGCTGCCCACGTGGTGGTTTGCCTCGGTATGGCCGTTTTCGGTCAGTTTTGATCGATTTTATACTCATTTCTGTGAGAAAATACGTTAAAAGGTCTCGGTTGGTTGAAAAAAGTCAAAAAAAAATATAAACCTACTAATGGTGGAATTTTTCGGTGTGGCGGCTCTGCCGATTCACCTTTGCAGCTAGGTGTTTTTCTTCGGTCAACTTGTAGAAAATAGAACGGTGAACACAATGGTGAAAAAATTGCACAAAATAGAAAACGGGAAGAGGCTCATAAGAGGAGGTTGCGAGTTTTACTCGCGACGGCATTTACGGGCTTTACCTGTAGTTTTCGGCTCACCCGCTATTTCTTTTACTGTAATTTGGCCATGGGAGTGCTTGGAATCAAATTTCAAGCGGATAAGAGAATTTTTACCTTTTTGGGGGGTCGGAGGTGGCTTCGGCGGCACGGCGAGCGGGTCGGCTCCCTTCTCTAACGACTGGTTCTTCTTCTTCGATGGGAGGCTAGTGGCTAGGGTTTAGGTTCAATGTGATGTGAAATATTTATACCTATTTCATGTTAATCTGGACCATTCAATGTATTTGATCTCAATCATCCGATTGCATTTAAAGAGAAAATAAATTTTGACTATTCATCACATTTAATCGCGACCGTCAGATTGCACCGGATGAGGAAATGGATCTGAACTGTCTACGCACGCAGGAACGCTTTCGGGTCGTCCGATCGCAGGGCATGCAAATCGTCAGTGTGGCCTCCCGCGTGGCACTGAGTCAGCGTGCCTTGCCACGCAGTGCACTCCGGTTCATTGAGGCTGCTGACTGGGCAGTTTTACGTGGTAAAATTTTCCTTAATTGTATTCTGACCCCTAGTTTTTTATTTTTCTTTTAAAAACACCATCTGAACCCAATTTTTCACCAATTTTTTTAAAATTATTTTCAATTTCATTTTCAACCTATTTTTTCTATAATTTCACATTAAATTAAATTTTATTAATTTTAAAAATAAATTTTTATACATTTTTTAATATTAAAATTAATCCGGGGCCAAATTCTTGATCTGGGTATTACAACCTTAAAAATAATGTTACGCCTCTTCTTGTGTATGGTTCTGCCATAGGATCTTGAGTAATGGAATTTTTCGGTTGTGGAATACTCTATTCTTTCTGTCTACAATACCTACCAGTACCTTCTCATAGGATATATCATCCTAGAGTAAAAAGGACTCGTGGAACAAGATGTGTGATGGGTCTTAGTTGTATTTGCGTAATATAGATATGTTGAACACATTATAAACCCTGGATAGCTTTGGAGGTAGTGTCAATCTGTAGGTAGTCATACCAATCCGGTTTAAGATCTCAAATGGTCCGATGAACTTAAATTTTAATTTTTTTCCTCTTGCCAAACCTACTAATTCTTTTGAAAGGAATGACCTTAAGAAACATTTGGTCACCTTTTTCAAATTCCAAATCCCTCCTTCGAGAGTCTGTATAACTTTTATGCCTGCTCTAAGCTATCTAGATGTTCTTCTTGATTTTAACTATCTTGGCTATAGTCTCCTCTACAAGATCTTAGTAAAATAATTTTTTATTATCCACCTCTTCCTAACAGATCGACAATCTACATGGTCAGCCATACAATATCTTGTACGGAGCTATGCCGATACTTGTCTGGTAGCTATTATTATAGGCGAACTCCATCAGAGGTAAGTGATCTTTCTAATGGCCCCTGAAGTCTAAAACACAAGCCTGGATTATATCCTCCAGTGTGCAAATCGTTCTCTCTGATTGCCCATCAGTTTTAAGGTGGAATGCGGTGTTAAGGGAAAGTTTCGTTCCCATAACTTACTGAAAACTGGACCAAAATCGAGAAGTGAATATGAGGTCTTTGTCGGATACCATTGACACTAAAACTCCATGTAACTTGACTATCTTTTATATATACATTTTTACTCACTTGTCTAAGGGATTGGTCGTCTTGATAGCCAAGAAGTGAGAAAACTTAGTGAGCCGGTCGATAATTATCTAAATGGCCTCATGTCCTGGGCGTGCTTTAGGCAACCCGTTACAAAATAAATTATGATATGTTTTCACTTTCACTCCAGAATCGGTAATGGTTGAAGTAACCTGTTTGGTCGTTGATGCTACACTTTAACCTATTGGCATACTAGACATTTGGTAACATACTTTGATACATTTTACTGCTTCTAGGATGTATGGTGAACTTGGACCTATGAGCCTCTGTCATGATGTCTCTTTTTAATTTGCTATCATTTGGAACACATACCCTATTCTGAAACATGAGCAATCCATCAGCAGAGACTGGAAATTCTGGATTTACTCCCTATTTTGCATCTTTCTTGATGGCGGCTATGGTGTAATCGGTTAATTGTGCTTATCTTATTTTTTGGATCAATTCGGGTTGGATGGTCAGGTGGGCCAAGAATGCAACTCTCTTTAACTCCTGAAGTCGTATATGTTGTGCGGCCCCTATTACCCTACATTCAGAAACCATTAGGTGAGCTAACATACCTGTACTTTTTCTACTTAGCGCGTCAGCTACTACGTTGCCCTAGCTATGGTGAGACAAGATATTATAATCATAATCCTTGAGGAGCTCTATTCAACGCCTTTGAGGCATGTTCAAATCTTTCTGAGTGAATATATGTTTCAAGCTCTTATGATTAATAAAAATATCTAAAGTCTCCCCATACAAGTAGTGGCGTCAAGTCTTCAAGGCGTGGATAATGGCAGCAAGTTTGAAGTCATGAGTTGGGTAAATTTTCTCGTGACTTTTCAATTGCCTAGACCTATAGGCTATGAGCTTGTCGTGTTGCATTAGAATACAACTCAACCCCAGGTAAGAAGCATCATTATACACTATATAACCCTATGTCCCACTCGGTAAAGCCAACACGAGTGCAGTAGTCAATCACTTCTTGAGTTCTATAAATCTCTTTTCGTAGTCTATGTTTCATTCAAACTTAATGTTCTTCTTTGTGAGTCAGGTCAATGGAGCAGCTAGACTGAAAAATCCTTCTACAAACCTATGATAAAAGTCTATCATTCCCAGAAAGCTACGAATCTCCTTAATTGAGGTCAAATTCTCCCATCCAAGCACTGCCTCAACTTTTTTAGGATTCCTTGATACTCCATCCTTTGATATGATGTGTCTTAGAAAAGTAGTCTGCTCGAGCCAAAAATCACACTTGCTCAATTTGACAAATAATTTTTCTCCCTGGAACCTGTAAAACCTGAGTTAGGTGGTGAGCGTGTTACCTCCTGCTCTTTGAATAGATCAGGATATCATCAATAACACAATGATAAACTAATCCAAAAATTGTCTGAAAACCCTGTTCATCAAGTCCATAAAAATGGCCGGCGTGTTAGTCTAAAGGGCATGACCAGGAACTCATAATGTCTGTACCTGGTTCTGAAAGCTGTATTTGAAATATTCTCTACCCTGATCTTTACGTGGTGGTAACCCGAACAAAAATCTATTTTAGAGAAGATTTGGACACCCTGTAACTAGTTAAAGAGATCATCAATTCTAGGGAATGGGTCCTTGTTCTTAATCGTGATCATATTTAATCCCCTATAGTCAACACACAATCGTAACGTCTTGTTCTCTTTTCTTACAAATGTGACTCTAGCACCTCAAGGAGACACATTATGCCGGATGAAGCCACTGTCCTGTAATTTATTGATCTGTTTTCTCAGTTCTTCCATCTCAATACAACTATTGCGGTAAGAGGCTATTGAGATAGACTAGGTACAAGGCTAGAGATCTATGGTGAATTCAATTTTCTTATCCACCGACAGTCCGAATAGTTCCTCAAGGAACACATCAGAGAAGTCTTGAACTGCCGGAATCTCTTGAATGCAGACTTATTTCTTAGGTGTGCCTAATGTAGAGAAGACAACAGAGTCAAACACTATGAAATGATGAAATTACATATAAAATTTTTATTAATTTGTAAATTGTTCTTCGTTAGTAAGGTTGAATACAAGTTTTTTTATGGAAGCAATCTACGATGGCGTGGTATGTTGCTAACCAGTTCATCCCCAGGATTACATTAAAATCTCTTATGTCAATCTCTATCAGATTCACACTTAATTTCTTATCTGTTATGTCTATGATACAAGCTTTATATATAAGTTCGCCTTGTAGTGTCATACTTCTAGGAGTGGACACAAACAATACAGAAATAAGTCTTTCTGTCGTGGTGCCGAATGATATGGTAGAGGCACTAGGTTGTACCGTGGCAGTACCGTGATGTGGTGGAGCCACCGGATTGTACTATGGTGGTGCCGAATGATGCGATTGAGGAGCAGGGTTGTACCGAGGTGGCTCGGATCTTCTCACTACAAGGGTGGCTCAAATTGTGGTAGTGAGGGAGGGTCAAACAGCTCCATTCTTTCCTCTTGGACCTCCTAGGCAGAGATGAGTTTCTCCAGGATCTCAAAAAATTAATCGACATCCTTTCAAAGTGATCCGTCCCAGGCTACTCAATTTAATGGAGGTCTTTCTCTCATAATTTCTTGTACCTGCATTTCACCAGGAAATATTGAGTGATAGTCTTGTATTTGGTGTTTTTAAGTCTTTGTGTAAGGAATGATTTCGAGAAATGCGGCTTTGATACCAACTGTAAAGTCCTAAAATCTTGAGTAAAATAAACTTGAATTAAAGATTTAGAAGCGTATAATAACGTTAGAGTTTACATTTTTTATACATAAATTAGAATGCCCAATAGGGTTACGAAAATGTCCATTTCATAACAGTTCATAAAAAAAATAAAATAAACATATGAAAATAGTAAATAAATGTTATAGGGAGGCTAATCTCCATTAGCTCTTGATAAAATCTGGGGGACACCTACTCACAGCCCTCATGCTGATTAGGATCTGGATCTTAATCTAAAATGGTTAATAAAGGTGAGCTACACTAGTCCAATAAAAATATCACACTACTTACCGATAAGGAAATTGAAGGTTGGTAAAAAAAATATAAAACGACTAATGAAGCTCTTAATTTAAGTAAGTTCATTTATCATAAGGAAAATTATTTATTGCATACTTACTGTTATGAGATTTTCAAAATTAACCTATAACGACAATAATTCAAATAATATTATAATTTTTTATATAAATGAGTAAGAACAACAACTTTCTATTTTATCTGCTTACTGGTACCTCTGGGGGTCCATAGAGATGTTCCTCTACGTGTGAACCTAATATCTAAACTTGTCAATTAACCGGTCATCCCCATACCTCGTCCTGTATAAGCGTAAAAAAATGACATCTTTCGATACCACGTCCGATATAAGGGTGAACCGGCCTGTCCCTATACCCTGTCCGATATGAACACCAAAAATACTATCCCTCGATACCCTGTCTGGTATGAGGTAACATTTACGGTAAGGTTCCCTATGTACCCGGTCTGTCCACCATCTTCCAGGATATCCTGTAAGACAACTATTTATTAATTCACATAATCAAGTAATTTTTCATTTGTATATTAATTTCACATTTCACAAATCAATCGTAAATCATGCAAAACAAGCTATTTATGCATCAAAAAATATAACTGAATCATTTAACTATTTTAATATATTATTATGTATTTTAAGGTTGTACAAGTAAATAATCAGTTAAATAGTAACCGGTTCCAGCTCTATTAGTGACCTATAATTATTTCCAAAGTTTTCTAAATTTACAAAATACCATATTATTGATTATTAAGCTTCAATTCCATAACAAGAAATAGGGTAATGAATTCTTACCCGAATCGGTGTCTGAAATATCGTACTTTTTGCTGCGGCTCCTAGTGGCCCCTGGATTTCCTAAATTTTTCTGTGGAGATTAAACACGCTTCACATACCTAAAAAAATACCTCAAAAAAATCCAAAATCAGTGTTAAAAATTCCTTCCGACCTATTTCAGGATTCCGGCACGACGATGGTGGTGTGCTCTAGTGACAGCGCCGCCACCTGCGGCAGCGGTTTGCCTCGGCCTCGCTGTTTTTAGCTAGTTTTAGCCGAATTTACACATATCCATGCAAAAAAATACGTTAGAGAGCCTTGGTTGGCCCAAAAAATCAAGAAACTAAAACCTACCGGTGGTGGAATTTTCGGGTGTGGTGATTCTGTCAGTTTTCATTCGTGGCTGGGATTCCTCCTTCGGTGAACCTGCAGAAAACAGAATGGTGAACACAATGGTAAAAAAAATTGCATGAAACGAGAACTGGGAAGGGGCTCATCGGAGGAAGTTGCGGGTTTTGAGTCGCAGCGGCCCTGACGAGCTTTGTCCATTATTTTCAACTCGCCTCCCGTTTGTTTTACTCTAATATGGCCACAAAGGTGCTCGGAATGGATTTCCTAGTATGTAGGAGAATTTTTACCTTTTTGACATTCGGAAGTGGCTTTGGTACAGCGGCGATCGGCTTCCTTTTCTGGCATTCGGTCCTTCTTCTTGAGCGGGGGAAAGGAGGGGGGGGGGGGGAGGAGGGGGCTGGCGGCTAGGGTTTGGGTTCCGTGTGATGTGAAATATTTATACCATTCATGCATTAATCTGGGTCTTCCATCGCAATCGATGTCATCTGTCCGATCGTGCATAAGGAGAAAATAAATCTGAATCGTTCATCACGATTAATCTTGACCGTCCGATCACGCCTAAGGTGGAAACAGATCTAGGTTGTCCACGCGCACGAGATTGATCTTAGTTCGTCCGATCGCAGGGCACACGAATCACCAGCGTGGCCTCCCGCGTGGCGCTAACGTCAGCGCTCTTGGCCACGCGACGCGCTTCGGTTCATCGAGGTTACTAACTGGGAGGGTCCTACGTAGTCGAACTTTTTCTATTTGCACTTTGACCTCCTGTGTTTAATTTTTCTTTCAAAAACACTATTCGAACTCAAATTTTCACTTTTTTTATCAAAATTATTTTTAATTTCGTCTCTAATTCATGTTTTCTCAAAAATTCAATCAAATTAAAATAATTTTTTTAATTATTATATATATATTCCATAATTCATAAAATTATCTCGAACTAATTTTTGAACCCAACTATTAAAGTTATCATGATTATTTGGGTTAGTTATTAACTAAAATATGTTTTAGTTAATATTGGCACTTAAATTGAGGCCTACTTTACATTCTAAATAATTGTAGGTACTCATTCAATAATAAAATAATTAATTCGTGATTATTCTATTCAAGTCTAGATAAATTAAATAAATATTTTAACCAACTACTTTAAAAAGGATGGTAATTCCTATTAAATAATCACCGTGGGGGCTTTTTGAATAAATTATTGAATTAATTTTTAAAGTTTATATTTTTTTAATGAAAAAAATTATTTATTAATTTATTAATTTAATTAATCAATTAAAATTGTTTTTTTTTTGCTGTTAAAAATAGATGAAAAAATATGTGTTTAAAATAAATATAAAATATTAAAAATTAAATTATGATAAATATTAATTTTATTTTTTATTTAAAAAGGAACATATTTATATATATATATATATATATATATAAAAGGAATCACGGGACGTATTAGTTGAAGAAAGACCAAAACAATGGCCAATGAGTTGTAGGTTTAGTGGATGCAACTACTAAATACAACACATAATGTTGGACTTATCTTTTACTTCATGTATATAGATTCTTAGAATTAGACAAGTCAACCACATTATATACATATTTATAATTAGTTTTAAGTTTAAAAAATATATATATATTCTTAAAATAATAAAATAATATGGATTTTAATATTTTATTCATAATAATTAATAATGATGTCCTTGCCACGTGGAATATTGATGTAAAAATTAAGCTAACATCACTCATCGTGCTTCCTTTGCTTCACCTACCACCGGATGCTGTAAGTCTGACATGCTGCGCACCGCATCATCCTCAATGCTTCCCATGAAGTGGGGTCCACTCACCAACCAATAAGAATTTGGAAGATGGGGCCCACGAGATCGTTGTAGCCGAATGCAAATGGACCGCGCACCGGAGTTGGTGAGGATGACTTTATCTTATCCAGCTGCAGTCTTTGCCCGCTCTTTTGGTAATCGTCTCACCAACTTCTTCTCTCTCTCTCTCTCTCTCTCTCTCTGCCAGCATAATAATAATAATAATTATTATTAAATTATGTTTAAAATTTTATAATTTAATTCTTAATATTTTTAATTATAATTTAATTTCTGATATTTTCTTTACTTGCTGAAAATATTTAATTTTTTATTTTAAAAAATAAAAATAATTAAATTATATTTAAAAATAACAAAAATAAATTCGACTAATTAATTACATTAATAAATCAATAATAATAAAGCATAAATTTCATGTTATTATAAGTTTATTAATATATTAATCTAATTAAATTAATCCATTAAAAAATAAAAAAAAATTATGTCCTCATACACACAATAATACCAATCATATTCTACAACTAACTCTCAATTATTCAACCTAGGTAATGACAAGGAAAATTCCTTGCAAGTGCTTAAGTTTCGCGGCAATAACTCTTGTTCTTCCGGCTCTTGTTTCCCATTTGACCTACTTTGAAATTTACAACATAATGAGTTACATCGCCCAATAAGTAGAATATGTACATCATACCAAAAAATTAGAAAAAAACGTATTACAACTAAATGTGGTGGTACAACCCATATCCATTTAATTTTCTTGTTAATTTTGTCTCCATAAAAAAAAAGTTTGTTATCCTTTTACTGGAATTCCTAACTTGTCTAGTATGTTTCTTAAATACTCTTTTATACCCTTTAGCTCCTCTCCTTCCCCCCCCCCCCCGTTTTAGAGTTATGTTCTGACCCATCTATAAACACCCCCTCCGTTATCCCCAAGTTTACTTCTTGCATAGTTTTGTCCAGTTACTATTCAACACTCTAACTTAAATGTCCCCATCCTTTTTTTTAACCAATTAACCATATTGACTAGTCTATATCTTCGTCACCATTCTAAGAATTTAGTATATAATTTTTAATCCAAGTTGTGAGGAGTAGATTGAACTTACACAATGGGTACAACGATGATATTAGATCCTGGTGACGATCTCTCTTCTCCCCCTCTCCTGACCTATGGTTATATATAACAAATTTGATTTTTTATAAACATATAAACAATATCTATAACATGCAATTTTAGTAATGTTGCATATATCTAATATATGTTGTTATAGCTTATTTCAAATGTATTGAATGTAGTAGGCAAAAAAAAAAAGTTGCAATGAAGATGTCTGACTTTGGAAATATATTCATTGTGATAAGAGAAATTTCGGTAGATGTAAATGGAAGGTTTTCTTGACCTTTAATAATAGAATCACAGAGTGTATACTGCGTTAAGTTGGCGTAAAACTATAATATGATATATACATACACACACGCATATATATATCATATATACTAGAGGAGTATAAGACTACATATCAAATATATTAATTAAGGTGATGATGATAAATAGAAACAATGATATGTTTATTAAGATATTAATAAGATAATTTATTTAATAATAATCTCGTAATAAATATATTTTTTATATTAATGATAGATATTTTATATTATGATTTATATTACGAGTGAATTTGAGTTTAACATATAACATATTAATTTTTTATATTTTGAATTACTTATATTATTTTTAAAAATTATTAGAAAAGTAAATTTATTTTGTTATTACAATAAAAAGTTATTTTATTCCCGTTTTACGTACGGGATTCATTTAAAATTATTAAACTAATTAAAAATTTTAAAAAATAAATAAGTAATATTTTTTAATGATAGTTACCATATAATGCATAAAAATAATTACAAATTTATTAGCAATAATTATCATACAATAAGTAATTAGTGAATTGATTAGATTTGATTTAAATTAATCGTAATGAATACGAACATAATACGATAGGTTTATAAAAACACAAATACATTTATGAAAAATTAATATGATCACATGACTTTATAAGAACGAAATGTACTTAGTCTCATATTGCTTGATTTACACATTATATATGTTATGTGTAATTTGTCATATATACATATATATATATAATACATATATAGTTATAAAGGAAATTAATTATTCCATTCAAGAGATATGTGAAATCCACTCATCATAATGGTAGTTTCTTAATTAGGATAAAAGAATTTATCTTTAAAATTAAATAAAATTAAATGTGAAAGTTTCTTCAAAAACTATAATGAATTTAATAACATTACACATATATGTATATATATGTATATTGTGTACTATTACATTAAAATAGCAAGATTCTTCTAATGGGTTATTACTATGATGAATTTAATAACATTACACATATACGTATATCGCCTATTATAATATGGAAATAGCAAAATAGTTTAGTAGAAAATGATACACTTACACATATAATATATATGTTTGTCAATGGTATAATAAAATCTATTTGATGAGGTAGATAGGTGTCCCGGAACCACGGCTCTCAAAACTTATTACTTCCCTCATTCTTGGGGAACTACCTAATAAGAACAATATAACATATATATATATATAGGTAAATATAGGGTAAATGTTTGGTATTAAGTTGAAGTTTTTTTAGTTATATTTAATAATTTATAGATATAAAAGGATAATTTATATTTGTCATTATATTTAGATTATGAATTCACATCAAAATTTCAAATATTAATTTTTATTTATTTATTTATAGTTAAACTCGATATTAATGTTAAATTTAAAATTTACGGAGTACGAGTATTGGTAAAAATGTTTAAATTAATTTCTTATAAACATAATATGAATGGAAAATAATTAATTTATAATATTTAATTTATTAGTGTATTAATAAAATTGTATTGAAAAAATAATTTATGATGGTTAAAATTTTTTATTTGATCTATATTTGTTAAAATTAAAAATAATTAATTAGTTGAAATATAAAAATTATATTGGTATAAAAAATGAATTAAAAATAGAAGGTTGTTTGAAGTAATTTATGGTATAAAAATAAAAAAAATAATTAAATATATTTTAAAATACACGGGAAAAGGGGAAGATCGGTGGGAGTCAAAGTCGTGTTTGGATGAAAATGACGTGGCAAAATATGAGTGGTCGAAATCAGTAGGCGCGGTAGGTGAAGTTGGTAAGAAGAAAGAAACGGCCGTAGGGAATAATTGTTTATTTATTTAGTTTTCAACGCACCTTCTTCACACCCACTCCACAATCACAACTAGAAACAGAAGTAACACATAGTCTGCACAATTTGATCGAATCCATCTCTCATTTTCTCCATTTCAGGTAATTCGTCTTTCTTCTCTTCTTCAAATCTGTCTGCATTATTTTTCTTGATTACTTACCAGAAGAAGGACGATACCGTTAGTTTTCTCTTTTCTGTTTAATCCAATAAGTACATGATCGATGACCTTTGGCAACTACTTTTCTGCAATTATACTCCAATTTCGTATGTGATTGTTATCATATTGCAGATCGTTCTTCGTTAGAGTCGACATAACCAGCCTCTGAGGTATACGGTGAGAAAAAAGTTAAGATGATCATCAACGTGAAGGAGTCGACGATGGTGGAGCCGGCAGCGGAGACGCCGCGACGGAGATTGTGGAACGCGAACGTTGATCTGGTGGTCCCTAAGTTCCACACGCCGAGCGTGTATTTCTACCGACCGACGGGGGCTTCCAACTTCTTCGATGCTCAGGTGCTGAAGGAGGCATTAAGCAAGACACTGGTTCCTTTCTATCCGATGGCCGCGCGGCTGGCCAGAGACGAGGATGGGCGTATTGAGATTAATTGTGACGCTCAGGGAGTGCTTTTCGTGGAGGCTGAAACGAACTCCGTTATCGACGATTTTGGTGACTTCGCTCCGACTTTGGAGCTCCGGCAGCTTATTCCCGCCGTCGATTACTCTGGCGGAATCGATTCCTTTCCTCTCTTGGTTTTGCAGGTATAATAATTATTTAAACTAATTTGGTGCTTAGTTGAAGATGATATTTAACCGGTCAAGTTTGGCGAATATATTTAAATAAATTTGAAGTGTGATGAAAATCAACACAAATTGATTTTTAAAAATTATTCAAATAATGTTTTTAAATTTGTATTTTATTTGTAATGATAAAAATTAAATACTCAACGCAATAATTATTTTTTAAAATATTTTTACAAATAAAAATTATAATTTTTGAATAACATAAATACAATATTTTCCCTAATTTTATTGTTTCATATATTTTTTTTGAATAATCCATTTAATTATTGAGTCATAGATCAGTAAACCAATAACTCGTCTGCTTTTAAAGAATAAGTCGATTAGTTTTATGGGCTTTAGTGTTAATTATTTCAAGCCATTAATTTAATCTCACATCATCGGATTGCAATTTTTTATGTAGTATTTCAGATTTGCAGTATTTTTAATAGTATTTATAAATTAGTATAAATCAAATGTTTAGTAATAGTATTTATAAATTATTTTTTGGCTGTATGATAAAAATTCATATTTGTTTTTTAAATATTATTTAATTAATAAAATATATGAATTTATAAAAATAAAGTTTGGTCATGCAAATTAAATGTCCTAACAATTTTATTGAAGAGACGAGGAGTTTGAGTTCATCTAATTTCCATCTTTAAAAAAAGTGTGTAATTTGAGTTTTATCTGGGTGTTGCAGGTCACATATTTCAAATGCGGCGGAGCATCACTGGGTGTAGGCATGCAACACCATGTAGCAGATGGGTTTTCAGGTCTCCATTTTGTGAACACATGGTCCGACATGGCTCGTGGTCTTGACCTCACTATCCCACCCTTCATTGACCGGACTCTCCTCCGAGCTAGAGACCCTCCTCAACCCACATTTCAGCACGTCGAATACCAACCTCCTCCCGCCATGAACACCCCTCTCGACTCACCTTCTGACACCACAACTGTTTCCATTTTCAAGTTAACCCGCGACCAGCTCAATACTCTCAAAGCCAAAACCAAGGAAGACGGCAACACCATAAACTACAGCTCGTACGAGATGTTATCAGGCCATGTGTGGAGATCTGTATGCAAGGCAAGAGGACTCGCAGCCGATCAACATACCAAACTGTATATTGCTACTGATGGTCGAGCTAGATTGCGTCCCCCACTTCCACCAGGTTACTTCGGCAATGTCATCTTCACCACCACGCCAATTGCTGCAGCGGGTGATCTTGAATCAAAGCCAACATGGTATAGTGCAGGCGTGATACATGATGCACTGGTACGTATGGATAATGATTATTTAAGGTCAGCCCTGGATTACTTGGAGATTCAACCAGATATTTCAGCTCTGGTTCGTGGAGCCCACACTTTTAAGTGTCCAAATCTTGGGATTACTAGCTGGGTTAGACTGCCTATCCATGATGCAGATTTTGGGTGGGGGAGACCCATATTTATGGGGCCAGGTGGTATTCCATATGAAGGTTTATCCTTTGTGTTGCCAAGCCCAACTAATGATGGTAGCTTGTCTGTGGCCATTGCTCTTCAGACCCAGCATATGAAGCAGTTTGAGAAGTACTTGTATGAGATCTAAGCAAATCATCACCGTCTACAGAACCCATTCAACCTAAATGGGCCTGGTAAAGTTTCAATATAACTTAAAGTCCTTCAATACTTTGTTGCTCCCGTCCATTTTTTTCATTTAAGAGTTGGAGCTGCAGGAATGCACCCAACTAAGCACATACATATATGGACTAATTCGTGTGATGCCGTTGGGATTAACCGTGAGTTCACATGACAAAGACTTTGTTTTTCACTTGGGATTTTGACATGTTCTGTTTAATTCAGAGGACATATATGTATAAGTTATTCGTTATGTTGAATGTTACCTATTGATAAACAATTAGAAATAAAAATTGTTTCTTTTTGGGTATTCTTTTTTCTCTGTTACTAAAATTTTAAAGGTTATCTGTATTGTTTTTGTAAAAATCATTGAATAGAAAGAAAAAAGGGGGGATGGAATAGAGAATGAACTGAGTTCGTTTGTTTTTTCTCTCCCATTAAAATGACAAAAGGAGTTTTGGTTGAAGATGGGTGTTGGTGCTACATCATATTCATATGAAATTGACAGTCCGAACAATAAATGAAGTGATTAATTCCCCAAATACAAAACATCAAAGAGAAGAAGATCCATTGATTGTAGAAAATCTAGGGAGAAAAATAAGCAAAGCCGAAGATGATCAAAACCCAAAAGCTTATACATGAGATTGAGATTGAGAAGCTGAAATTAGAGGGCCTCATTGCTTGACTTTTCTCATTCTGGCGATGCTTGTGAGTCATATTGGCACCTCCATAAGCTCCTTTTCCTTTCTGTGCTTTTCTTGACAGTTGATAATTTCTTCCATCTCCTTCTCTTTCCACCATCTGATTCACACCTGCAATCACCAACTTCCAGTCATTTTTACAATCCACATATGTCCCTTCATTCCTACCATGAATTTGTTGTCCTTTACTGATCTGATCTGGCAGCTTCAAATCTTCCTTAGCTTCTAACAAGCTATTAACAGCTGAGCTCCACAGAGCTAGACTACAGAAGATGGAGTACAAGAACAATGCAACAAAACTCTTCTTCATTTTCCTGAAAATATCACCCTCTTCACCTTTTTATTCTTGAGGGAAACATTAGCGGTCATACTGGTTACTACATACATATATGTAAGTTTTTGAGAATATATATATGCAGGGGATTTGTTTGTTGCAGAGAGAGAGGGTGAGAGGGAGGTGTTTTATGAAGTAGGGGGTGGGGGGGAAGGGATCCAAAACTCCGGGTCCATTAACGCATGGGGGATAAACATAAAAAGGCTGGCCCTACCAAATGGTAGCCGTAAAAATTTGCAGCGGTGTAAGGAATAATATCTTTGTAGATTATGCTGCCTTTTGGGTTTATGAAGAAAAGCATTTCACTAATTATAAGATTAATTTTGTGACTTAAATAATAAAATATATAAATTTTTATTAAGATTAAGAAAACTGCAAATATAATTAATTAACAGAAAGACTATAACTTCAGTTTGCAAATTGCGAAACAGTATGAAACAACCCAAAATGAACAAACGAAATGGAATGGACTTTTTTTCTTTCTTTTTTTTTTTATTCGATTAGATGTGGGGGGGTACTGCAGCCAGCAAGATTCGTCCCCGTAACCAACAACAGCCACTCTTCTGTTACAGTATGTTTGATGTATAAACTGTTTTGTTAACATATTAATTTACGCCAAATAAAAATTTTGACTATTGTAAATTAAGTACTAAATGAATGTTTGTTGGATTATTATAGTCAGCATAGTTAATATAGTCTAAAATTTTTTATCATTTAAAATTAAATATATTTGAATAAAAATAATCAATTGTATCAAACTCAAAAAGTTTTATTGAATCAATATATATTTATTTTTAATATTAATTGTTAGGGGTAAGCTACTGTCTAAAATTAGACCGGGTTGAAATTAAAATTGAAGAAATTTCTACACCATTGACTGGATTAAAGTGGATCAAATTGTGCACTATTTTTTTCAAAAATATATTGTAGACATATAAATACATAAATACAAAACACATAAATATACGCAAGATACATAATAGATATCTCTAGACTCTACATATTTATACATGTTACATCAGCTCATTTCTATTTTTTTTTTTTTTGTTGAAGTTAGTTAAATGGTCTAAGTGGGGAGCGAACCATAATGAATTTGTCTCTCTGATTCCTAATCTTTTTAACAAATGACCTAACAATATGAACTAAACAAACCGATTTCATTAGCATTATGTTTGCTCACCCCTTATTATTGTATTTGTGTTAAACAATATGATCTCTAAATATCTGAATTTGATCGGACAATATAAAGATATATAAAAAGTGAGTCCATAAATAATTATGATATTAAGATAAATAAAGATTGGTTGATAAATAATTACATAAAACATATATCAAGTTAAAATTCTTTGCAAACAAAGTTGGGTACCATAAAATATAACTAGAAGAATTATTTCAAAAGCTAGACCTAAAATTTTTAAAAAAGAAAATTCAAGCTAAATCTAAAAAGAAAAAAAAACAAGTGTCTTTTGTCTCAATATATTTTATGTAACACTCGGAGCCGGAAATAAGGTCTAGGATAATCAAATTTTAATAATAATAATTTAAAAAATTATTATTTTAATTTTTAATTGAAAATTTAAATAAAATTGTGTTTTGAATGTGTTTGAAAATATTTTTAAAAAGTAAAGTCAAAGTAGAAATAAGAGAAGATTTATTTGAAAAGAAATTTGAAAAAGTGGAGTAAAAGTAAAAATAACATAAATTTAGCTACGTACACCGCCACGTCAACAATGTAGCTGGTCATTGTGCACCGCGTGGCAGTCACACGGACACGGGTTCACATGGAAAGCCACGTGAGCGATCAGTGTACAAACGGATTCAACGGTCCAGATCTCCTATCGCGCGTACGGATGACTCAGATCCGCTTTATCTTCAGGCGCGATCGAATAACCAGATTTAATATGATCGTACGATCCAAATTAATTCTTCAAATAAGAGCAAGCCAATGGCTGGAAGTTGGCCACGTGTCCCTACACGGACAGTCCAGATCGACGTGATGAGGGTATTTAAATGTCACTTTCCAGAAAATCCTAACCCTAATCGTATTTGACCTCGCTAGAGAAGAAGAAGAAAGGTGGCCGGAAGGAAAACAGATCGTCGTTGCCGCTGCACTGAAGCCGCTGCCGACACCGGGGAGGTAAGGTTTTTTCCCCCTTTCGTTTTGCAATTTGATTTTAAGCCCCGTTCGTTTTGGAATTTGATTTTAAGCCCCTTTCATTTTATAATTTGATTTTAAGCCTCCCCATAGCAATATCAGTGCGAAAAAGTTAAAAAGGAAGCCAAAAATCGAGAGTGGAGCTCAGTTAAGCCATCGCGACTGCAACCTAAAAACCACTCTAGTGAGCCTGATCCTATTTCCTGTTCCCTTAAATATTTTGACCCTTGAATTCCTAATACGTTTCTAGTGCAGGACAATTAAAGAAAATCCCTGACCCTCACCCCCCAACCCCCCATCCCCTGCCGGTAAGTTTCAGTTTTTTACTTTTTCGGTCAACCAATGCCCCATAACCTTGAATTTTGAAGGGTTTTGCACAAAATTGGTCGAAACCAACTAGACCAAGAGGAGACGTCGCCGTGGGTGGTGGAGCTGTTGTGCTGGAACCCTAAACCGACAGAAAAAAATTTAATAACCCTTATTTTGACCTTTTGGGGTATTTCGAAATATGTGACGTGTATTTTTAGTTTTTGCAGAAAAAACTTAAGAAATCAGGGAACCGCTGGGAAGTGCAGTGGAAAAGGCGGTGTTTCGAATACCAACCCGAGATAAGAATCCATCACTTTTTTCTCCCATTACGGTTAATTAAAATTTAATAAATGATAATGGTATAATTTGTAAATATTAGAAATCCCTAATTAATTAAATATAGCTCATTAGTGGAGTCGGTAATTAGTCAATGTATAATTGCCCTAGTTTATCTATGTAGCCTATTTATTGCTATATTGCTTTACTTGCTTACCGTTACTTCGTACACCTTAATTTATTGGTTTTAATTGCTTTCTTATTCATTAATTTACTCAACCATTTTTATCCCTATTTATTGATTGGTTTGTAATAAATGTTTTGATTATGTCTCCCTAAGTTGTTAATCTATTTATTTATACTGTCCGTGTAATTACCGCTCTATTATTTTGTAAATATAGAATGAGATGGTTGTGTGTAATTGGTAGCTGATTGATGATGTGAACATGTGTATAAAAGGCTTATCAAGTATCATAAAAAATGGTGTACAGATTCGGTACATATGGCAAACTTTACTGTAGACATTACCTTAGTCGAACAGGGCTGGAAAGTCTCATATCGGAAGGGGTTAGGAAGTATTTATTCACCCTATTACCGGATAGAGTATTGAGACGATGATATATTTGACGTTCATTACTGGATGGAGTATGGGGACGGCTGGTTAATTAATAAATTGGATATTGGATCCACATGTAGGAGGAACCCTTATGGGAACTCAGAGGTATCGATAGGTAGGTAAAAATATAAAGTTGGCTATTATTGTTCTTTCAAATATATTATGAATTCTTATCTTGATTATTGTCTCCACAAGTCGAATATGAGAACTTAAAAGGTGAGTATGGAACTTATATTTTTTTTTATTAAATGAATTTACCTAAAAGAGAAAATAGCTCCATTAGTTGTTTTATCATTTTTACCAACATTTAGTTTTTTGTATCGGTTGTTAAGTGTTGATATTCTTATTAGGGTAGTGTAGCTCATCCCCATTATTTAACAATTTCATATCAGAAAGACCAAGATCCGGAACCTGAACAACAAGAAAGTTAGCAACTAAAGGTTGCCTCCCGCATCCCATTAGAGTTGCCCTATGAAGGTTGACCCTAGAGGATTTTAGTTACATTTCTATTTTTGTTATTTTAATTTTCTTAAAGGGATATTCTCGTAACCCTATTGGGCATCCTAATTTACTGTGCAAGGAATGTAAACCCTAAACTCTCAATTGCTTTCGCAATTATTTCATTAATTCATTATTTTCATTTCAATCAAGTTTTGGGCATTTATAATTGGTATCAGAGACGCGTTCCTCAGAACTATTCCTTGTAAAAATGTTGATACATTCAATACAACCCAACACTCAACCTTTCGTTGTGAAATGAAGGTACAAAGACATGAGGAGAGGAAGACCCCCACTGAATAAAGTAGCCCGAGATGGGTTGCTTCGAGAGGATGTTGATTAGCTCTTTGAGATGTTAGAACAACTCATCTCTGCCTAGTAAGGCAGGGAAGAGAGGAGAGAGCTATATGACCATCCATCACTGCCACAATATGAGTCACCCTTACAATGAGAAGATCTAGTGCCACCTCAGTACAACTCTGCTCCTCTACCGTATCATCCAACACTGGCATAAGATAATCCGGTGCCTCCACCATACAATCAGGTGCCGCCACAGGGTCATCCAGTTCCTCCCCAGCATAATCCAGTTCCTCTTCAACAGGATCCAGTCCCACCCATAATGGATCTATGCTACATTGAGAGGTACAAAAGATTTAACCCATCTAGTTTTGTAGGGGCATCCACTTTTCAAGAAGCTGATTACTAATTAGTAGAGATAGAGAAGACCTTCGCAATTCTTAGGTTGGTTCCCGAACAGAAGGTCATACTTGCTATTTATATGCTCGTGGGTGAGGCAGATCGTTGGTGGCAACTGAAGCAGACCACTCTGCCCATTTTGGTCATATGGGAAAAGTTCCCGACAGCCTTCAATGTATAATATCTCTCAGAGTACCTTAGACATTTAAAGGAGATGGAGTTTGTACACCTAATCCAAGGTGACATGACATTGTCTAAGTATGTCCGAAAATTTCTAAAGTTGGGCCGATACTCTCCTGAGAACATAAAGGATAAAGATAGAAAGACAAGAAAGTTTGAGGGGGGCCTCCGTCCTAAGATTATACAACAACTACATGTATTCGAGCTCAGCACCTACTCAACAGTTTTGGCCAAGGAGCAACTAATAAAAATAAACTTCCACATCTTTTCTCCAAGAGTGAAAAATTTTAGGCCCCCAGATCCACATCACAGGCCAACACTTATTACACTGATTCAGTAGAATAAGAGACCTAGACTCGCGACTCAAGCTCTTTCTCAAGCCCCAACAACAGGACATAGCGAGACTTGCCAGCATTGTGGTAAGGACCTTAAGGATCAATCCTATTATCGCCTTAATAATATCTGTCGCATGTGCAAAAATGTCAAGTACTACGCGAAAGAGTGTCCGCGGAATCACTATTTGTGTCTACACCTGAGAATGAGACATTATTAGGAAATATCATATATAAAACTTGTATTGTAGAAATAGTAAGTAGGAAATTGAGTGTAGATTTGATAGCACAAGACACGGGAGATTTTGATATAATTCTGGGAATAAACTGGTTAGCGATGTATCACACCAACTTAGATTGTTTTTATAAAAAGCTTGTATTTAACATTTCTAATGAATAGTCCTTCACAAATTAATAAAAATTTTAAATATTGTTCCCTCATGGTAACTGCATTGTTTATCTAATGTTTTAACTCAATTATTCTTTTCTATGTTAGGCAAGCCTAAGAAATAAATTTGAATTCAAGAGATTCTTATAGTCCGAGATTTTTTAGACGTGTTACCTGATGAACTATAAGGACTACGAGTGGATAGAGAAGTTGAATTTTCTATAAATCTTTAGCTGGGCACCAACTCATTTCAATTGTCTCTTACAGAATGAGTCATGTTAAGATAAAAAAACTAAGGAAACAGATCAAAGAATTGCAGGATAATGGATTCATCCGACACAATATATCTCATTGGGATGCTGGAGTCACGTTTGCAAGAAAAGGTGATGGTCCCTGAGGTTATGTATTGACTACAAGGAGTTGAATATGGTGACAATTAAGAATAAGTACTCTCTCCCCAAGATTAATGATCTTTTCGATCAGTTACATGATGCTAAACTTTTCTCCAAAATTGACTTAGGTGCAGGTTACCATCAGGTAAAGATCATGGTAGAGAACATTCCCAAGACGGACTTCAGAGCCCGATATGGGCACTAGGAAATACTGGTCATGCCATTCGGGTTAACCAATGCACCTGTCATTTTTATGGACTTGATGAATAGGGGTCTTCAGACAGTTCTTAGATCAGTTTGTCATAGTATTTATTTATGATATATTGGTCTATTCAAAGAGCAAAAAGGAATACATTTAGCATCTGACTCAAGTTTTACAAGTTTTAAAGGAAAAAAATTATATGCAAGACTAAGTAAAAGTGGGTTTTAGCTTGAGTAGACTACATTATTAGGGCACATAATATCAAAGGATGAGGTGTCAATGAATCTCTAGAAGGTTGATGCAGTGATGAGTTTGGAGAAATTGACTTTAATTAAGGAAGCTCGAAACTTTTTGGGCATAACAGGTTATTACCGCAGGTTTGTAGAAGGGTTTTCAAGTCTAGCTGCCCCTTGATATGACTTATGAAGAAAAACATCAAGCTTGAGTGGAATGATTAATATGAAAGGAGCTTTACGGAACTTAAGAAGCAATTGACTACCGCATCAGTTTTATCTCTACCGAGTGGGACAGGTGGATATACAGTATACAGTGATACGTCCTACCAAGAACTGGATTGCGTTCTGATGCAGCACAGAAATGTCATATCTTATGGGTTCAGGCAGTTGAAAACTTATGAAAAGAATTATTCCACCCACAACTTGGAACTTGCCACCATTATCCATGCGTTGAAGACATGATGTCACTGCTTGTATAGAAAAATATTTGAGATTTATATAGATCATAAGAGCTTAAAGTATATATTCACCCTGAAGGATTTCAACATATGTCAGAAGCGTTAGATAGAGTTCTTCAAGGACTACAATTGTAAGATCTTGTATCATCCGGGCAAAAGTAATATGGTAGCCAATGCTCTCAGTAGAAAAAGTGCAGGTATGTTAGCTTACATAATGGTTTTTTAATGCACAACAAATACCGCTCCAGAATTTAAAAAGGGCCACATGTCTGGCCCATGTAACTGTCCAATCCGAATTAATTCAGAGAATAAAATAAGCTTAGCTGACTAATCCCACTATAGCAGCTTTCAGAAAGGATACAGACCAGTGTTTAAATTCAAAATTTCGAGTCTATGCCGATAAGTTGCTCATATTTCAACTTAGGGTATGTGTTCCAAATAACACTGAACTGAAAAGGAAGACCATGACAGAGGCTCACAGTTTAAAGTTCACCATGCATCCTAATAGTACTAAAATGTATCAAAGTATTCGACCCAGATTTTAGTGGAGCGAGATGAAAAAGAAGATTTCTAATTTCGTCTCTAAGTGCCTTATATGTCAGCAGGTCAAGACAGAACATCAACGCCCAGATGAACTACTTCAGCCATCACCAATCCTGGAGTGGAAATGAGAACATATCACTATGAATTTTGTAACAGGGTTGTCTAGGGTACGCTCGGGGCATGATGCAATCTGAGTAATTATTGACTGACTCACCAAGTTCTCTCATTTTTTGGCCATTAGAATGACCGACCCTTTGGATAAGTTAACTAGAATCTATATCCAGGAGATGGTTAAGCTACATGGAGTTTCAATGATAGTGGCATCAGACCGGGACTTCAGGTTTACCTCTCGATTTCGGATAAGCTTTCAACAAGCAATGGGAATGAGACTGTCCTTTAGCACAACATTTTACCCTCAAACAGACGGACAATCAGAACGAACCATTTGTATAATGAAGGATATGCTCAGAGCTTGTGTTCTAGATTTTGGAGGACATTGGGATGATCACCTACCCCTAATAGAGTTCGCTTATAATAACAATTATCAAACAAGTATTGACATGGCTCAATATGAGGTATTGTATGGCGACCCTATAGATCGTCGATCTGTTGGGAAGAAGTGTGTAATAGGAAACTGATTGGCCCAAATCTCGTAGATGAGACCACAGCGAATATAGTTAAAATCAAGAAAAATATTTAGACAGCTCAGTGTAGGCAGAAAAGTTACGCGAACACTCGAAGGAGAGATTTAAAATTTGAGAAGTGCGATTAGGTGTTTCTTAAGGTTACTCCCTTTAAGGGTATCAGCAGGTTTGGAAAGAGGAGGAAGTTGAATCCCCGATGTATTGGATCGTTTAAGATCTTGGACATGATTGAGACGTTCGTTTACAAATTAACACTACCTCTAGAACTATCTAAAGTGCATAATATATGCCATGTGTCTATGCTATGGAAGTACAACCCAAACCCCTCACACGTCTTGTTTTATGAGCCACTTCCACTCTATGAGGATCTATCCTACGAGGAGGTACCAGTTGGTATTTTGGATCGAAGAGCAGAGTCCTTTGTAATAGAAAAATTTTCTTCGTCAAGATCCTATGCTAGAATCACTCAAAAGACAAGGCCATTTGGGGGCTAGAATCAGATTTTAGGCCCCGGTACCCTTAATTATTTTACTAGTGAGAGAATGACAAATTTAAAGGAACAAATTTCTTAAGAGGGAGAGAGTTATAACACCTGGATCTCGAAATAAAGCCCGAGATAATTAAATTTTAATAATAATAATTTAGAAAAATTATTATTTTAATTTTTAATTAAAAATTTAAATAAAATTGTGTTATTTGAAAATATTTTCAAAAATTAGGGCCAAAGTAGAAATAAAGGACATATTTGATAAGAAATCTGGAAAACTGGGGTAAAAGTGAAAATAATAAAAATTTAGCCACATGGACCGCCACATCAACAGCACGGTCGGTCACCGTGCGCTGTATGGCAAACACGCGGATGCGTGTCCATGCGGGAAGCCACATGAGCGATCCACGTGCGGATCTAACAGTCTAGATTTCCTCCCGTGCGCACGGATGACCCAAATTTGTTTCATCTTCATCATGATCGAACGATCAGATTTAATTCAATCATGCGGTCTAGTTAATTCTCCAAATAGGAGTGATCCAACGGCTGAAAGTGGGCTACGTTTCCCTACATGGATGGCCCAGATCGATGCAATGAGGGTATTTAAATGTCGCTTCCCAGAAATCCTAACCTTAATCGCACATGACCTCGTTGGAGAAGAAGACAAAGGGCAGTCAGAAGAAAAATCGATCGTCGTCGCTGCCGCCGACACCAAAGAGGTAAGGTTTTTCCCCCTTTCGTTTTGAAATTTGATTTTAAGCCTCCCCACACTCATATCGGCGCCAAAAAGCCAAAAGAGAAGCCAGAAATCAAGAGTGGAGCCCAGCCGAGCCGCTGTAGTCGCGACCTAAAAACTGCTATGGTGAGCCTGATCTCGTTTCTTGTTCTGTTAAATCTTTTGACCTTTGAATTCCTAATACTTTTCTGGTGTAGGACGACTGAAGAAAATCCACAATCGCGAGAGAGGAATGACAGAGTTGCTGTACTGGAAAACCCACCCCTCCCTCCCAACCGGTAAGCTTTAATTTTCTCATTTTTCGGTCAATAGAGACTCCATAACATCAAATTTTACAAATTTTCGCATAAAATTGTCTGAAACCGGCCAAACCAAGAGGAGACACCACCGTGGGTAGCAGAGTTAGCGCCGCGCTGTGCTAGAACCCTAAACCGGCCGAAAAAATTTAAAAACCCTTAATTTGGCCTTTTTGGGGTATTTCAGAACATGTGACGTGTATTTTTAATTTTCTTAAAAAAAATCGAAAAATCCAAGAACCGCCGAGAAGTGCAATGAAAAAGGCAGTATTTCGAACACTGACCTAGGATAAGAATTCTTCACCATTTTCTCCTGTTATGGTTAATTGAAATTTAATAAATAATAATGATGTATTTTGTAAATATTAAAATTTTTTGATTAATTAAATACAGGTCACCAGTGGAACCGCTAACTGGTCAGTGTATAATTGGCTTAGTTTATTTGTGTGGCCTATTTATTACTATACTGCTTTACTTGCTTATCGTTACTTCATGTAACGCCCTAATTTTTTTTTCCGCAGCGTTACGATTATCCTGTCAGCATACGTGGCATAATATGCATCATCCCATAAGCAACATCGACTATCTATATAGAAAAGGGTTCAACACAAATCATTCAAATTACTGAATCTCTTGTATATCTATCAATATGGTAGCTTACAATTTTACAAGTTCTCGTTTCAAATGAGTTATTTGCTACTAATTATCTAAGTATTTCGTTTCCCTATCCATACTCCTTGCTTCGTCATCTCTACCTGCTTAGTTCAGAAGCATGTTGCTCTGATTCAGCTTTCGGTACTACATCATCTGCAAATGATAGGTAATGAGCATACAGAAACTCAGTAAAGTAAACCCAAATCATATACAAGGTCTGACAAACCAGTTAAATGCCCACCCCCCTTAGATCTCCACTTCCATTGGTCACACCATATTTCCAACCCACACCCTTCTCCCCTTGTTCACCTACCCCTACTATAACCACATACTCTCCTCAAAGAGAATCATCAACCCTCCCACTTATTACCAAGTGCGGTCACCTTATTAAACCATCCCAACATTTTCCATGTACCTGTCCACTCGACCTAGCTTGGCCACTTACCCATACATTCACTCCCAAGTAAACGCCCCCCACAGTAGTCACCAATATCGGCGACCCCTACTTGTCACCACTTGACCCCCAACCGACCACTCACTCATAACCTTATCCATTTCTTCCATCACCAATATTGGCGACCCAACTCATCCCCAATCTCATCAATCCGCAACCATAAACTGGCCACACACTCACACCGTTACCTTTCCAGCAACCCCTAAATTCGTCACCAATATCAGCGACCCCATTCACGACCCCCATCACCAACAACCAGCAATAACTAACATCGGCTTATTCAGTTACCAACAATACCACTGGTAGAGTTATATAATTTCTACAACAATAGTTCAACAACACACATGCACGCATAATCAGCAAACACAAAGAACAGTTCGTACAAATATACATGTTCAAAAAGAACATAAACTCATACTAACATCCACACACATGTTTGTTCAGCAGTATTCACATATACATTCATTATCCCCATCCTATGACTTAATTATATACTCATCTAATCTCATTATATACTCATCTCATCTCATTGTATCACTCCCTCTTATCTCTCTCAATTGCCCCTCTCGGACCATACATACATACGCTCTCTCTCATATATATCTCTCTTTCTCTTATCCCCTCCAAATGTCCCTCTCGGCTACCCACTCACATTAGTATAACTCCCTTTCACTCTCACTGTCGTTTCTCTCTTTCCACTCCTTCCAGTATTCCCTCCCGGACTACTCCCTAACACTAGTGTATTTCCCTCTCAGTCACACTGTCATCTCTCTCCCTCAACTCCTTTCAGTGTTCATCTCATACTACTCCCTCTTACTGATATCTCTTTCATGATTTTCCCAATGATTTCTCTCAAACTGCCCCTACATTCACAATCACTAGTGTTAGTCCACTCCCAGCCTTACCTCAGAGGTCCTTAATTCTCCTCCCTCCTTGGCGATAAAATATTCACCTATGCATTTATTCTTTTACCTTTCCTAGCCCAAACTCTACTTAATCGGACTCCCTCTCCTGGTGGTGACGATAAACGTAGATACTAATATGGAGTTATACAGTTTTCCTTCGCACTCCCATTCTTAATTCCTGCATGGTTTCATCACACACTCACCTACTAGATTTCTCCCTCCCTATTCACTCTCCTTCTAACTCCTTACGAATTGTTCTTCCTACTACGACGCCCTAGCCTCTCCGTTAATCCACTCCCTCTCAGCTGGAGTCCAATTCATCAATATGTATTTCCATATAAACATTTAACCATATTCTGCTATTTTCAATGTTTGAAGTTTAAGTTTACAATACCTCCTATCTCCATTGTCCTCCACAGCCATGGCTCGCTCACTAACCTTAATCGTCTCCTCATTCTCCGATTTTCTTTCAATCCTCGACCACTGCCTCACTCTCTCTTTTTTTGTTTCTTCCTTCTCCAACTCCCTCTCCAATTTCTATCGACTATCTCTTCTTTTCTTTCCTTTTTTTTTCTTTTCCTTTTTCCTTTCTTTTTCTCCTTTTCTTTTTTTTCTTTTTCCCATCCTATTTATACTTACCTTGCTAAACATCACAACCATCCATTCCATTCCCCAATAATTTCATCTAAACCGTTTCTTCTCACCCTTCCCCCTTTTGCATACATATATATATATCCTTATTAATATTATTACTTGTTATTCATTTATTTATTTATTTTTCATATATATATATTTAACTCAGTTATTACACTTCGTGTACCTTAATTTATTGGTCTTAATTGCTTTCTTGTTCATTAGTTTACTCAACCGTTTTTATCCCTACCTGTTGATTGGTTTGCAATAGATGCCTTGATGATGTCTCTCTTAGTTGTTAATCTATTTATTTATACTACCTGTGTAATTACTGCTATATTGTTATGTAAATATAAATTGAGATGATTGTGTGTAATTAGTGGTTGATTGATGATGTGAACATGTGTATAAAAAGCTTACCGAGTATCATGGAAAATGGTGTATGGACCCAGTACATAAGGAAAATCCTATCATAGATATTACTTCAATCGAATAGGGCTGGGAAGTCCTATACTGGAAGGAGTTGGAAAGTATTTCTTCACTCTCATACCGGACGGGATATTGATGTGGTGGTACGTTCGACGACTATTACTGGACGGGGTATGAAGACGGTCGGTTAATTTATAAATTAGATATTGGGTTCATATGTAGGGGGAACCCCTATGGACCCCTAGAGGTATCGGTAGGTAGGTAAAAAGGTAAAGTTGACTATAATACGAATGCATTATGAGTTGTTATCTTGATTATTCTCTTCACAAGTCGAATATGAGAACTTAAAAGGTTAGTATGAAATTTACGTTTTTTTTTTTATCAAATGAATTTACTTAAAAGAGAAAATGGCTTTATTAGCTATTTTATGATTTTTATAAGCCTTTAGTTTTTCATATCAGTTGTTAAAAAATTGACATTCTTATTTAGATAATGTAACTTTTCTCTCTTATTTAATCATTCAGATCAGGAAGACCAAGATCTAAATTCTGAAACAACTAAGTTAGCAATTAAAGGTTGCCTCCTGAATCTCATCAGAGTTGTCCCATGGAGGTTGATCCTATAGGGTTTTAGTTATATTTCTATTTTAGTTATTTTAATTTTTTTAAAAGGACATTTTCGTAACCCTATTGGACATCGTAATTTATTGTGCAAAGAATATAAACCATAAACTTTCAATTGCTTCTGTTATTGTTTCATTAATTCAATATTTTCATTTCAATCAAGTTTTTGGCGTTTACATTTTCTTTTTATATTTTTTTTGTAACACCCAGGTCTAGAAATTTGGCACTGAATAATTTTTTAATTAATAAAATAATATATTAAAATAATTTATATTTTATTTTATTTTATTTTTGTGAAATTTTTGAGAAAAATGGATTTAGGGATGAAATTGAAAATAATTTTGAAAAAAAATGTGAAACTATGAATAAAGAGGGGAGTTTTTGAAAGAAAAATTTAAAACATGGGTAAAATCACAAAAATGAGAAATACAGCCACATGAGATGGCCACATCAGTAGCAATGGCGAGTCAGAATGCACCGTGTGGCAGACATGCTGACACTGATTTCATGCGAGAGGTTATTAAAATACAACCCGACACTCAACCATTTCTTGTGAAATGTAGGTACAAGGATATGAGGAGAGGAAGACCTCCACTAAACCGAGCAGTTTGGGATGGATTGCTTCAAGAGGATGTCAATTGACTCTTCGAGATGCTGGAGAGACTTATCTCTGCCCAGCAGGTCCAGGAAGAGAGGAAGGAGCTGCCTGACCCTCTACCACTGTTATAGTACGAGCCACCCTTGTAACGAGAAGATCTAGTGCCACCTTGATACATTTTTGTTTGACCACCATATCATCCAACACTATCACAGTACAATTTGGTGCCCCCACCATACAACTAGGTACCGCCACAGGGCCACCCGACCCCTCTCTAACATAATCCAGTTCCTCTTCAATGGGACCCAGTTCTACCCATGATGGACTCAGGTTACATTGAAAGGTATAAGAGACTAAACCTATCTATCTTTGCAAGGGGCATCCTCATTTGAAGAGACTGATTATTGGTTAGCAGAGACAGAGAAGGCTTTTGTAACTCTTGAGGTAGTTCCCAAACAGAAGGTTGTACTTGCCACCTGCATACTCGTGGATGAGGCAGGTCATTGGTGGCAGCTGAAGTAGATCACCCTGCCCATTCCAGTCACTTGGGAACATTTTTTTGGTAGCCTTCAATACAGAGTACCTCCAGAGCATCTTCGGTATTTGAAGGAAATGAAGTTTGTACACCTGGTCCATGGGTAGATGACAATGTCCGAGTATGACCGAAAGTTCCTAGAGTTGGGCCAGTATTCTTTAGAGAGTATGATGGATGAAGGTAGAAAGACAAGAAAGTTTGAGTAAGGCCTTCATCATGAGAACATACAATAGTTGTATGTATTCGAGCTCAGCAATTCTGGTCAAGATACAGCTAATAAAGAGGAACTTTCACATTTTTTTTTGAAACTGTAGAAAATTCCAGACCCCCAGCTCCACACCGCAAGCTAGCACCTATTGCACGACTCAATAGAACAAGAGATCTATGTTTGTGACCCAAGCTTCTACTTAGCCTCCAACAACAGGACGCGGCAGGGATTGCTAGTACTGTGGTAAAAATCATGAAGACTGATCATGTTATCGCCTCAATAATACCTGCCGTATACGTGGAAATGCTCAGCACTACGCGAGTGAGTACCCGCGAAATCAGAATCAGGTCAGACCTCCCATCTAGAGTAGAGCTTACACCCTTACCCAGCAAAATGTTGAAGCCAACTCGGACATAATACAAGGTATGTAAACTATCTATAATCATTTTGTATATGTTTTGATTGATACTGGTGCTTCTTATTCTTTTGTCTCACACGCTTTTGTAAAAAAATTGATTGTGTTACCTAAAAATCTCGATTCTGTACTGTTTGTGTATACTCCTAAGAATATGACACTACCAGAAGATGTCATATACAAAGCATGCATCGTAAAAATAGCAGGTAAAAAATTGAGTGTAGACTTGATAGTAATATAAAGGGAAATTTTGATGTAGTTTTGGGGATGAATTGGTTAGTAGCGTATCACACCACTGTAAATTGCTTTCATAAGAACTTTGTATTTAATCTTCCTAACGTAGAGTCATTTACCAATTAATAAAAGTTTAAGATATTATTCCCTCATGGTAATTGCATTTTTTATATAATGCCTTAACTCAGTTAATCTTTTCTACATTAGGCAAGACTAAGAAAGAAATTTGCATTCAAAAGATACCTGTGGTCCGAGAATTCTCAGATATATTTCGTAATGAACTACCTAGATTGCCGGTGAATAGAAAAACTGAGTTCACCATAGATTTTCAGCCTAGTACCCAACCCATTTCGGTTGTCCCTTATCGTATGAGTCATGTAGAGATGAAAGAATTGAGAAAACAGATTGAAAATTATAGGATAGTGGGTTCATCTAATATAATGTATATCATTTGGGTGTTGAAGTCACGTTTACAAGGAAATGAGATGAGTCCCTGAGGTTGTGTATTGACTATAAGAGATTAAATAGAGTTACAATAAAAAAGAAGTATTCCCTCTCCAAGATTGATGATCTTTTCGATTAGTTATAGGGTGCTCAAGTTTTCTCCAAGATAGACTTGCATTTGGGTTACCATTAGGTGAAAATCAGGCATATGAAATTTTTAAGACAGTCTTCAAAACCAGGTATGGACACTATGAGTTCCTGGTCATGCCATTTGGGCTAACCAATGCGCCAATTATTTTTATAGACTTGATGAACAGGATTATCAGACAGTTCCTAGATTAGTACGTCGTAGTGTTTATCGATGATATCTTGATCTATTTGAAGAGCAGAGTAGAACACGCTTAACACCTGATTCAGGTGTCTTACAAGTTTTTAGGAAAAAGAAGCTATATGCAAAATTGAGTAAGTGTAAGTTCTGACTCAAGCAGACTACATTCTTAGGGCACAGAATATCTAAGGATGGGGTATCAGTAAATCCTGATAAGGTTGAGGTGGTACTCGGTTGGGAGAAATTGACTTTGTTTAAGGAGATTCATAGCTTTTTGAGAATGATAGGTTATTACTGTAGGTTTGTGGAAGAGTTTTCTAGTCTAGCCGCTCATTTTACCCAGCTTATAAAGAAGAACGTCAAGTTTGAGTGGAATGAGAACTGCGAAATGAGTTTTACAGAACTCAAGAAATGGTTAACTACCGCACCAGTTTTGGTTTTGCCAAGTGGAAGAGGTGGATACACAGTGTATAGTGATGCTTTCTACCTAGGGTTGGGTTATGTTCTGATGCAATATGCAAAGGTTATAGCCTATGGGTCCCGATAGTCGAAAATTCATAAAAAGAATTACCCCACCCACGACTTAGAGCTTGCCACCATTATCCATGTCTTGAAGACCTGACGCCACTACTTGTATGAGAAGACTTTTGATATTTATACAGACTATAAGAGTTTGAAGCATATATTAACTCAGAAGAATCTCAATATGCATTAAAGGTATTGGATAGAGCTCATCAAAGATTAATATTGTAAGATTTTGTATCACTTGCGCATAGGCAATGTGGTAGCCGACGTGTTCAGCAGAAAAAGTGCAGGTATGTTGACTCACTTAATGGTTTCTGAATGGAAGGTAATAGAGACTACGCAACAGATATGGTGACTTGAAGAGAGTTATATTTCTGGCCCATCTAACTATTCAATTTGAACTGATTCAGAGAATAAAGGAAGCCTAATTGACTGATTCCACCCTAATAGCTCTCAGGAAGGTTACAGAACAAAGAATAAATCCAGAATTTCGAGTATCTGCTGATGAGTTCCTCAGATTCCAAGACAGGTTGTGTGTTCCAGATGATAGTGAACTAAAAAGGAATATTATGACATAAGCCCATAGCTCAAAATTTACCATGCATCCCGGAAGTACTAAGATGTATCAAAGTATGTGACCCTGATTTTGGTGGAGGGGGATGAAAAAGAAAATTGCTAATTTTGTCTTCAAGTGTCTTGTATATCAGTAGATTAAGGAAGAACATCAATGCCCAGGTGGGCTATTTCAGCCATTACCGATTACAGCGTGGAAATGGGAACATATCACCATGAATTTTGTAATAGGGTTGCCTAAGACATGCTAGGGACATGATGTCATTTGGTTAGTTGTTGATCGGCTCACTAAGTCCTCTCATTTCTTAGCCATTAAAGTGACCGACCCCTAATGCAAGTTAGCAAGAATTTATATTCGAGAGATATTCAAGCTACATGGAGTTCCGCTGACAGTGGCATCCGACAGAGACCCCAAGTTCACCTCTATTTTTTGGTCTAGTTTTTAGCAAGTAATGAGAACAAAATTATCCCTCAGCACCAACAAATTGACAGTCGAAACGAACAATTCATACACTAGAGTATATGCTCAGAGCTTGTGTTCTAGACTTCGGAGGATATTGGAATGATCACCTGCCCCTAATAGAGTTTAGCTACAATAACAATTACCAAGCAAGTATCGGCATGACCCCCCGTATGAGGCATTGTATGATTGACCCCGTAGGTTACCGATCTGTTGGGAAGATGTGGGTGATAGAAAATTATTTGGCCTAGATAGGAGAGCAGAACTAAGATACTTAGAATCAAGAAGAACATTCAGAAAGTTCAGAGTAGACAAAAAAGTTATGCGGACACCCGGAAGAGAGATTTAGAATTTAAGATGAATAATCAGATATTTTTTAAGGTCACCCCCTTTAAGAGTATTAATAGGTTTAGAAAGATGAGAAAATTAAATCTCTAGTTCATTGGACCGTTTGAGATCTTGGACATGGTTGATACGTCTGCCTACAGACTAGCACTACCTCTAAAGCTATCTAGAGTATATAATGTATTCCATGTGTCTATGTTACGTAAGTATAATCCAGACCCTTCGAATATCTTGTCTAACGAGTTATTTTCACTTTAGGAGGATCTATCCTATGAGCAGGTATAAGTAAATATTTTGGACCAAAAGAACAGAGTGCTTCATAACAGAGAAATTTCTTTTCAGACGCGATCGATTGGTCAGATTCAATCCCATCGTGCGGTCCAGATTCATTCCTCGAATAAGAGAAATCCAGTGGATGAAAAAATGTCACGTGTCCCTGCACGGACGACCCAGATCGGCTCGGAGAGGATATTTAAACTTCGCATTTTAGGAAATCCTAACCCTAATCGCACTGTTGTCGCACGGTGAGGGGTGGCCAGAAAGAAACCGACTGTTGTCACCACCACAACAGAGCCATCGTCGATGCCGAAAAGGTATTTTTTCCCCTTTCTCATTCGAAATTCAATTTTAAACCTATCCACAGCCATATCAGAGTCGAAAGGCTGATGGGTGAGCTAGAAAACATGAGTGAAGGTCGGCCAAGTCGCCGCGGCCAAAATCTAAAATATCCTTTGATGAGCCCCTTCTAGTTTTTCATTTTTCTTGATTTTCTGATCATTGTGTTCTTCATCCCTTTCTAGTGCAGGTTAATCGAAGGAGAACCCCAACTGCAAAGGAGGAACAACGAAGCCGTCGAACCCAGAGACCCTTCCGCCAATAGGGTCTCAGTGTTTGCCTTTTTTGGCCAACAGAAGCCCACTAACTTGATTTTTTGCAGGTTCCCATGACAAAACAGCTAAAATCAACCTAAACCAGCCGAAAACGGTTAGGCTAAGAGGAACCGCCGCCGTGGGCGGCGAAGTTGGTGCCGGAGCACAGCAGTGCTGCCATGTTAGAACCTTAAATTGGCCGAAAAAATTTAAAAACATCTATTTTGGCCTTTTGAGGTATTTTTGAATACGTGACATGTATTTTTAATTTATGGATAAAAAATTCAGAAAACTCGAGGATTGCCAAGAAACATATTGAAAAGTATATTATACAGTGAAAAGTATATTACCACCGACCTGAGGTAAGAATCTCTCACCCTTTTTTTCGTTATAGTAAATTAAATGTTAATAATCAATAACATTGTATTTTGTGAAAATTAAAAAAATTCTAAAATTTATTACAGATCACTAGTTGAGCCAGAACTGGTTAGTACAAAATTGCTTATTTTATCTATATTATTATTTTGTTGTTAGACTGTTGTTGTTGCTTACTCCACGCACTTTAACTCATAGGTTTAATTGACTTCTTGTTTATTGATTGTCTAACTGTTATTTTCATATGTTGACTTATTTGAAATAAATCCACTAATTATATTTCTAAATTGTTAAAGTATAAATTTGTATTGTTTGCTTAAATATCATTCTATTAATCTATAATTATGAAATAAAATGTTTGTATGCGATTGATAATTGGTTGATGATGCGAACCAATTTATGAAAGGCTTATTGCATATCCTGAGAAAGAGTGCACATACTCGATATATAGGAAAAATCCTACTGTGGACATTACCTCAGTCGAACGAGGCTGAGAAGTCCTATACTGAAAAGGATTGAGAAGTATAGATCACCCTCATACCGGATGGGGTATTGAGGCGGTAGTATGTTTGGCGCTCATTATCGAACGGGATATTGAGATGGCTAGTTAATTGACAAGTTGGATATTTGATCCATGCGTAGAGAGACATCTCTATGGACCCCCAAAGGTACCGATAAGTAAGTAAGGAGATAAGTTTACTATTGATTGTTCATGTAAATGTGTAACAAAAATGATATTCGAATTATTGTTTTTATAGGTCGATTTTGGAAACTCATAAGAGTAAGTATGGAGTAACAATTTTTATGTTAAATAAATTTATTTAAGAAAGTAAATGGCTTCATTAGTTATTTTATGATTTTTTTACCAATTTTTGATTTTCTGTATCGGTGATAAGTATGATATTCTTACTGGGGTAGTGTAGTTTATTCCTTTATTTAACTATTTTAGATGAAAAAGTCTAAAATCCAGATCCTAAATAGGAGGAGTGTTGCAAATAGAGGTTATCTCCCGGACCCCATCAGAGTTGCCCAGCAGAGGTTAACTCTATAGAATTTTTATTTTATTTTATTTTATTTTAACCATTTATTCCAGTACTATAGATGACTATAAGGGGACATTTTCATAATTCTATTGGACATTCTGATTTACTGTGCAAAGAATGTAAACCATAAATTCTGCATTGTTTCCGTTTATAGTTGACATAATTAAATATTTTCATTACCTTTAGCTTGGGCCTTTATATTTTTTCATAAAAAAAATTTGTTAAAAAATATCTCAATTTTATATCTTAGCATTACAAAATTAATCTTCATAAAAATACAAAAATATTTTTGAAGAATAATCAAAGTGATTTTAAATTAAAGTAAGTTCTTTCATTATCTAAAAAAATACCTCAAAAGCTAATATCAGATTTGATATATAGAAATTTACCAATAAACGAAGAAGAAACACAATAAAGACAAGAAGAAAGTAGAGACAATGAAGGTTTGACGAAAAAACTCTAATACGATATTCAAGAAAAATAAATTCTAGATGTTTCAAATAAATAAAAGTGATATTTACTTTTACACTAAATAAAAAAAAAACTACTATGCATCAATAGAATAGAAAAATACGACCTGACCAAGAAACTAAGAATAATAGAGTTAACAATTAAAATAAAATTCGTTGTTGAGAGAATTTAGTTTAAAATTTTCCATTTTCCTGCTTCCAGATTTTATTATTTTATATATATATATATTTTTTTTACCTGTATGGCGTCTGACACGTAGGATCATAATTCGCGAGGCACACCACGTAGTTTTGCTGAGCTGGAATGACGCCTCAACAACTCGCGAATTCTCGAAACGCAAACTCCTAGTCTCCTCTAGAACTCTCTACTACTTTCGAATTCAATATCTCATCATCTTGTATCTTCTACTCCTCTCTCGAATTTTCTGTTCACCTCTCCGCCCTTATATATATAGACCCACCGATCAACTCCGGTCACCATCAAAACAACACAAGAAAGCAAAGCAAAACAAAGCGAACTTCAAACATCACGAACTTTCTCCTACCAGTCTCAGAAAACCCCAAGTTTCAGATTTCACGTTTACAGGTTCATTAATGGCGAAAACTGAAGGAAAGGCCATTGGCATTGATCTGGGTACTACATATAGTTGTGTGGGAGTATGGCTAAACGACCGCGTTGAGATCATTGCGAATGACCAGGGTAACCGGACTACTCCCTCTTATGTTGCTTTTACAGATACTGAGCGGCTCATTGGAGATGCGGCGAAGAACCAGGTCGCCATGAACCCGCAGAACACAGTGTTTGATGCTAAACGTCTGATTGGAAGACGCTTCTCTGATCCTTCTGTGCAGAGCGATATGAAGCTCTGGCCATTTAAGGTCGTCGCTGGACCAGGTGACAAACCCATGATTGTGGTTCAGCACAAGGGTGAGGAGAAGCAGTTTTCAGCAGAGGAGATTTCTTCAATGGTGCTCACTAAGATGAAGGAGATTGCCGAGGCCTTTCTAGGTCAAAACGTGAAGAACGCGGTTATTACTGTCCCTGCTTATTTCAATGATTCGCAGAGACAGGCGACTAAAGATGCCGGCGCTATTTCTGGGATTAATGTGATGAGAATCATTAATGAGCCCACGGCTGCCGCAATCGCTTATGGATTGGATAAGAAGGGTTCGAGAACCGGCGAACAGAACGTGCTTATTTTTGATCTCGGCGGAGGAACTTTTGATGTTTCGTTGTTGACTATTGAGGAAGGGATTTTCGAAGTGAAAGCCACCGCCGGTGATACTCACCTTGGCGGTGAAGATTTCGATAACAGACTTGTGAATCATTTTGTTGCAGAGTTCAAGAGGAAGCACAAGAAGGATATCAGCGGTAATGCAAGAGCTCTGAGAAGGTTGAGAACAGCTTGTGAGAGGGCTAAGAGGACTCTCTCTTCAACGACTCAGACTACAATAGAAATTGATTCTTTATACGAAGGTATTGATTTCTATTCCACCATAACCAGAGCTCGATTTGAGGAATTGAACATGGATTTGTTTAGGAAATGTATGGAACCTGTGGAGAAATGTCTTCGAGATTCGAAGATTGATAAGAGTAATGTTCATGAGGTTGTTCTTGTTGGTGGATCAACAAGGATTCCGAAAGTTCAACAGTTGTTACAGGATTTCTTCAATGGAAAAGAACTCTGCAAGAGTATAAACCCTGATGAAGCTGTCGCGTACGGAGCTGCTGTACAGGCGGCGATTTTGAGCGGTGAAGGGAACGAGAAGGTTCAAGATCTTCTCCTTCTCGATGTTACTCCTCTAAGTCTCGGAATCGAAACCGCCGGCGGGGTAATGACGGTTTTGATTCCGAGGAACACGACGATCCCGACGAAGAAGGAGCAGATTTTCTCAACTTACTCTGATAATCAACCCGGAGTGTTAATCCAGGTCTACGAAGGTGAACGAGCTAGAACGAAAGACAATAATCTGCTCGGAAAATTTGAACTCACCGGAATCCCGCCGGCGCCGAGAGGTGTTCCTCAGATCAACGTCTGCTTCGACATCGACGCGAATGGAATCCTCAATGTCTCTGCAGAGGATAAAACTGCTGGTGTGAAAAACAAGATTACGATTACAAACGACAAAGGAAGATTAAGCAAAGATGAGATTGATAGAATGGTTCAGGAAGCAGAGAGGTACAAAGCAGAAGATGAACAGGTGAAGAAGAAGGTAGAAGCTAAAAACTCACTTGAAAATTACGCTTACAATATGAGAAACACGGTGAAGGACGAGAAGATCGGAGGAAAACTTAATCCAGCAGATAAACAGAAGATCGAGAAGGCGATTGACGAGACTGTTGAGTGGCTAGACAGAAACCAATTAGCAGAAGTTGAGGAACTTGAGGACAAATTGAAAGAACTTGAAGGAATCTGCAATCCGATCATAGCGAAGATGTATCAAGGTGGTGCAGGCGGTGATGTGCCGACGGGTGGTGATCCAGGCATGGCCGGTGGATATGGCAAGGCTAGCTCTGGTGGTAGTGCTGGTGCTGGACCAACCATTGAAGAAGTTGATTGAGTTAATGGGAGGTTGTTAAGAGTTTTCTGTTTTGGTTTGGTTTGTTCTGTTTCTGCATTTTGTTGAGTGGGTTTAGGGTAATGTGTGATAAATACTTGGAAAATAATCATAAGAATGTAAATGTCTTTTAAAAGTTAAATATGTTTAAAATTTTAAATTTTTTATTCTCAAAAAATGAAAAAGTTACTTAATATTTACTAACACAGTGATTGGTTGACTCCTCCACTATCAAAATATTATTTTAATTATATTCATATTGATTAATTATTTTAACATAATTAAATTAATTCTTATCAGTTTGCAATTTTAATCTATATATATTTATAAAATTTTAATTTAGTCACCACGTTAATATATACAATTGACATTAGATATATGTTGTATTTTTTTATTTGAATTAATATTCATTTATGGAAATATGACATTTAATGTACGAATAATTTTGAATTTTAATTTTTTATAGTAAACAATTAATTATTGTAATTTTCGCATAAATAAAGTGATAATAAATTTAATTATTTTAACGAATAAATAAATAATAACTGTACAAAAAAAACTCTGCACTGATCCCGAAATATTAAGAAGACAAAAAGAGACGGAAGATTTTAATTTTCTTTACATGAAAAAAAAAAGGGTTTAAGACTGTCACGTCAAGTCCTCCCAATTCTCACGGCTTTCATAACGTTTTTTATTTCCTCATTCTCTTCAGGAATTCCCGCTAATTTTCTCGAGAAAATTGGGGAACAGCTTCCTCCGAGTATTTGTTCTCACTTAACGCGTGAATGAAATGAGGCATCAGGTCGATGACGGATAAAAGATTTGCCAATCTTACTCGAGAATGAGTCACCGGTGAGTTTCGCATTAAACGTGTTTAATCAAAATGCTCTTTCTGGCATTTTCTTTCTTTATGTTCATCCGTCTGTATTGTTAGTTTCTAATGTGCCTCACCGTGAGAGATTTCATGTTGTTCGAGTAATTAAGGAGCTATAGAGCACAAAGTGAAAAATCAGGCAAAAGCTATTGGAGAAGAATTCTGTTTTCACGTCCTGCTGAACATCTGAGGTGCTAGCCAGTTCGATCTTCTAACAAAACAAAATTAATCTAAAGGAGCTATGAACAATTCAACAATAGGATTTGGCGTTGCTATGCGAACATAATCGGAAATCTATTGATTATCCATGCTGGAATAAGATTTCAACTATGACGACTTAACTAGCATTTTCATTTCGTAATTCATGATTTAATATTATATTGCTTCAATTCATGCATAAAAGGAGAATTTTTTTTTTAGATTTCCCTAGTACTATAAATGGCAATCTTTTGGCAAAGTTTAGGCTGCCAAGGTATGTTTATCAGTTAGATCATAATGAGAGTGAAAAACAAGTAAACATATAGGGCATAAATGCTCAATGTATCCATTGGCTTTTCATTATTTATGAACTTAAAACAAAAATTGCACAACCTCGTTTGTTTTGCTTAGACCGATGGCAGATTGTTGTTCGCTGTGGTTCTTATTAGAGCTTGTGGTAGAGAGGAAGCGACAAATGATTCTTTTGCTTTTGTGTTTTGGCTACTCGTTCCTGAACAAAAGGGTTCCATATCTTCTTTCCCTTCTTAGTTGACATGTACAAACCACTCCAGTGGGTCTTTGCACCTTCAGTTTAGAGAAATTTCTCCCTGTTGAACACTTTTTGATTCTCAATCTCTTGCTTTTAGCACAAAACTAATCCTGGAGGCCAGTTTTAATATAGGTTGGATAAGCTACTTAATGCAGAAAAGGAAGAAAAAAAAGAAGAGAGAAAAAAAGAGGCATAAGATAAAGCTGGCTCATATCATGATCTTGTCTGAAGGGAGTTCCAGAAATGGCATTTGAGTTAGAAAGGTATACAAGACTCAAGTCTACTGAATGTTTTACTAGTCTCTCTTCACAAAATCCAAACTTTTTTAATTTTTAATTCTCCATTATGTGTCTTTGAATTCAAAATTCATTTTACCCTTGTACAATAATTGATTTCATCCCTCTTGTTTTCACAAGGCTATTAGCCGGCTAATCTGCTGTATTAGTAGTGTATCTTTTGTTTGGAAAATCATGAGAGCCGAGAAGATATTCTAGCTCACCCATTATTTTCCAAATTAATGCTTAGGGTCTTACTTTTATTTTGCAAATTTTCTTTTCTTCTCCATCTATTCCCTTATTTCCTGAATCTTCTCATCTTCTCCTCTTCTTTCTCTAATTTTCTTTTCTCCACCCACTTGTTTGTTTATTTCCAGGAAATTTCGTTGGAAAGGTAACGGGGAATGTCAACCTGCATTTTTATAGGGAAGATATATTTTTTTATACAGTTGTGGCTGCAATTGAAGTGACATACAGTTTATCAAAAAGGGACTACGGGGTTATGATGTGAGCCAAGGTAGCCGAGAGAAGCCTTTCCCAAAGACACAAGACACATTCCAAGAGCAAGTGCCAACCTGCAGGAGGGAGAAAACCCGTTGACACTAACCCACACGGGAAGAAGCCCGCGCGTGCATGCCCACGCCCATGCGGAAGCAGCCCACACACACCGGCACTGGAAGGCACCCGCGCGCGCACGCCTGCGCAGCAGGAAGGAGGCAGCGGTCACAGGAAGGGGGATTTTTCCCGTGGGAGAGAGGCCTATTTCCGCAAGGATTCCCGCGACTCCAACTTCAAGAAGAAGTTGAAATTCGGCCAAAAATTATTTCCTACACCAGCCCAACATCAAGACCGGCCCAAGATTGTTCAAGAAGATGGGCTTAAGGATTCCCGCGGTAAGGAGAAAGGCTTTATCTTGACCCCAAAAGGAACAAGACTTGGCCCATTCAGCCTTGAGGAGCCGGAGCATGTTTCACACATGCGGCCATGTGTGAATCTCTTGATTCACACATGTGGCTGAGAGAAGGAAGGAAGGGAGAGTCCCACCCGTGTGAGACCCCTCTCCCCATGAGGGAACCAAATCCTCATCCCACTTTCTCTCTTGAAAACTTGAAGAGATCTATTCCCACTTGAAGATCACATGCGGATAAGGAAGAATGGTCCAAGAAGCATTTGGGTTTCAGTCCTAGTGATAGTAGAAGACACAGCCAAGAAGGAAGATCATTCCCACTAGTGTAACACCCGAGCCTAGAAATTTGGCCTGGGATAATTTTTCTATTTATAAAATATAAATATAAATAATTAAAATTTTAATTTTAATTTTATTTTATTAAAATTATTGAGAAAAAATGAAATAAGGACGAAATTGAAAACAATTCTGAAAAAAATGGGTGAAATTGTGAATAAAGAGAGTGTTTGTGAAAGATAATTTGAAAATAGGTGGTGAAATTGTAAAAAGAAAAAATAGGGCCACGTGGAACGGTCACGTCAGCAATCATGGCAAACTAAGAAACGCCGCGTGGTAGAGACGCTGACACGGGAGGCCACGCGGGCAATCCACGTGCTTGGGCGATTCGACGGTCCAGATCGCATTCCGTGAGCATGAATGGCTCAAATGCATTCCCTCTTTATATACGATTGAACGGACGATATTAATTGCGATGAACGGTCCAAATTCGCTTATGCAATCGACCTAAACAGACAATGATCGGATGACTATCCTCGTTCCACGTCAACGCGGATGGATAGCCCGGATAAGAGGGAAGAAAGGTATTTAAATCTCTCTTCAGTCGGCCCCAAACCCTAGCCGACACCCAGTTAGAGAAGAAGAAGAAGGAGGTGGCCTAAGGGAAGACCAGCCGCCGGAGGGACGCTGCTGTCGCCGCACCGGAGCCACGCTGACAGCTGAGAAAGGTAAAATATTTTCCTTCCTGCTCAAAATTCAATCCCGAGCCTCCCTGTAGCTATATCGGAGGAAAAAAGGGCGATAGGTGAGCTGGAAACCGCGGGCAAAGCTTGGTCAAGCCGCCACAGCCAAAATCCGAAACTCTCTCTGATGAGTCCCTTTTTGTTTTCCGTTTCGCATAATTTTGTGACCATCGTGTCCACCGTCATTTTCTGGTACTGGTTAGCTGAAGAAGAACCCTAGTTGCGAAAGAGAACTGCCAAAGTCTATGCATTCGATGGCCCACCGCCAGAAAGTTTTCTTTTTTTTTTTTTTTTGTCTTTTCCGGCCAACCAAGGCCTCCTAACCCGTTTTTCTGTAGGTTTATTCGTAAAACTGGCCGAAACCGGTCAGGCCGAGGCGAACCGCTACCGTAGGCGCCGGAGCATGGCGCCGCCGCTGTGCCGGAACCCTAAAATTTGCCAGAAAGATTTTAAAATGCATATTCTGGCATTTCAAGGTATTTTTTGATACCTGACGAGTATTTTAATTTTCATAGAAAAAATCCAGAAAATTCGGGGACTGCTAGGAGGCGTAGTAGACAGTACGGTATTTCGAACACCGATCCGGCGTAAGGATGTCTCACCCTATTTTTTGTTACGGTAAATTAAGACTTAATAATCAATAATTTCATGTTTTGTAAAAATTAAAAAAATCTTAATAATAATTACATGTCACTAGTGGAGTCGGAACTAGTTAGTGTACGATTGTTCTAGTTTACTACCATTTTCTCATGTATTGCTTAAAATATTTACTATTGAATTATGTGCATTAAATTGATAGTTTGAATTGTGTTCTCGATTATTTGGTTTATTTGGTTTTTTCTCTATTGTTTATTTATTTAGTTGGTTATTTGGTTACTCAGTTATGATAAACTGTGTTGCTTGCGTAGATGCCTTTTAGATTAATCTGTAAATATGAAATTATGTGTTGGTATGCTATTGATGATTGTTTGGATGATGAGAATGTATATATATAAAAACTTACTAGATACCTCGGGAACGGATGGATGGATTCGGTACATAGAGAATCTTATTATGAACATTATTTCAGTTGGACGGGATTGAGAAGTCCCATACTGGAAGGGTTTGAGAGATATGGTTCACTCTCATATCGGATAGGGTATCGAAACGAAAATATATTTGGCCCCTATTACCGGACGAGGTATGAGAACGGCCGGATTAATTGTCAATCTAGATGCTGGGTTCAGAGTAAAAAGATATCCCTATGGACTCCCAAGGGTCCCAGTAAGTAGGATAAAAGGAAGAGTTACTGATCTTATACACGAAATTAAAACATCACTTGGTTACTTGTTTTTATAGGTTAATTTCGAAAAAACCCATAGCGATAAGTATAGAATAAAACATTTTAGAGTTAAATTTATTTACTTAAATTAAGGGTTCCATTAGTTGTTTTGTGATTTTTATCAATATTCGGTTTTCTGTATTAGTGATTAGTGTGATATTCTTACTGGATTAGTGTAGCTCACATTTTTATTAACCATTTCAAATTAAAAAAATCAAGATTCAGATCCCGATCGGTAAGAGAGTTGTGAGTAGTTCATCTCCCGAATTCCCTTCAAGTGCTAGTGGATGTTAACCCTTAGGATATCTATTTATTTGTTTTTAATTATCAGTTTTTTTTTTATAAACCAATGTAGAAGGGATATTCCCGTAATCCTGTTAAGCATTCCAATTTACTGTGTAAGAAATGTAAATCCAAATTTTATTATTCGCTTTCGCATTTAGATAATAAATCATTTTCTTTTAATTTCAGGCCCTTTACAACTAGTGTGGGAATTCTACCCCGAGGAGGAATCCTTATGCCCACCGACTTCTCCTCTCAAGATAGGTGAAGAAGTCCTTTTGGGACTCAATTCAAACAAGAAAGAAGACTTACATGCGGCTTTGGACACAAGACTTCAAAAAGGAATAATCTTCAATTAAAATTAATTAATGAAGGAAGAAGTTACAGAGGAATCGACCATAAACAAGCTTGATCCTAGCCAAATTCCTCCATCAAGAATCCTCTTGAAAAGTGTTTTTTACTTCGACATCAACAAGAAAATGTTACCACAACTCTCAATTGGATTCCACAACATAAATTAATTAGTTAATCAAAGTCTTAATCCGAAGAATTCAAGGATAACAAGTTCGGTAAGGAGACTTCAAGTTATTCAAGAGAGAAGAGTTTATTTTAATGCTTTCCTAGTTAAAGTTAATTTAAAAATTTAATTAGGATTTAGTTTTCCGAATTCTATTCGAATATGTAAGGTGAATGCCTATGTATAGGGCATGCCCCTTCTATTGTATTCACTCAATTTTAGATTAATAAGATATTTAGTTGTTGCTTTTAGCTTACACTGATTGTGAGTGTTCAACAAGGGATTCTTCAACTATCTTGTTGAGCATAGGAACTAAGTTTACTTATCGAGGTAAGCTCGTAATATCTTTTCAATTCCGATTTTTTAATTATCAAATATTTTAGTTTTGTAACGGTTTCAGAAATTTAAAATGAAATATGTGTATTAAAAATGTCAAATGCGGAAGCGTAATAAAAGTAAATTGATTAACATCCCTTACACAAAACCAAAAACGTGCTCGAAATATAAAAGAACAAACTAACTAAAAGAGATACTCGAAAATGAGAACTATAAATATAACTACGGAGTCCTTAGGTGTCTCCTTCGCCGTCTTCCTGCGGAACGGGCTCGGGAACAATGTTTTCCTGATCTGAAATAGTTAAATAAGGAATGAGCTACACCAGCCCAGTAAAGACATCACACGATCTCACTGCCACGGAGGTAAAGGTGGGTAGAAAACACAAAAAGACCAATGGAGCATAATTTATAACAAATTCTTTTATCCGTAATAAAATCCTTTACTGTCCACTTACCTCGGTGAGATCCATAAAACAACATATGAAAGCAATAACATTATCATCATCATGAAATCGTATGAACTGTATAATATAATACTTATCACACCTTTTCATTTCAATCATTAAACAACATATTTTCCTCATTTACTAGCTTACTAGTATCCATGGGGATCCATAGGGATCCCGTTACCCGTGAACCCTTAACATTTATAACCTGATTCCAGGGCCGTCCCCATACCCCGTCCAGCATGGGCGCCAAAACCATGAACCTCAATACCCCGTTCGGTATGAGGGTGAAACGGGCCGTCCCCACACCCCGTCCAGTATGGACACCAAAACACATAAGGTCTCCATACTCCGTCCGGTATGAGAGACCACGTTCCCGGTAGGGTTCCCTACGGATCCGGTTCGTCCACCATCTCTCAGGATATCTAGTCAGGCTGTCCACATTATTCACTATCAATTCACATAACCTTTTTGACATTTTTCTTGGTTTCAATCAACCAAACACACACAACATGTAAACCAGTAATGGACACCAACAAGACAACACAGTATCGGGTTCATCATAATACAAACTATAATAAAAGAAACCATGATTCATGCACACGAGACCATAACGTAATTATATCAAACATCATGCTGCATTTAATACTGGAAATTAAATCAAACAATAACGGACCAACACTGTATCAGACTCGGGCTCCATTGGCAACCTTAATCAATTATACATTTATAAAGTCACATAGTTCAGTTTGATTATTTATTTAGCTTTAATACCGTGATAGGAAATAGGGTGAGGGGTCCTTACTTGTTTCGGGGTCTGAATACGGCTCTACAGTGCGCCTACAGGCTGTCCCTAATTTTTCCTGAATTTTTTTCCGGGGAATTGAAACGTACTACTGGTACCTGCACGTGTCCCAAAAAATCCCAAATTAGACCTAGGGCCCCTTTCGGCCAATATCGCAATTCCGGCACGGCGGCTCTGCCGTGCTCCGGCGACGGCGCCGTCACTTGCGGCGGCGATTCACCTCGGGTTGGCCCTTTTTGGCCGAATTCGGCCACGTTTGCATCGGTCCCTGCGATAGGACAACCCTAGGGCCCTCGGTGGGCCGAAAAATCACGAAAAACCAAAACTTACCGGCAGCGGTGCTCTCGGGTGCGGCGGCTCCTCCAGCGTGAGTCGCGTTTTGATGTTTGGCTCCGATCAACCTATAGAGAAAGGAACGGTGATCACAGTGGTATAAAATTTGCATCAAACGGAGGCCGGGAAGGGCCTCATCGGAGGCAAAAACCGAGGAGGGGTGCGGCGGTGCCGCTGGGTTTCGGCTGGGTTTTCCAGCCGTTTGGCCGGTGGTTTGGCTCCGGTTTGGCCATAGACGGACTCAGCGTCGAAAAACGAGCAAGGGGGAGAAAAATTACCTTGATCGACGGTCGGAAACTTCCCTGGTGCGGCGGCGGGTGGCGGCGGCCGGCTCCTCCGGCGTCTGGTTCTTCTTCTCCGGCGAGCACTGGCGGCTAGGGTTTCTTTGGTCAGGTGTGGGTGGGGGTATTTATACCCTTTGCCTTTTAATTTTGACCGTCCATCAAGATTAAATCTGGGCCGTCCGATCGCGATTTAATTGGGATTAAATCTGGACCGTTCATCGCGATGCAATCTGTGCCGTCCGTGCCTGATTGAATCTGGGCCGTCCATGCGCACGTTTGATCTGGGCCGTCCGTGTGCGCGGGAATGGATCTGGGCCGTCTGATTGCGCGCACGCGGATCGCCCACGTGGCCCGTTCCCTGGTCAGTGTTGCCTTGCCACGCGGCGCGTTCTGGTTGGCCGGGGCTGCTGACCGGGTCGCTGACGTGGCTGCTGACGTGGTGCTGACGTGGCACAACTTTTCTAAATTGCGTTTTGACCCCCGATTTCCGATTTTCTTTTCAAAAACACTCCCAGAATCCAAATTTTCACCCATTTTTACCCAATTTTATCATTTTTATTATTTATATTTTCATTGAATTAAATTAAACTAAGTTAAATAAAAAATCAAATAAATAAATAAAAAAAATAATAAATAAAGTATTTATTTATTTATTTGGGTGTTACAACTTTGCCTTCACACTGTTGATTGCGGGTTAATTTAGGAAGGTTTATTAGGGATTTAAGTTCTCTGCATATTAATGTTATACGCGGGGTTTTAGATTGTATTGTTGATCTCGGGTTCTACATAAGATTATTTCCGAGGTTGATGTGAAAAAGGCGTATGATCATGTATTCCATCATTCTTTTATATGCTTAATAGGATTGGGCTTTGTTACTAAGTAGTGCTTTTGGATGAAGACTTATACTTTGCTTCGTTTGTTGCTTTGGTTAATGGGATTTTCTTCGAAGCATCCAAAAGACTCGGATAAGAAAATGTTATTCTCATGATCATTTTATAATTGTGATAGCAGCCCTCCATTTGATTAATAGAGCTATAGAAACTCAATTTTCTTTCTTTTTTTTGCTGGTCTAATATTAGGGAAAATGAGGAAGCTGCAGATATTACTTATCTGTTTTTTGTTGACGATAAATTACTTTTTGGCGAAGCTGGTTTTTCTTCTTTTCTTTCAAGTGGTATCTTTACTCTGAATGACTTAATTGTTTCCAGTTGGTATTTCAAAAAAAAAAAATTTGTTTCCAGTTGGAGAAGGGAGTAATTTGGTCCTCCTTGTTGGTATTTTGAGATGTAAGGTGTCTTCTTTCCCTATAAAATATTTAGGTCTATCTCTTGGTGCTAAAATAAAGATGTTTCCAGTTGGAAACACGATAGTGAACAAATTTGAATTTGGACTTGGGGGATGGAAGATGAATTATCTAAGGCGGGAAGATTGATACCCACAAAAGGCACTTTGGTGAATCTACTAATTTATTAGTTGTCACTTCCAACTGTTCCAGTTAGTGCGGTGAAGAAACTTGAGGCCATATTGAGATTCTTTCTTCTAGGGATAAGGGATATGGAGGAGAAAAGGTGCGGTCAAAGATTCTATTCAAGAAGGAGATCTTGGGATTAGGTCAATTGTTAAATTCAATAAAGTATTACAGGGAAAGTGGCTTGGAGATTTGTGAGAGAATATAACAGCCTATGAAGAAGAGTGGCTAAAGCTAAGTATTACAAGGAAAGTGACTTTCAGCCCCTTCTGACTTTGTTTGCCACAATTTAAGCTGACCAGTATTTCTTTGAATTGCGAGGATAACTCTTACAATTAACTGCTCAATCACCTTTCAATCTCTGCGCTCTGTGCCTCGTTTGCGGCTAATGCTTTCTGGAGCATCAATCGCAGATCTTCTTCTGTTGTAGAGTCGCCCATAGTGTTAAGCTCTGATACCAATTTGTTATGTTCTTGAGATAAGAATCTTGTCATCAGGCGGGTTACCGGATAATCTGATTCTGGATCTTGCTTCTTTCCGTTGTTATGATTCCTTGAATTATTTCTAAACTTATCAAAGGGAGTTTGACACTTTGGATCTCGTTAGAGAGAACTCCAATATTTATATTGTAATTATAATTCTGCTTATCTCTTTATTAATTTTAGAACCCTTCAAATAGGATTAGATGCATTACATTATAGGAAACGTTTATTATTTAGGTTTCCCTTAACAAAAATGAAGGAGATTCCTAATTAGGAGATAAGTCTCCAAAATAAAAATTAAATTCCCAAATAAGAGATAAATTTTCTTAATTAAGAGATATATTTCTAGAATAGATTAAACCTTAACCATATAATAAAAATTAATTCCTAAATAAGATATACGCTTTCCTAACTAATAGCTAGGTTTCTAAAATAGGACAAATCTAAACCATATCTGTTCCTTATTTGCCTTTTCTGCAATAAGAATAGCCCACAGTCTATAGCACTCACCTTGCACAGTTTGCCAAGGGATAGAGAGATAAATATCCTTTGATATTTAATCCAATAGTTAATCTGTAAATACTTCTACTCATGTAGTTTTAACCATACTCTTGCAGTTTTGTACTATTGGGTTTCTACTATCTAATCTCCGGTAATGGGCAATAGACAGCACATTACTTTCATACACACCCGAGAATATTAAACTCACAAACTCTATGCAACAGACCTTGGAGATGAACACCACCCTATCCTTGATAAAATGAGAACATTGAAGGCACTGATCACTGTCTATCTCAGTTGTGAGGGGTTTTCGGCTCTCACTCCACTTCCTTAACCATGAAGATTTTTCATTGATTTTGGCAGATAGGGTCATTGTGGCCTTTTCTATATACAACAATCAGCTTTTAATCTTAAATCATATTTGATTTAAATTTTGAGGCATTATTTTGTTTCAAAGTTTTACAAATTACAATGGCAATTGTAACATTAATATTAATCATACTGGGGAGTTAAAAATAATCATGTATTTTGCTTTATTTCATTTTTATCATATTAACTTGTAAGGTAATGCCAATGCAGAAACATCTGAAAATTATGAAATTGATATCGCAATCAATATTTCACTGCTTTGTTTGCCTTGCATTAAAGGTACTAATTTCGTTTGAAACTGAATGTATTTGGTCAATTTTTGTCAGATAAGTTCTCTAGTTCTAGTACTACTGTCAATAGTTTGACAATTGTAAAAAGTCATATAATCAAGGTTTTAGGTTAATTTGTTGCCTTAAGTTCTATCAATGACATTCTATTTTGTTTCAGTGGAAAAAGAGATGCCGGTGTCACAAAGCTGATTGTCTTAGTGCACTAGCATTCTTGTTGTCTAAGTAAAGGTGCTTTTGTTTTTGGCCACAGTGGAGGCCATTTGCTTGCCGATTACCAGACTGTTCTACACCCTCTTTTTTCTTTTTATTTATTAGGAAATGAATATTATTAGAAAATTTTGTGTTGCCAATTAAAGTCAGAAGAATCACCGAGAATATCCAAAGTACGTTGAAAATGTGATGTAACTTTTATGCCGTCTAGTATGTTTGCCAACACAATGATGGTTGATCTAGCATGTTGGTGATGAAATTTGTCTGTCATATTGGAGATTTGAATTGGAGGTTGTCATAGCTCACAATTACTTGTTGGCTCCTGCACTGCTAGTGTTTTTGTATCTTTTATCATTTTCATATTTATAAAAGTCAACCTATATTCCTAAAAATCAACTTTGTGGATGCAAACTGTTCAACATATGCTGTTCTGTACTGCCAGTAGTGTGTATTTGTCGGAAAGTATCGAGGTTTTTATTTTTATTTTCTTTATACAGTTATTACAAAGATTATGAACTGTATGAACTAGCAGATAACAATGAATCATGCAAACTTGCACGTGAACAAAGCCTGCCATGGCAGTATTACCTAGCGGAGCAATATTTCTTTCCTAATTATTCACTTTTCTAGGTAATTATTTATTTCACTTTTTGGCTGTGAATAAAATATGAAACCATTATGTATAAGATTATGGGTGCCAGGTTTTGCAAAATAATCAAAAAGTCATGAAGATAGACAAATTCACTGCTCATATATGTACCCATGTGCAGTCTACCTATGTAGAAAGCGTCCCAATCATCATACATAAGTTATGAAGATGCTTATTTTTCCTTTTCTTTTAACAGTGTTGATGTACTTGGAGAGCTAAGCTGTATAATGGATAGGGATCGTTCTAATCACAGAAAATCTGTCTCTTTTTATTTTCTTTTTATTATGCTACTAGCCTTCAAGGCAGTATAATCAATAGGGATCATTCTCATTATTGGATATCTGTCCCTTGCTTTCTCTTGGTAGATGCAGAAACATTGTTTTTTTGCTCTGCTTCTTTGTGCAAGACATGAGCCAAAATATCATTCATCATGTGTAGGAAATGCAGTATATCATGGAAAGATGAAGGTATCTGAAATTCAACTGAATTTCAATTTTTAAAGAAAGATTATTGCTGAGATCAGAAAGGTGAAGGTATTACTCTTATATTTTATTTGGTTCAAATTTTAATTTCATTGACAGAAATTTGAGCCAAAATAGTGTTCTTTCATACAACACAAATATGATGGAGTATCCCAACCACTATAAATTTGATAGATGTTTGAGCCAAAAGTAGTATTTTAGTTCCAAATCAATCCCATGTGCAATCCAACTTAATTGTTTTTATAATTTCTTCTTTGATACATGAAAAATAGAAATCTATGGTTGGGAAAATGAAGATATAGGTGAAGTTGATTCAATTAGGCATTTCAAAAATCCAATAGTTGTGGAAGTGAAGATATAAGTGAAGTTGATTCTATTAGACATCAACTTTGTAAATTATAATTAATTTTCAAATTTAGGAATTGAATAGAAGCAGAAAATGTTTGAACCATATTGAGTATTAGTTAGATTCTGCAATCAATATATCAATTCTGTTGTGAAGTTGACTAGGTCTAGACTTCAGGTTTTCAATTTTATTTTGGATCTTCTCTTGCCAGGGCTTGTGGTTATGGGGGAATGTTATTTGTGGAGAAATTCCAAGGTTGTGCTTAAAATGTCTTAACAGATTCTCTGGTGATTCTTGCAACCCTTGGTGCGTTGTCATATATATAGATTCAGTGAGTGCTCTAAGGTTAATGCAATAGCAAATAAAAAAATTGATAGCATTCATCTGTACGCCTACCAAGGCTGTTAGTCATCGCCTAGCGTGGAGGAAGAAATACCAAGAGAAGAGGCAAATGTTACAGTAGTATCACCACTGAGGTATCTCTTGAGACGATCTAAGTCATCTGCAGCATCGAGCATTGTGGGCCTTGTGGATGGAGACTCCTGTGTGCAGAGAATACCCAATTCTGTCATTTCTCCTACTGCTATCTCCCACATTTTCTGAACTTCAGGTGATTGGACTTTTGAGGCCCTAAGCAGTGAGGTATCGATCACTTTTTCCATGCTTCCATGGTAATGATTCTTCACCCATCTGTGCAGGTTTAGTGCACCAACAAACATATCATCTGTTGGCCTTTTTCTAGTAACCATCTCAAGAACCAAAATGCCAAAGCTGTAGACATCTCCTTTGGTAGACCTGTTTGACCCAGATCCATACTCTGCATAATAATGGGTCAGAAAATTATTAGATTCTCACCTACTTGCTCTCAAAATCAGATTATTGAAAACTTAATAAGATTAGTTGTATTGGAGGCTAAGGTTTGATGGAGAGAACATTTGTAATTTTTAGAATTATGCTGTAGTGAACTCAAAGCCATCTCTTCCATGAAAGTAGGCGTATTTGGCCAAACTTCATATATTCTTGTATCTTTACTTTTCTTGGTAACAAACTGATCCATTAATTTAGTGACTTACATAACAGTTGTTTTCCAATTAATATGAAAATTTCATCAATCTAATGTTTTTGTATGTTTTACTTGTTAATCTGAAAGTGATTTGAACTTAGATTCTGTTTTTTCTTTCTTTGTTTTCAGTTGGAGAAACGTAGGAAACTTGTACCTGGTGCAATATATCCGACAGATCCATACAGCATATTTGCAGTAGAGTTGCCCATGTTGTCAACAAGTCCCGCATTTCCAACTCCAGCTGTCATGACTAACCTTGCTATCCCAAAATCAGAAACCAAAGCTGTCATGTCATCATTTAGAAGAACATTGCTTGGCTTTAGATCACAGTGTATGACTCTCACTGGGGAGTGGTGATGCAAGTAGGCCATCCCTTCAGCAATATCGCTGCATATATTCACCCTCTGGATGAGACTCAAATCTGAAGAGCCCGAGCTTAACCCTGATGTTGAATGTGGATAGAGACGGCTGTCCAAACTCCCATTTGCCATGTAAGGAAGAACAAGAGCCTTAAAGTCAGGTAAACTGCATGCTGTCACAATCCTGATCAGGTTTCTGTGTCTTATCCTTTTCAAAACTTGGCATTCCCGGTTAAAACTCTTTCTGGAATTTCCAGATTGCAACTGTAACACCTTTACAGCAATGGCCATTCCATCTGGTAGAACTCCCTTGTAAACGCGTCCATAGCTACCTGTGCCAATTAGTCTCTGCTCATCAAATCCGTCGGTTGCCTCCGACAATTCTCTGTAAGTGATTCTTGGGAAATTCAATATCTCTGGCGTACTCGGTTTTTTTACAGCTTCGATTTTGTTAGATGAAATTACTAATTTAATATGACGGAATCCAATCACACAGCATATTGTTGTTAAAAATCCAGACACAAATATGACTATCACAAATATAATTAGAAACGTCCGGGAATGAAGCCAATGCCTCCTCAGAGAGCATATAGGTATTCCTGGTATAACCCCACAAAGGTGTGGATTGCCTAAGAATGACATGTTGGTGGTTAAGTTAAAGATGCCACCAGATGGAATCATACCTTCAAAGTTATTACTAGAAAGATTCAGAAATGTAAGACGGGGAGCTTTGTTGAGGCTTACAGGGATTATTCCAGACAGGTGGTTTTCTGAAGCATCAAAAGATTCTAGGCTCATTAGATCACCCAAAGAATCTGGAAGTTGACCTTGCAGAAAATTGTGTGCCAAATTTAGCAACCTCAATGCAGTGCAACTTGATATCTGAGGAAATATACTTCCGTTGAGGTGGTTGAATGAAACGTCAATCTCCTGAACATTTTCCAGCTTGCTGAACTCTATTGGAAAAGGCCCGTCCAGATGATTATGTGAGAGATTTAGAAATATTCTAATCTCACGTATCCCTGATAATTCTGGAGGTATGCTTCCTGTCAAATTGTTGTAGGACAAATCTAGCCTATAAAGATCTATGCAGTGTGCCATTGCTGGAGGTATTTTTCCTGAGAGTTGATTGTTGTTAAGAAACAAAGAACTGAGATGAACCAAGTTCCCTAGGCTTGCTGGGATTTCACCAGACAGTTCATTGTTTGATAAATCAAGAACACCCAGATGAGGAAGTTGACCTAATGTTGCGGGGATCACACTGTTAAACCAGTTGTATGATAAAGAGAGCTGTTGCAGATGTGACAGCTGACTGATCTCTTCCAAGATAGTTCCGCTTAGATGGTTATGTGATAGGTTCAGCTCCCTAAGAAATGAAACATTTCTTATCTCTGCAGGAATTGATCCAACAATGTTGTTTTCTGGAAGAAAAAGATGTGTTAGCTTAGGCTGACCAATGGAACTTGGCAGTCTTCCTCCAATACCCATCCCGGTTAATTCGATTTCCTCTAAAGCTGTGCAGTTTTTCAGGGAGGTAAAGAATGGGTTAAGATTGGTGTTACGATCATGGCTTGTCATTTTGTTATATGACAAATAAAGGTAGGTAAGGTTGACAAGCTTCTCTACAATTTGGGATGGCAACTCACCTGTTAGATAATTGTCCTGCACATCTAAATTATACAGTGAGGTATTATTCATCAAAGATGCAGGAAGTTTACCTGTAAATTGATTGCCGTACAAGTTGAGGTTCCATAGGTTTAGACAATTCCCAATTTCTTCTGGAATTTTGCCTTGGAGGAGATTGTTGGAGAGGTCAACATTTCTCAACAAGGTGCAGTTAGAGAAAAAGGATGGTGGAATTTCACTGGTCAAATAATTTTGATTCAATGTTACAACAGTAAGATTGGCAAGAGCAGAAAGGGTGTCTGGTATAGGACCTTCTAAATTGTTGGTGTCTAGCAAAAGATGGCGGAGGTGATATAAGTACGAAAGTTCAGGCGGGATTCTACCATAGAAGTGATTTTCAACTAGACTTAAAACTCGGAGGCCAGTGAGATTTGAAATGCAGGGTGAAAGTGGCCCGTAAAGCTCACTCTTTGACAAATTGAGCCGTGCAACACGATGATGGTTATTGTCACATGTGACACCTGTGAAGTTGCAAACGTTAACCGTGTCGACCCAATTAGCTAGCGTTAAGTTAGGATCAAATACTATGGTACGCTTGAATGCCAGAAGAGCTGCCTTGTCGGTTAGTAAAGAGTGGCGAGTGTGGTGGTGATGGCCAACACCTAATGTTAAAACCAAATGCTCCAGGAGAATAAAAATTCTTGTAAACCCCGAAATATTGATGCTTCTCATGGTTATGGCTCATGTTATGAGGGCTATAGGCCTCCTTGCTTTCTCCTAGCTCCTTCTTTCTACATTGCTGCTAGGCAATAAAAGAATATAGAAGTTGCAGGTGGAGAGAGTTAGTTTGTTGTGTGGCTAAAGGAGTCGCAAATGAGAGGTGGATTGAGTGAAAGTAGAAATTGATATTTCCGTAAGGAAATTCTGTACAGGGTATGATTTCCTTGATGACTAAATCCATTATGGAACAAAACTATATTTATACTGCAATAATTGTTGTTGTTGATTATTTCTTTGTTGTTTGTGTTCTTTTAAAATTGAAATTAAAAATTAAAATTTTTTAGGCTGTAGCATGATGATGAGGTCCTCAACTTAGGATGGATGGGAGCGGATTGAATATGCATTATGAGATATGCTTCCATGACATTGGTGGATTGTATTCCTTTTCTAGCAGCCTATGCATGCGTAGCTTAAAGTATTATATCTTGATGAATATTGAATACACCGCAGCATAACCCCACACACACACACACACACACACACGTGATGCACGGACATGTATCAAAAGTCACTGTTTGGTCTCTCAACAGTTTAATTCTTACAACTTTCAAATGTATTTAACAAGTCCTAATATATATTTTTCCTTCTTTCCTTTTTTTTTTTTTGAGGTAGTATAGGAGATAAAATTTAAACCCGAATTGTTGACAAGGAATCCCAAGTGCATGAAGCAGTTATGTTACCCAATTTAATGCTCTGTTTATATTATTTTTAGTGGCTGATATGTTAAATCTAATGTAATTTTCAAATTATATGTATGTATATACAACTATCTCTGACTTGTGTTTTTTACAAGGTGAAATTTATATGGTGTTGTGGGTAAAAACAATCATGTGAGAAATGATTGTAATTAGGTTTGGTATACATCCTTTGGTATCCAAATTTACTTTTAATTTGGCAGAAATGTCATTTCTCTTTTTTGTAGGTATAATAAACATTATCATTATGGGTTAATACCTTAATCTTTTTTTTTTAAAATTATTAACTTAAATAGACATTAAGCTGTTAAATTTAATTTTCGCAAGAATTTCCTCATGATTCTTATGGCTGAATTTATCCCTAAAATTATATAAGTTACTATAATGTGAGAAATAAAAAAAAAATGTCATAATTATTGAAATGCAGGTACTTGAAAAACCAAACATAGGATATTGTAGACTTACTTTTAGAAAAAAAAGTTCTATAGAATGGAAGTGACTGTTTACTATAAAATACGTGATAGATGGTATAATTGAAAAGTGTAAAATAAAGCTAGGCTAAAGGATATATTCAAACTTATAGGATAAACAATTAAGAAATCTTCTTACTAGTAGTAGAAATGAATATAGTACAAGTTTTACCATCTCTAGCTACCCATCTTAATTAGGAGTTACAATAATTTAATGTTAAAATGCATTCCTATATAGTGAGTTAGAAGAAGTGATTTTATATGCAAGTCCCACTATAATTTTTTAAAGAAATGGGTACGAACTAAATATTTAATTGAAAATATATTTTATGAGTTTAAGCAGTCACTCTGTTTATCAAGCACTCAGATTCAAAGAAAATTAAAGTTATTCTACTATACGTTGATGATATTAATATAATAGAGGACGATAAAAAAGAAAAACTTATGCTTAATATATTGTTTGGTTAACGAGTTTGAAATTAATGAATTAGAAAAAAAGTAAATTACTTCTTAGAGTTAAAGTAACTCATTCAAAATCAGGGATCTCCATCTTATAACAAAAATGCATAAATGATTTAGTAAAATATATAAATAAATTAACATATAAAATTATGTAGTACACTTATTAACCCCAATCATAAGTTGGGATCAATAAAATAAAATATAGAAATAGATAAGAGGATGTACCATATATATATTAGTTAGATAGTTGATTTACCTATCGCACATATAAGACCTAAGATTGTTTATATAGTTAGTGTGTAGTTAATTCGTGTACAACTCTAAAGAGGTACACTTGCAGACAATCAATAGAGTATTACACTACTTAAAGGTGTACATGAGAAAGACATTATGTTCGAAAGGAATTATAGATCTATACTGATGTAAATTATGCATGACCAATAGTGGATAAAAGATATACTACAAATTGTTGTATTTTTCATAGGTGTAATTTGGTCACTTAGAAGAGTAAAAAATAGAATGTAATTGCAAGATTAAATCAGAGTTAGAATTCAGAATAATAACACGAGAGATACGTTATTGTAGTTGAAAAGATTCGTAAAGATTTAAGAATAAAATAGGATGACATAATGCACTTTTACTATAATAATAATTCGACAATGAACATTGTCGAAATATGTTGAAATTAATAAACATTTTACTAAAGAGAAGTTAGATAGTGGTCTAATATATACATCCTATGTGCCTACCAAGTTAGAGCTCGGAGACATGACTAAAAATTTGAGTAATTTAGTGTTTTAGACCATCATTTTCAAGTTGGGGGTGGGTAATATTATTCCCGGCTTGAATAAAAATGTTAAAGAATATAACTTCTATATAAGGAACATATTATTTAATAAGAATATAGAATAAAGACAAAAACTTTTTACATGTTTCTCTTATATATCAATTAAATAAGAGGAGCTAAATTAAATAGAGACAAAAATATGTACTACTTAATGATTGCTTCAGAAAAGAAAAAAATGATGCATGAAGTTACTCCTCCCTTTTTCTTTTAATTTTTATAGTGTTATTACTTATTATATATAAAATAGGTGAAAATATATATTTTTTTTGTCTTTGTATTATTATTATTATTTTCAATTTGGTGCACGCCTTAAGTTTTGTCTAAATGCTCCTTATATTTTTAAACAATCTTTTAATTACTCAATCTCTATAAGTTATCACTAACACTATTAACATTTCATGTCACGTGATATTAATTCGAACACATGATATCTTTTAATTAGTTAGTTTTTTAAATCAAATGTCACGTATAAAAAATTTGGATCAATCTAAACTCGTTCAGACAATTTAAAAATTTTTAAATTAATTCAAACTAATCGTGTCATATGATGTCTGATATATGATGCAAAGAAATGATTAACAAAAACGTGTTACGCACCAAGATTGATGACATGTGATGTTAGTGTTAATAGTGTCAGCAGTCAAATAACGGAGAGAGATTAACTCGAATATTTTTTAAAAATAAATAAATTAATTTAAGAAATTAAGGTAAATAATAAATTAAAAAATAATAATAAAGAGGAAAAAAAAAAAATTTATCCCTATAAAAAAATAATTGTGGTGGTGTTGGGTGGCTCACCACAATTTAAAGCATCCAAATCGGAGGGTCCAACGTGGGTTTTTAATGTCTCCATGATGGATCAAAGTAGTGCAGCCGCCTTTCCAAATTTTGTTCAATGGATATGGTGTTATATATAATTTAACAGCTGTCATAAAATAATGAGCTACCACCTTGGATAATGTATAATTGGAGGGAGAACTAACTATTCACATAAGTCACATTTATCATTATAAAAAGAATCTAACTACTAGCAATAAAGGAACAATTAGTGAATTTTTATCTAGGTGTTATATTAAATTTGAATTAAATTTCGGATCAATATATATTGATTGATTGTCTCAGTTATATTGTTATTAGTAAATACCACTCTTACAGGAGATCTGAATCTTTTAAATCATTCTTGCAAGAGATCTGAACTTATTTTTTTATTATTATTTAATAAAAATACATATTTTTTTTCGTAAAAGAGAGGTAAAACTAATAAAAAAATTATTTTTTGATTCATTCCTGAAGTTGAATACTTCAATTAAGAATAGTTTTTGATCCAATTTGTAAGAATTACTCCATCCGATTCGTTTATTGATAAAGTGAATAAATTTACTATTTCTTAAAATATTATTATTTTTTTATAAAAAATTATTTCATAATAAGTTAAAACAATCACAATAATTATAAAATATTAAATATTTGACTAATTTTTTATTTTATTAAAATATATGAAGTCTTAACTTTATTATTTTATTTTCATACTAATTAAATATCTATGAATACTAATTTGAACATTGACATGAGAACACTTACTGTCACTTGTTGGTTATTGATTTTAGATCAAAAAAAAAAATTCAATCCATCTGCCTACCATCATCAATATTGTCTAAAAATTAACCTAATGTGTAATATCCAGAATTAATTTTTAAAAATTTAAAATTAATGTATAAAATATAAATTTTAAATTTATAAATTTTTATTTAATAGTAAAATAAATAAAAAAATAGGCAGAGGATGAAATTGAAAATAATTTTAGGAAAAATGGATGAAAATTTGGGTTCTGTGGATATTTTTGAAAGAAAAATCAGAAACTATAGGTCAAAACGTAATTTAAAAAAAATATGTCACGTAGGACCTTCCAATTAGCAACTCCAACGAACCGGAACATGCCGCGTGGCAAGACACGTTGACACGTGCCACGCGGGAGGCCATGCTGGCGATCTGCATACCCGCGATCAAACAGTCCGGATTTGTTCCCGCGCGCGTGGACAGTCCGGATTTGTTCCATTTTCAGGCGCGATCATACAGTCGCGATCAAATACAATGAACGGTTCAGATTTGTTTCTCTTTAAACGCGATCATACAGTCCAAATCAAATCACGATGAACGGTCCAGATTCATTTTCTCATTAAACGTAATCGGACAGTTGATATCAAACGCGATGGACGACCTAGATTAAAGGGAGACAGATATAAATACCTCACTTCATACCAAACCCTAACTCTAATCGCCAGACCCCCTGATCCCCCCCCGGACAACCAGAGAAGAAGAACCAGTCGTTAGGAAGGGAGTCGACCGCGCCTGCCACCACGCTGGAGCCATCTCCGACCGCCAAAAAAGGTAAACATTCTCCTAGTTGCTCAAAATTTTATTTTGAACACCTCCATGGCCAAATCGGAGCCAAAGGATCGGCGGATGGAGCCGAAACCGATTATTTATAATTGTTTGTCATGTTTTAACTTATTGATTGATTTTACAGTTTTGAATGCATGATAATACACTGAAATTGGTAAGATGATTTGATTGTGTTCTCTTGATGCATGTATTGCTTATTTTGCATGATTTATAGTTAAATTAAAAAACTGAAAATTAAATGTAAACGAAAAATTGTTTAACTAAGTGAATGGATAAATGGTACTTTTACTGAATATTCTGGAAGATGGTTGATGGATCAGGTACATAGGAAATCCTACCGTGAACGTTGCCTCATATCAGACAGGGTATCGATGATTTGTATTTTTGGCGCTCATATTGGATGGGATATAGGGACGACCTGTTTCACCCTCATACCGGACGGGGTATCGAAAATTAATATTTTTGGCATTCATATCGAACAAGATATGAGGATGGCTAGTTTCACCCTCGTATCGGACGAGATATTAAGGGATAGTACTTTTGGTATTCATACCGGATGGGGTATGAGGACGTACGAGTAGTTGACAATGTTGAATAATGGTTCACGCATAGTAAGGACATCTCTATGTGTAACACCAAATTTTTTTTTTCTTTTATTATTTTATTTTTATTTTTATTTTATTTCAATTTAATTTGGAATTTTTTTAATTTTATTTTATTTTAATAATTAATTTATAAGGTTTTAATTTAATTTAATAGAAATAAAAATAATAATAATAATAATAATAAAATAGAGTAAAATTATTTTTAGGATTTAATTGAAATTGATTTTGAAAAAAATGGGTGACAATTTGGATTTTGGGGGTGTTTTTGAAAAGAAAATTAAAAACTGGAGGTCAAAACGTATTTTAAAAAATAGCACCACGTCAGCAGCCACGTCAGCAGCCCGGTCAGCAGTCTCGGCCAACCAGAACATGCTGAGTGGCAAGGACGCTGGCGCGGGAAGCCACGCAGGACGGAGACACGTGGGCGATCCGTGTGCGCACGATCGGACGGCCCAAATCCATTCCCGCGCGCACGAACGGCCCAAAAGTGCGCACGGACAGCCCAGATCTCGCGTACGAACGGTCCAGATTTGATCACGCACGGACGGCCCAGATCGCATCGCGATGGACAGTCCAGATTTATTTCTAATTTAATCGCGATCGGATGGTCCAGATTAAATCATGATGGACGGCTCAGATTAAAAGGGGAGGGTTATAAGTAATCACATCCACACCTAACCCCAAACCCTAGCCGCCAGAACCCTCGTCGGAGAAGACAACCCAGCCACCAGAAGAACCAGCCGCCGCACTGGAGGATTTTCTGGCCGCCAAACGAGGTAAAATTTCTCCTCTTGGCTCGGATTTCGATGCTGAACCTCCCTGTGGCCAAATCGGAGCCAAACCACCGGCTAATTGGCTGGAAAACGCCGCCGAAGCCCAGCGGCGCCGTCGCAGGTTTTCTTGGTTTTTGCCTCCGATGAGGCCCTTCCCGGTTCCCGTTCGATATAATTTTTATACCACTATGACCACCGTCCTTTTCTCTACAGGTTGACTGGAGCAAAACACCAAATCGCAACTCGTGCCGGAGGAGCTGCCGTACCCGAGAGCTTCGCCGCCGCTAAATCTTGGTTTTCTAGAAATTTTTGGTCCACTGAGGGCCCTAGGGGTGTTTTATCACAGGAAACAATGCAAGTTTGGCCGAATTCGGCCGAAAACGGCCAGAAACGGCCAACCCGAGGTGGATCGCCGCCGTGGGCGGCGGCACCGTTGCCAGAGCACGGCGGAGCTGCCGTGCCGGAATTCTGAAATTGGCCAAAAGAGCCCTAGGTCTGATTTGGGGTTTTTTGGGGACATGTGCAGGTACCGGAAGTGCGTTTCAGTTTCCAGGAAAAAATTCAGGGAATCTAGGGACTGCCAGTAGGCGCAGTGAGAACTCGATTTTAGACTCTGAAACAAGTAAGGATCTCTCACCCTATTTCCTATCACAGCATTAAAGCTTAATAAATGATTAAACAGTATTTTATGAATTTATAGATATGTATAATTAATTAAGATTGCTAATGGGTCCCGAACCTGATATATTTGTCGGTCTGTTTCTGTTTGATGTATTTTACAGTCTAAGTGCAGTATGGTGCTTGATGTGTTTATTCTATAGTTTCTTGTGCATGAATCACGGTTTCATTTATTATGGTTTGAATTATTATGAACTCGATGTTGTGTTGCCTTATTTGGTGTTCATTGCTGGTTTACGTATTTATGTTGATTGGGTAACTGAGACTAAGAAAAATAAGGATAGTATGTGAATTTATAAGTGGATAAGTCGACAGCCTCACTAGATATCCTGGGAGATGGTGGACGAACTAGGTCCATAGGGAACCCTACCGGGAACGTGGTCTCTCATATCGGACAGGGTATGGAGACTTTATTTGTTTTGGCGCCCATACCGGACGGGGTATGGGGACGACCCGTTTCACTCTCATACCGGACGGGGTATTGAGGTTTATGGTTTTGGCGCCCATACCGAATGAGGTATGGGGACGGCCCTAGAATTAAGTTATTAATGTGGATGGTTCACGTGTAGCAGGGACCCCCTATGGATCTCCATGGATACTAGTAGGTTGATAAAAGATGAACTTTGTTACCTGATGATTAAAATACAAAAGTATGACATGTATTATGATACAGATTATGTATGAATTCATGATATTATGATGTTGTTGTTTCCATAGGTCGTTTTCATGAATCTCACTGAGGTAAGTGGACAGTAAAGGTTTTTATTATTGATAAATGAGTTTGTTGTAAATTATGCTCCATTGGTCGTTTTGTTTTCTACCAACCTTTACTTCTGTGACAGTGAGATAGTGTGATATCTTTACTGGGCTAGTGTAGCTCATTCCTTACTTAACCATTTCAGATCAGGAGGACTTGGTTCCCGAGCCCGTTCTGCAGAAAGACGGCGAGTAGAATCCAAAGAATTTATTAGTTTTCCTTATAGCATTCATTTATGGTATTTCCTTTAAGTTAGTTTATTCTTTCATACGTTTAATTCGTTTTGGTTATTGTGTATGAGATGTTAATCATAATTTATTTTATTTCACTTCCGCACTTAGAATAAATATATACATTTCCTTTTAATTTTCGGGGCCGTTACAGTTAGTATCAGAGCCGGGTTCCTCGGACCTGTTCCTTACACAATAATACTTAGAGGAATACCAAACTGAGAATTATTACTCAACCCTTCCTTGTGAAATATAGGTGCAGAGAGATGAGGAGAGGGAGACCCCCACTAAACCAAGTAACCCGGGATGATTTGCTTCAGAAGGATGTTGACAGAATATTTGAGATGCTCGAAAGGATCATTGCTGCTCAACAAGGTTGAGAGGAGAGAAGGGAATTTCCCGACCTTCCCCCACTACCACAGTTTGAGCCACCGCTGCAGGGAGCGGATCCCGAGCCACCCTAGCAAGAGCCTGCTCCTCCACAGTACCACCCGGCACCACCGCCGCAGTATAATCCGGTACTTCAGCCACCGTATTGCCCGGCACCGTCACAGTATGATCCAGTGCCCCCACTATATCAGCACGTGCCACTACAGGGCCCCCTAGTCTATCTTCAACCCGGCCCAGTCCCTCTTCCACGGGACCCAGCTCCTTCCCTAATTGACCCGCGCTACGTAGAAAGGTACAAGAGACTAAACCCTTCCACTTTTGCAAGGGAGTCCTCTTTCGAAGATGCCCAGTACTGGTTGGCGGAGACAGAAAAGGCTTTCAATACCTTAGGAGTGGTTCCTGAGCAGAGGGTTACTCTTGCTTCCTACATGCTGGTAGGGGAAGCAGATCATTGGTGGGAGCTCAAGCAGACCACCCTACCTACGCCTGTCACTTGGGAGCAGTTCCTAGCAGCCTTTCTGCTGAGTACCTCCCCGAGCACATCTGATATTTAAAGGAGACAGAGTTTGTTCAGCTGGTTCAGGAAAACATGACAATGTCAGAGTATGCTCGTAAGTTCCTAGAGCTGGGCCGATACTCCCCTGAGACATTGATGGATGAGGGCAAAAAGGCCAGGAGGTTCCAGTGGGGCCTCCACTCATAGATCAAACGGCACTTGTTGGTACTAGAGCTCAAGACATATTTAGCCGTTCTGGCAAAGGCGCAGATCGTGGAGAGGAGTTTCAACACCCTTTCCCAGTCATCAGGGAGTCACAGACTCTCAGCTCCATCCCGCAAACTAGCACCTATTGCGCCTGTCCAACAAATTAAGAGGCCCAGACCGGCGATCCAGGCTCCCCCTTAGGCTCTAGGGGCAGTACGTGGCAAGATCTGTCAGCACTACAGCAGGGATCACGATGACCGACCATGCTATCGCCTCAACAACACCTGTCGCATATGTGGTAGTGCCAGCACTATGCGAGAGAGTGCCCGAGGAACTAGAACCAACGAAGACCTCCTTTTTAGGACAGGGTTTACAACCTCACACACCAGGATGCCGACGCTGACCCGGACGTGGTACAGGGTATATACACTATCTGTGATCATATTGCTCATATTTTATTTGACACTAGTGCATCGCATTCATTTGTTTCACATGTTTTTGCATCCAAACTTAATGTATCACCTGATAAACTTGATTCAATGTTGTTTGTGTCTACTGCTGGGGGTGAAACACTATTAGGGGAAGTTGTCTACAGGGCTTGTACCGTGGAGATAGCAAATAGAAAACTGAGTGTAGACTTAATAGGGTTAGACACGGGGCATTTTGATGTAATTTTAGGGATGGATTGGCTAGCAGCGTATCACGCTACCATAGATTGCTTTAACAAGAAGATTGTATTCAATCCTTCTAATGAGGAGCCATTTACAAATTAATAAAATCATTTGATAATTATTCCTTGATGGCAAGTTTCCTTAATTTTCAAGTACTTTAACCTTGTTATTTTCTCTAACTAGGCAAGCCTAAGAAGAAAATTTGTATCCAAGAGATTCTGGTAGTCCGAGACTTTTCAAATGTGTTTCCGGACGAACTGCCCGGACTGCCAGTGGACAGAAAAGTTGAGTTCACTATAGACCTACAACTAGACACCCAACCCATTTCGGTTGCTCCTTACCGCATGAGCCGCGTTGAGATGGAAGAGCTGAGGAAACAGATGACTGAATTACAAGACAGTGATTTTATTAGACACAGTGTGTCTCCTTGGGGTACCGGAGTCACGTTTGCTAAAAAGGGAGATGGAACGTTGAGACTGTGTATTGATTACAGAGGATTGAACAAGGTCACAATCAAGAACAAATATCCCCTTCCCAGAATTGACGACCTATTCGATCAGCTGCAGGGTGCACAAGTCTTCTCCAAAATAGACCTGCGATCAGGTTACCATCAGGTGAAAATAAGAACAGAAGATATCCTCAAAACGGCCTTTCGAACTAGGTATAGACACTATGAGTTTTTGGTCATGCCATTTGGGCTAACCAATGCCCCGGCCATCTTTATGGATCTGATGAACAGGGTCTTCAGAGAATTGTTGGATCAATTTGTTATTGTGTTTATCGATGACATCTTGGTATACTCAAAAAGCAGATAAGAGCATGCTCATCATCTAGCCCAAGTTTTGCAGGTCCTCAGAAAGAAGAAGCTATATGCAAAGTTGAGTAAGTGTGGATTCTGGCTTGAGCAGACCACCTTCCTAGGACACATCATATCTAAGGAAGGAGTATCAGTGAATCCCGAAAAGGTTGAAGTGGTACTTGGCTGGGAAAAATTGACATCAGTTAAGGAGATCCGTAGCTTCCTGGGAATGACAGGTTATTACCGCAGGTTCGTCGAAGGATTCTCTAGTCTAGCGGCTCCCTTAACCCGACTCACAAAGAAGAATGCCAAGTTTGAGTGGAATGAGGACTGTAAGAGAAGTTTTTCAGAATTAAAGGAGTGGCTGACCACTGCACCCGTACTGGCTTTACCGAGCAGATCAGACAGTTTATAGTGATGCCTCCTATCTAGGCCTGGGTTGTGTCCTGATGCATCATGGGAATGTCATAGCTTATGGGTCAAGACATTTAAAGAATCATAAGAAGAATTACCCCACCCATAACTTGGAACTTGCCGCAATCATATACGCCTTAAAAACCTGGCGCCATTATCTATACGAAGAGACCTTCCAAATCTATACCGATCAAAAGAGTCTGAAGCACATAATCACTCAAAAGGATCTCAACATGCATCAGAGAAGGTGGATCGAACTCCTTAAAGACTATAATTATGATATCTTGTATCATCCGGGTAAGGGCAACGTGATGGCAGATGCCCTCAGCAGGAAAAGTATAGGTATCCCATTTAATGGTTTCTGAACGCAGCCAAATTGGAGCCACACAACAGATTCGGCTTCAAGACCTTAAGAGAGTCGCATGTTTGGGCCGTCTGACCATCCAGCCCGAGTTAATACAGAGAATAAGGGAAGCCCAGTCAGTCGACCCCGCCCTAGTAGCCCACAAGAATGATGCAAAACAGGGAGCGAGCTCAGAATTCTGAGTCTCTGCCGGCGGGTTACTCCAGTTTCAGGACAGGGTGTGTGTCCCAGACGACAGTGAGTTAAAGAGAGACATCATGACGGAGTCCCATAGCTCCAAGTTTGTCATGCATCCTGGAAGCACCAAAATGTACCAAAGCATGCGACTCCGGTTTTGGTGGAATGGGATGAAGAGGTACATAGCTGACTTTTTATCTAAATGCTTGGTATGTCAGCAGGTCAAGGCAGAGTATCAACGCCCAGGCGGGTTACTTCAGCCCTTACCGATCCTGGAGTGGAAGTGGGAACATATCGCCATGGACTTCGTAACGGGATTACCCAAGGCAAGTTCAAGACATGACGCCATCTGGATAATTATTGACCGACTTACCAAGTCTTCCCACTTCCTAGCCATCAGGATGACCGATCCCTTGGACAAGTTGGCAAGAATGTATATTCGGGAAATAGTTAGATTGCATGGAGTTCCAGTGACAGTGGTATCCGACAGAGACCCCTGGTTCACTTCTTGATTTTGGAGTAGCTTTCAGCAGGCCATGGGAACAAAGCTGTCTCTCAGTACTGCCTTCCAACCTCACAATGATGGACAATCAGAAAAGACAATCCGTACACTTGAGGATATGCTCCAACTTGTGTTCTTGACTCTGGGGGCCATTGGGACAACCATCTACCCCTTATAGAATTTGCTTACAACAACAGCTACTAAACGAACATTGGCATGGCTCTGTATGAGGCGTTATACGGGCGCCCATGTAGATCACCGATTTGTTGGAAAGAAGTGGGCGACAGAAAAGTGTTCAGTCCGGAGTTGGTGGAGGAGACCACGTCTAAAATAGTTAAAATCAGAAAGAACATTCAGACGGCTCAGAGCAGGCAGAAGAGTTATGCGGACACCCAGAGAAGAAATTTAGCGTTTGAACAAGGCGACTGGGTGTTCCTTAAGGTCACTCCTTTCAAAGGAATTAGTAGGTTCGGCAGGATGGAAAAACTGAACCTCCGATTTATTGGACCATATGAAGTCTTAGACAGGATTGGTACTGCCGCCTACAGACTAGTACTGCCTCCAGAGCTCTCCAAGGTCCACAATGTGTTCCATGTATCCATGCTACGCAAGTACAACCCGGACCCCTCTCATGTCTTGGCTTATGAACCGCTTCCACTCCACTTATGAGGAAGTACCAGTCGGTATCACGGACCGAAAGAGCAGAATACTCAGCAATTGGAAAATATCATTTGTAAAGGTAGTGTGGAAGAATCACTCGCCAAGGGAGGCTACCTGGGAGCTAGAATTAGATTTTAGAGCCAAGTATCCCCATTTGTTCGACCCAGAGTAAGAGCCAAATTTAGGGGACCAAATTTCTTTAAGGGAGGGAGAGTTGTAACACCCAATTTTTTTTTTCTTTTATTATTTTATTTTAATTTAATTTGGAATTTTGTTTATTTTATTTTATTTTAATAATTAATTTATAAGGTTTTAATTTAATTTAATTTAATTTAATAGAAATAAAAATAATAATAATAATAATAAAAGGGGGTAAAATTATTTTTTGGATTTAATTGAAATTGATTTTGGAAAAAATATGTGAAAATCTGGATTCTGATGGTTTTTTGAAAAGAAAATCGAAAACCGTGGGTCAAAACGTAATTTAAAAAAAAGTGTCATGTCAGCAGTCGTGTCAGCAGCCCGGTCAGCAATCCCGGCCAACCAGGACACGCCGCGTAGCAGGGACGTTGACGCGGAAAGCCACGCAGGACGGAGTCACGTGAGCAATCAGTGTGCGTGCAATCGAACGGCCCAGATCCGTTCCCGCGCACACGGACAGCCCAGATCAAAAGTGTGCATGGACAGCCCAGATCTCACGCGTGTGGACGGTCCAAATTTGATCATACACGTACGACCCAGATCGCATCGCGATGGACAGTCTAGATTTATTTCTAATTTAATCGCGATCGGATGGACCATATTAAATCATGATGGACGGCTCAGATTAAAAGGGGAGGGTTATAAATAATCACATCCATATCCAATCCCAAACCCTAGCCGCCAGAACTCTCGCTGGAGAAGATGACCCAGCCACTGGAGGAACCCGCCGCCGCCACCTGTCGCCGCACCGGAGGATTTTCTGGCCGCCAAACGAGGTAAAATTTCTCTCCTTGGCTCAGATTTCGATGCTGAATCCCCCTGTGGCCAAATCAGAGCCAAACCACAAGCCAATTGGCCGAAAAACGTCGTCGAAGCCCAGCAGTGCCGTCGCAAGTTTTTTCGATTTTTGCCTCCGATGAGGCCCTTCATGATTCCCGTTTGATGTAATTTTTATACCATTGTGACCACCGTCATTTTCTCTACAGGTTGACCAGAGCAAAACACCAAATTGCAACTCGTGCCGGAGGAGCCGCCATACCCGAGAGCTTCGCCGCCAATAAGTCTCAGTTTTATGTAAATTTTTGGCCCACCGAGGCCCTATGGATGTTTTATCACAGGGAACAATACAAGTTTGGTCGAATACGGCCGGAAACGGCCAACCCGAGGCGGATCGCCGCCGTGGGCGGCGGCGCCGTCGCCGGAGCACGGCGGAGCCGCCGTGCTGAAATTTTGAAATTGGCCAAAATGGCCCTGGGTCTTATTTGGGATTTTTTGGGGACATGTACAGGTACCGAAAGTGTGTTTCAGTTTCCAAAAAAAAATTTAGGGAATCTAGGGACTGCCCATAGGCGCAGTGAGAACTCGATTTTAGACTCTGAAATAAGTAAGGATCTTTCACCCTATTTTCTATCACGACATTAAAGCTTAATAAATGATTAAACAGTATTTTATGAATTTATAGATATGTATAATTAATTAAGATTGCTAATGGGGCCCGAACCTGATGTATTTGTTGGTCTGTTTCTGTTTGATGTATTTTACAGTCTAAATGCAGTATGGTGCTTGATGTGTTTATTCTATAGTTTTGTGTGCATGAATCATAGTTTCATTTATTATGGTTTGAATTATTGTGAACTCGATGTTGTGTTGCCTTATTTGGTGTTCATTGCTGGTTTACGTATTTATGTTGATTGGGTAACTAAGACTAAGAAAAATAAGGATAGTATGTGAATTTATAAGTGGATAAGTCGACAGCCTCACTAGATATCCTGGGAGATGGTGGACAGACCGGGTCCATAAGGAACCCTACCGGAAACATGGTCTCTCATATCGGACAGGGTATGGAGACTTTATGTGTTTTGGTGCCATACCGGACGGGGTATGGGGACGGCCCGTTTCACCCTCATACCGGACGGGGTATTGAGGTTTATGATTTTGGCGCCCATACCGAATGAGGTATGGGGACAGCCCTAGAATTAAGTTATTAATGTGGATGGTTCACGTGTAGCGGGGACCCCCTATGGATCCCAATGGATACTAGTAGGTTGATAAAAGATGAACTTTGTTACCTGATGATTAAAATACAAAAGTATGACATGTATTATGATACAGATTATGTATGAATTCATGATATTATGATGTTGTTGTTTTCATATGTCGTTTTCATGAATCTCACTGAGGTAAGTGGACAGTAAAGGTTTTTATTATTGATAAATGAGTTTGTTATAAATTACGCTCCATTGGTCGTTTTTGTTTTCTACCAACCTTTACTTATGTGATAGTGAGATAGTGTAATGTCTTTACTGGGCTAGTGTAGCTCATTCCTTAACCATTTCAGATCAGGAGGACTCGGTTCCCGAGCCCGTTCTGCAGGAAGACGGCGAGTAGAAGCCAAAGAATTTATTAGCTTTCCTTATAGCATTCATTCATAGTATTTCCTTTAAGTTAGTTTATTCTTTCATACGTTTAATTCATTTTGGTTATTGTGTAAGGGATGTTAATCATAATTTATTTTATTTCGCTTCCGCACTTAGAATAAATATATACATTTCCTTTTAATTTCCGGGGCCGTTACACTATGGATCCCCATGGATACCAACAGACAGATAAAATAGAACGTTGTTGTTCTGGCAAATTGAATATGAGATTATTATATTGATTATGTTATTGCCTCTATGAGTCAGTTTTGGAAATCTCACTACGGTAAATATGTAGTAAATGATTTTATTTATGATAATTGAATTTACTAAATTAAGACCTCCATTAGTTGTTTTTATGATTTTTACGAACCTCGATTTCTGTAGCGGTGAGTAGTGTAACATTCTTACTGCGGTAGTGTAGCTCACTCTTTCATTAACTATTTCAGATCAAGAAGAGCAAGATTCAAATTCCGATCTACTAAAGGGTTATAAATAGGATGCCCAATTGTTTACTTTCTATTTATTTTTTTAATTTTTCGTTGATTCTTTTAAAAGGGTAATCCTCGTAGCCCTATTGGATACTTTAAATTTTTGTGTAAAGAATGTGAACCCTAACTTTATTATTTCGCTTCCGCATTCAATTTATAATTTATCTCCTTTTAAGTTCTGGGTCATTACAGTTGGTATTAGAGCCACATTCCTCAGAACAATTACTTACACAAAGATTTAAAAACAGTAAATACGAACTATCGTCTAACCCTTCCTTATGAAAAAGAAGTATAAAGACACAAGGAGATAAGGTCCCTTATTGAACAGGGTAGCTCAAGACGGGTCATTTTGGGAGGATGTCAATCAACTCTTTGAGATTTTAGAGAGACTCATCTCTGCCTAGTAGGCCAGAGAAGAGAGGAGGGAACTGTTTAACCCTCCACCACTTCCATAATATGAGCCACCCCTATAACGAGAGGATTTAATGCCACCTCGATGCAACCTTACTCATTTATTGTATCATCCGACACCATTATAATATAATTCGGAGCCCTCACTGTATCATCCAGCACCGTTACAGGGCCACCCAATCTCTCCCCAGCAACATCTGGCCCTTCTTCCACAGGACTCGATTTCACCCATGATGGACTAGATAGAGATTAACACAGGGACCCTGATGTATTTTTAAGAATGAACTTTTACCGATGTATCACACCACCGTGGATTGTTTCCATGAGAAAAATTATATTCAAGCTTCCTAACAAGAATCATTTACAAGCTAATAAACGTTTTGAATGTTATTCTCCCCTAACAAATTCCTTAGTACATAGTGCTTTAACTCGATTGTTTCCTCTACAATATACAAACTTAAGAAAAAATTTGTATTCAAGGGATCCCCGTAGTCCGAGACTTTTCAGATATCTTTCCTAATGAACATCCCGGACCACCAGTGGACAGAAAAGTTGAGTTCACCATAGACCTTCAGTCTGACACGCACCCTATCTCGATTTTTCCTTACCAAAGGAGTCATGTAGAAATAGAAAAATTGAAAAAATAGATAAATGAATTACAGGATAGTGAATTCATCCGACATAGTGTGTCCCATTGGAGTGCTGGAGTCACATTTGCAAGGAATGGAGAAGGGACGTTAAGGTTATATATTGATTACAAAGGACTGAACAGAAAGGTCATCTAGCTCAGTCGGCAGAGTGCAAGGCTCGAACCCACGACCACAAGGTTAAGATCAAGAATAAGTACCCCATCCCCAAGATTAATAACCTTTTTGATCAGTTGCAGGATGTCTAAGTCTTTTCCAAAATAGATCTACGTTCAGGTTACTATCAAATAAAGATCAAGACAGAAGACATTCCTAAAATAGCTTTTCGAACCAAGTACGGACACTATGAGTTTCTGGTCATGTTATTTAAACTAATCAACACACTAACCATCTTCATAGATTTGATGAACATGGTTTTCAGATAATTTCTGAATCAGTTCATCATTGTATTTATCGATGATATCCTAGTCTATTCAAAAAATAGAGAGAAACACGCTCACTATATGACTTAGGTTTTGTAGGTCCTTAGAGAAAAAAAGTAGTATGCAAAGCTAAGTAAGTGTGGATTCTGACTCGAGCAAACTATCTTCCTATAGCACATCATATCAAATGATGGAGTGTCAATGAACCCCAAAAAAGTTAAGGCAGTGCTCGGCTAAAAAATATTACCATCGGTTAAGGAGATTCGTAGCTTTCTGAGAATGACAGGTTATTACCACAAATTCGTGGAAGGATTTTCTAACCTAGCCACTCCTTTGACTCGGCTCACAAAGAAGAACGTCAAGTCTGTGTGGAACGATAATTGTGAAAGGAGCTTTTCATAACTAAAAAAAAAAGCGTTTGACTACTGCACCCGTGTTGGTCTTGCCGAGCAGGATAAGGGGATATACAATTTATAGTAATGCCTCCTACCTGAGGTTGAGTTGTGTTCTGATACAGCATGGGAAGGTCATAACCTATGGGTCTAGGTAGTTGAAGAGTGATGAGAAAAACTACCCCACCCATGACTTAGAACTTGCCGCAATTATTCACACCTTGAAGACTTAGTGCCATTACTTTTATGGGAAGATTTTTCAGATCTATACCGACTATAAGAGCTTGAAATGCATATTCATTCAAAAGGATATCAACATACATCAGAGAATATGGATAGAACTCCTTAATGACTACGATTGCAACATCTTGTATCACCCGGGTAAGGGCAGCATAATAGTCGATGCACTCAGTAGAAAAAATATAGGTATATTAACTCATATAATGGTTTCAGAGTGCAGGGCAATAGGGGCTGCACAACAGATACGACGTCAGGACTTGTAGAGAGTTACATGCTTGACCCACCTAAATGTTGAACCTGAGTTGATTCAGAGAATAAACAAAGCCCAATCTGTCGATTCCACCCTAGCAGCTTTCAAGAAAGACGCATAATAGGGATTAAATTCAGAATTTCAAGTTTCTGCCGATGGGTTGCTTAGATTTCAGGATAGGGTGTGTGTTTTAAGTGACAGTGAGTTGAAAAAAAAAATCATGACCGAAGCCCAGAGCTCAAAGTTTGTCATGCATCTCGAAAGTACTAAGATCTATCAAAGTATGAGACCCCGATTTTGGTAGAACAGAATGAAAAGAGATGTAGCTGACTTTGTTTCCAAGTATTTGGTAGGTCAGCAAGTCAAGACAAAGCATCAACGCCCAGACGGACTACTCCAGCCATTACCAATTTCAGGAGTGGAAATGGAAATATATCACAATGGATTTCATGACAAGATTACCTAAGGTATGCTCGGGACATGATGTCATTTGGGTAATTGTTGACCGGCTCACTAAGTCTTCCCATTTCTTGTCCATCAAGATGACCGACCCTGTAGACAAGTTAGCAAGAATGTATATCTGGAAGATACTCAGGTTACATGAAGTGCTAGTGACAGTAGTATCTGACAGGGATTCCAAGTTCACTTCTCGGTTCTAGTCTAATTTTCAGCAAGCTATGGGAACGAAACTGTCCCTTAGTACCACATTCTACCCTAAGACTGATGGACAATCAGAAAAGACTATCCACAGACTGGAGGTTATGCTCCGAGCTTATGTTCTTGACTTCGGGGGACATTGGGATGATCATTTATCCCTAATAGAGTTTGCTTACAATAACAACTACCAAGCAAGTATCGATATGGCTCCGTACAAGGTATTATATGACCGCCCACGCAGATTGCCGATCTGTTGGGAAGAGGTGGGTGATGAAAAATTATTTAGTCCAGATCTTGTGGAGGAGACTATAGCCAAAATAGTTAAGATCGAGAAGAACATCCAGACGGCTCAAAGCAAGCAAAAGAGTTATGCGGATACCCGGAAGAAGGATTTGGAATTTGAGAAAGGTGATCGGGTGGTCCTTAAGGTCACCCTTTTCAAAGAAATTAGTAGACTGGGTAAGAGGGGGAAACTAAATTCTCGGTTTGTTGGGTCATTTAAAATTTTAGACATAACTGGCGCCTCCGCCTACAGACTGGCACTACCTCCAGAACTATATAGGGTCCATAATGTATTTCATGTATTAATGTTACGCATGTACAACCTGAAGTCCTCTAACGTCTTAGTCCATGAGTCCCTTTCACTCTAAGAGCATTTGTCATACGAGGAGGTACCAGTCGGTATTATAGACCGAAAGGGCAACGTACTCCACAACCGGAAAATTTCCTTCGTTAAGGTCCTATGACAGAATCACACACAGGGAGATGCCACATGGGAGCTAGAATCAGACTTCAGAGCTAGTACCCTCACCTATTTGATTGGGTGAGAGAGACACAAATTTGAGGGATCAAATTTCTTTTAAGGGAGAGAGAGTTGTAATATCTGAAATTAATTCGCAAAAATTTAAAATTAATGTATAAAATATAATTTTTAAATTTATGAATTTTTATTTAATGTAAAAATTAAAAAAAATAGATGGAGAATGAAATTGAAAATAATTTTGGAAAAAATGGGTGAAATTTTGGGTTATGGAGGTATTTTTGAAAGAAAAATCAGAAACTGGGGGTTAAAATATAATTTAAGAAAAATATGCCACGTAGGACTGCCCAATCAGCAGCCCCGACGAACCAGAGCGTACCGCGTGGCAAGGCACATTGACGCAGTGCCACGCGGGAGGCCACGCTGGAGATCTGCGTGCCTGCAATCAGACGGTCCGGATTTGTTCCCACGCGCGTGGACGATCCGGATCCGTTCTCTTCTCAAGCATGATCGGAAGGTCACGATCAAACGCGATGAACGGTCCAGATTCATTTTTTCTTTAAACGTGATCGTACAGTCCAAATCAAATCACGATGAACGATCCATATTCACTTTTTCATTAAACGTGATCAGACGGTTGAGATCAAATACGATGGACAGTCCAGATTAAACGGAGACAGATATAAATATCTCACTTGTTACCAAACCCTAACCCTAGCCGCCAGCTCTCTCCCCCATCCGCCTTCCCCCCACTGGGAGAAGAAGAACCAGTCGCCGGGAAGGGAGCCGACCGCCGCCTGTTGCCGCACTAAAGCCATCTCCAATTTCCAAAAAAGTTAAAAATTCTTCTAGTTGCTCGAAATTTGATTTTGAACACCCCCATGACCAAATCAAAACCAAAGGACCGATACATGGGCCGAAAATTATGGGTAAAGCCTGACTGCGGCTCACGAAAAAAATTAAAAATACCTCCGATGAGCCCCTTCCTGATTTTTGTTTTGTGCAATTTTTCCACTATTATATTCACCATTCTATTTTCTACAAGTTGACCGAAGAAAAACACCCAGTCGCAAAGGTGAACAGGCGGAGCCGCCGCACTGGAAAATTTCGTTGTCGGTGAGTTTTGTTTTTCAATTTTTTTGGGCCAACCGAGGCCCCTAAACGTATTTTCTCGCAGGAATGAGTATAAAACTGGCCGAAATCGACCAAAACTAGCCAAAAAGGGCTAGTCTGAGGTAAACTACCGTCGCGAACAGCGATGCCGTCACCGGAGCACAACGGCGCCGCCGTGCCAGAATTCTGAAATTGGCCAGAAAGGGTTCCTATCACCAATTTTGGATTTTTTTCGGGTATTTTTAGGTACTTGAAGCGTGTTTTAATCTTCAAAAAAAAATTTAGGAAACTCAGAGACTGCTAATAGGTGCAGCTAAAAGTTTAGCGTTTTAAACACCGATTCGAGTAAAAATCTCTAATCTTATTCCCTGTTATGGAATTGAAGTTTAATTATAAATGATATGGTATTTTGCACAATTAAGAAATATTGATAATTAAATATTACTAATTGAGCTAGAACTGGTTATTTATTACTACTTATTATATTTTAACTGATTGATTGATTTTACAGTTTTGAATGCATGATAATAAACTGGAATTGATATGATGATTTGATTATATTTTCTTGATGCATGTATTGTTTATTTTGTATGATTTACAGTTAAAAGTGGAAAATTAAAAATTAAATGTAAACGAAAAATTACTTAATTAAGTGAATGGATGAATGGTAGTCTTACTAGATATTTTGGGAGATTGTGGACGGACCAGATAGATAGAGAACCTTACCGTGAACGTTATCTCATACCGAACAGGATATCGAAAATTAGTATTTTTTGCACTCATACCGGACAGGATATGGGGATGACCAATTTCACCCTCATACCAGACGAGGTATTGAGGATTAGTATTTTTGGCACTCATACCGGACGGAGTATGGGGACGGCCTATTTCACCCTCATACCAGACGAGGTATTGAGGGATGGTACTTTTAACGCTCATACCGGATGGGGTATGGGGACTGTCAGGTAGTTGACAATGTTGAATAATGGTTCACGCGTAGTAAGGACATCCCTATGGATCATCCTGAATACCAGCAGGTAGATAAAAGAGAAAGTTGTTCTTATGACAAATTGAATACGATATTATGATATTAATTATGTTATTACCTATATGAGTCAGTTTTGGAAATCTTGTTACGGTAAGTATACGGTAAATGATTTTATTTATGATAAATGAATTTACTTAAATTAAGAGCTCCATTAGTTATTTTTATGATTTTTACCAACTTTTATTTCTGTATTAGTGAGCAATGTGACATTCTTACTATGGTAGTGTAATTCACTCTTTCATTAACTATTTCAGATCAAGATGACCAAGATCCAAATCCCGATCTACAAGAGAATTGCGAATAGGACGTCTAGTTGTTTACCTTTCATTTATTTCTTTAATTTTTCGTTGATTCTTTTAAAATTGTCATTCCCGTAGTCCTATTGGGTACTTTAAATTATTGTGTAAGGAATATGAATCCTAACTTTATTATTTTGCTTCCACATTCAATTTATAATTTATTTTCTTTTAAGTTTCAAGTCGTTATATAATGATTTTAAATTTATTATAAATGAATTTGCACTATTTTATGTGGCACTAGACTTTATCCTTAATATATTAAGGAAGTTTTTTAGAATAATAAAAAATAATATAATAGTATAAAAAGAAAGTATGTACCAATTCACAACTAGGTGCCCTCGTAATCTCTTTTTAAAATAAGTTAATGTATTTAATATTAATATTTAAAGTGATGTATTAAAATTATTTAAATATTTTTTTCTAATTTTTATTTATCACCTACAATTATATTATTCAAACAATATGAAAAGACTTTTTTTACTATACACACACACACACACATATATGTGGAGAATGATGCAGGATGTGAATAATTTAACCCTTCATCAACTAAACTTGGCTATTAATAATTTGGCCAATAAGAGATAACAAATCTGGGATCTGCATGTGTGTCTGAAACAAAGTGAAGAAAGAATTTTAAAGTGTCTCTAATTACTGGTGTTTATTTCCTAGTGGGCTTATATGCTGAGTACTATCCTTGACTTAGTTCATTGTAAAAAGAGAATTCAACTTTGTCACTTGATCCATAACATGCTTATAATGGCTCCTTCCCACTTTTAATTTCAGTAAAAAAAGAAAAAAAACCCAAGCTATGTATATATATCCCAATTTACCACATGTAAAACCATAACAAAGATAAACATTCATACTTGAAATCTTCATACCCATGTTTCGCCCCATCAAACGTTCGACAGGATAAGGAATTTTGTACGTCTATTCCGACTTTAATTGTAACGGCCCCGGAAATTTTAAATGAAATGTATATTAAAAATGTCAATGCGGAAGCGAAGTCAAAATTTGATTAACATCCCTTACACTGAAACCAGAAAAACGTGCTCAAAATATAAAAGATCAAACTACCTAAAGGAGAAACTTGAAAGTAAAAGCTACGAATGTGACTATGGAGTCTTTAGGCGTCCCCTTCGTCGTCCTCCTGCAGAACCGGCTCGGGAACGATGTCCTCTTGATCTGAAATGATTAAATAAGGAATGAGCTACACTAGCCCAGTAAAGACATCACGATATCTCACCGTCACGGAGGCAAAGGTGGGTAGAAAACACAAAAGACCAATGGAGCAGATTTATAACAAATCCTTTTATCGATAATAAAACCTCTTACCATTCACTTACCTCGGTGAAATTTATAAAACAATATACGAAAGCAATAACATCATCATTATCATGAAAACCATATATATAAACTGTATAACATAATACCTATCAAGCTTTTCGTAATTCAATCGTCACACAACATATTTTCCCTCATTTACCAGCCCACTAGTATCCATGGGGATCCATAGGGGTCCCGCTACCCGTAAACCCTTAGCACTTGAAATCATATTCCAGGGCCGTCCCCATACCTCGTCCGGTATGGGCGCCAAAACATAGACCTCATTACCCCGTCCGGTATGAGGGTGAAACGGGCCGTCCCCATACCCCGTCCGGTATGGGCGCCAAAACATATAAGATCTCCATACCCCGTCCGATATGGGAGACCACAATCGCGGTAGGGTTCCCTACGGACCCGGTCCGTCCACCATCTCCCAGGATATCTAGTCAGGCTGACCACATTATACAATTACCCATTTACATAATCTATCATTCTCTTTTCCCTCAGTCAGTATCATCAATCCACATACAAACAAACAAAACAGTAATTTATGCCAAACAGATAACATACAGCATCAATATCCCGGTCATTCAATCCATAATCAATAAAACAGTAAAATATGCACACGAAACTATAAAATGAAAACATCGAACTTCATGCTGCATTTAAAACTGTAAAACAGGCCAAATAACAGTTAACCGACAAACACACTGGACTCGGGCTCCATTAGCGACCTTAAGCAGTTTCACACACTCGTTGATTTATGAAATACCATTTTATCATTTATTGAACTTTAAAACCGTGATAGGAAATAGGGTGAGGGGTCCTTACTCGTTTCGGGGTCCGAACACGGCTTCACAGTGCGCCTACAGGCTATCCCTAATTTTCCCTGAATTTTTCTCGGGGAACTGAAACGCACTACTGGTACCTGCACGTGTTCCAAAAAAAATCTCAAATTAGGCCCAAGGCCCCTTTCGGCCCAAATCGCAACTCCGCGACGGCGCCGCCGCAAGCTACGGCGGTTTGCCTCGGGTTGGCCATTTTCGGCCGTTTTCGGCCGAATTCGGCCACACTCGCATTGGTTCCTGTGATAAAACAACTCTACGGCCCTCGGGGGGCCGAAAATTTACGAAAAATCGAAGCTTACCGGCGGCGGTGCTCTCGGGTGCGGCAGCTCTCCGGTGAAGTTCGTGTTTTAGTGATTCGGCTCTGATCAACTTGTAGAGAAAAGAATGATGATCACGGTGATATAAAAATTGCATTAAACGGAGGCCGGAAAGGGCCTCATCGGAGGCAAAAACCGAGAAGGGGCGCGGCGGCGCCGCTGGCTTTCGGCCGTATTTTCCGGCCATTTGGCCAGGATTTTGGCTCCGATTTCGCCACTGGAGAAATCAGCGTGGAAAAACGAGTCGGAGGTATGAAATTTACCTCGATCGGCGGTCGGAAATCCCTCCAGTGCGGCGGCGGCCAACTTCTGGTTCGTCTTCTCCGGCGAGCGGCAGGCGGCTAGGGTTTGTGGTCTGGTGTGGGGGTTCTATTTATAACCCTTTGCCCTTTTGATCTCAGTCGTCCATTTTATTTTAATCTGGGCCGTCCGATCGCACGCTTAATCTGGGCCGTCCGATCGCGCCTACACAGATCGCCATCGTGGCCCGTTTCGGAACGACGTGGTCTTGCCACGTGGCAGGTCCCGGTTGGCTGGGACTGCTGACCGGGCCTGCTGACGTGGCTGCCGACGTGGCTTTTTTTTTCTTTTTTTTTTTTTTTGGCCCCTTTTCCGGGCGCTACATTAATTCTTTTTTTTTTACATAAAAGAGAAAAAGTATTATTATGTACAACAGTACTAAAGGAGTAAAAACAAAATAATTATAAGTCAATCAAGTAATTCATGATAATTATGATATCTTCTCAATCTAATATGTTATGACCTAATAAAATAGAATAAAAAATATAAAACTATCTTTCCCTAATATTTATAATGTCAGTTTCAATTCACCCAAATTGTCTTGCATTCCTCTCCTTCCGCACAATTTAAAAAATAGAAATCGGAATTAGAATTAACCCAATTCATAAACAATGAATCATCTACTGATGCAATATTTCGATTAAAACAAAAGTTATTGCATTTATATTCTGTTATGTATACGCTTTAGTTGGTAAATAGAACTTTTCAAAAAAAAGATACTTACATATAGTATAAAATGATCGTAGCATAAGTTAGTTTCTGTTAAAAAACAATTTTATTATAATTACAAATTAAAAAAACAAAAAGTGTATTGTCCTAAAATAACTTTAGAATGATGTAAATTCAATGACAAAGATATTAAGGGAATAAAAAATATTTATAAAATAACTTCTCGAGACAATAAAATTATCATTACAAAATAAAGTAAACAAAAATATAATCTTATTGCACCAAAATTTTGTATCAACTGACAAGAATAATTACATTAAATTTTCTCTCACGAAAATATAGATTAGTACTAAAAAAATTCATTGACAGAAATTATAAATATCAAAATTACATTTCCATAATAATTTTAGCACTACCAAATATCAATTTTCTTGATACCAAAACCAAAATACTAACGACAAGCATACATATATATTACATATATACATATACATATATGTATATATATATCCATTTTTCAATACAAGTAGCCATGAAAATGTATGAATTGAGAGTCCACACGTTCGCTCCATCATTTGACCAAATTTAAAAATAAATAAATAAATAAGTAAATACTATGGCTGCATTACTTTAGAAGTCAGAACGCGGTCTTCTTTTTCAAATCAATAAAAGACGAAAGTCAAAATTATTATAAACTTGACTCTTTTTTTTTGCATGTCTTTTCTTTTTGTAATTTTCTTTCTCTCGTATCTCTTAATTTGCATTGTTAATTGTCAACCAGCATATATATATATAAAACATTGTCTCATATGAATAAATAATATATAAATGTGGTATATATGCGCGTGCTTGTATACCAACTCATAGACCTAGAATAATATAGTATATATGATTTGGTCTCATCTTTCTCCTGCACTGAGTAGAACCCAAATGTTGAATGTTTACTTTCTTGAGTTCTTCTTCTTCTTTTTTTATTTGGGTTGTCCCCTTCTGGCTCTTAGACTATATATATATATATATATACGTATAGAAGGTTTTACACCAAGGGTAAGCAGCAAAACAAGTATTCCAATTCCAGTTCCAAGTAAACATATACTTAATGGCTGCTTACTTCTTTGCATTAATCTTTGGGCTTCTAGCCATTGGAGCTCAAGCAAGAATTTTATCAGACGACAACAATCTCTTGATCATTCTAAACAATAATTATGGAAGGAAACCCAGACCTCCGCCGCCATCTCCTTCATCAGCACCATCAAAGAGGCAGGAGAGCCGGCCTAAGCGCTCACCACCTCCACCTCCATATTTATCTCCGTCTATCTTTCAAGCCACAACGATATCACACCCTCCACCACCACCACCACCACCAATGCCCGCAGAATACACTTCTCGTTGCATGGGAGATCCGAGTTCATGCAACGTAATTTCTATGGTAACTGCTGATAATCGTGATGATCATCATAGAGTAGATAATGATAGAGCAACATCGTGAATTAGTATATTAATCGCGAGTTGTGATGATGAAGAGAACTTATTAACTAATGAATGATCAAAGTCTCCAGCATCCACGAGCAAAGTTTTTAAATGAAAAAATGTAATACTCGAACTCGAGTTATTAATTCTATAATGAGTGTATCGTGCTAGTTTATCTTTGTATTTTTTACAGTTCACCTGTAATTTGTGAATATGGTAAAGAAAAATTTTTCTTTTTAATTTAGTTAGATTGTATTGGGTATTTAATAAAAAAAACTCTTGAATTGAAGAACTTTTTTCTTGAATAGACAGTCAAAAACTTGGTAAACTTCATCTCTGTTTTTTTCTTAATTGGTTTTATGCTACTTGTTTGGAATTTACTTGGAAACAATTTTGACTTGGAATAATTAAAATTTATAATACAAGATATTATGGATGGAGATTAAATAATGGGTAAATTGAAAGGGAGTTTTAAACAATTAGGGCTAATTACAACTAACAAATTAATTTTTATATAATAATTTTATATCTATTTTGATTAAAAAAATTACAAACTTTCCAATACGAGTAAGTATAAATTTTTAAATAAATTCTAAAAAAATTCTTAATAAATTTAAAATATATACTTTACAGAGAACATGTTTGAGAAGCAATGATCCGGGTAAATTGAATGTAGAATCGAAATTAAAAACAGTACATCGAAAGCCAGAAGAAGACAGATAAATTGAGTTCAATTAGGAAATTCTTTGCTATTAGTAGTAATTTTGTTCTAAAAAGTTAAAACGTTGTAGCTGATTGTTTAGCTCAGGAGAGGGTTGTAAGTGTTGCTGCATTAGTTTGGTTGAAGAAGCTCTCTTTGTGTTCTACTACCAATGAATTAATCATCTTATCGAGCACCATGAGCTCATAAACTGCCCCATCAATGGCAGAAACCCTCCTTCGAATTCTTCGAGGTCTTGAACCTGTGTTGCACGCAAGAGGCCAAATGCGTCTTAACAAGATCAGGCAGAAACCAATTCATCATAACAATCTTCAGGTCATATCTCAATCATGTCAACTGCGGAAGGGCGGTTGGTTCTCAAAAGGGAGTTCAATTGGTGTCGCATTAGCATAGAACTCTTCTATGTTATAGAAGGCTCTTTGTTGGGGAAGAAATATATGGACAACTACATCACCTGCAATCAAGAAACAGATTATGATTACAAGGATTAACAAACGTGTCCGGAACAATGATATAACGATTGCCGCTGCGGATGGGGAATGCAGAATCATGCTTCAAAATTTGAGGAAAACACAGTATTTTTAACATATGCTGTTAGATCAGTCACTTCTGTGACTTGGGAAAATGACCAACCTTCTGTTCACTGTCATACAGCCAACTAATCAAGCTTCAGAACAAAATTAATTATAAGGAGCTACAACCGAATTCAATCACATAGAACGTAATTTGCAAGGATTCACTTTTGTTTAAAACCTATCCATTCAGGAAATTTGATTAAATGAAAAAATGTTCGTCTTTACAGCCTTTATATTCCAATCATGTAACCAAAAAATAAACATGGACAGAGAGGCCTTAATTCAACAAGAAGTACTTGATTCATTGGTCAACCAGGTCATAGACAATTGGTTAGAAATGGATGTGCATTAAACACTTAAACTAAATAATTCTACTTAAAAAAGAAACAAAATAAGAATTACAATCAAAACTGAAATGGATTTACTTTCAAAACACTAGCTTGCATTTAGTTTAAACATAGACAACTTTTGACCGAGCACAGACACTGAAAGAAAAGGGGTCAGTTATATCTGGAAGGGGATCTAAAAGTGAATAAACATATATGCAGGAATGGATTCCAAACTGGCTGTTCGAAAATTAGCAGGTACCAGGGAAAGTGAAGGTTGTGTCTGGCCTAAGAATTAAACTTCAAAATTTCGAAGTTCTTGACTTTTGGTGGAGGCATGGGGGTGGATATGTATGCTCAAATCCTGGGCAATGAGCCTAATTCTTTGCCTTTGAAATACTTTCATTTCTACTTGGCCTTTGAAGTACCTTAGATTTCCCCTTGGCACTTGGCACTAACTTGAAGGATCAAAACATCTGCAACACTATTGTTTGGAAAACAAAGCATTTGCAATCCTATGGTTTCGCAAGACAGAAAAGAGGCTAGCAAGTTGGAAGGGAATCGTTCTTCCTCAGGGTGGCAAGTTAACCTTTGTCAAGCGAATAAGTAAAAATTGTACAAAGACATGTTCTTATTGTCTAAATGGTTATGATGCTTTTCTTTGGAATGTAACTTTTTATAGCATAGAGTAGTTAAAACCAAGTTTGGGCTGAATCAAAATGGTTAGGATTCTCTAACCAATACTTCTATTTCCTATAAGAGACCTTGGAAAGCTCTCTCTCAAATTTAGGACTCTTTCCTTCCATTGACTAAGGTGAGTGTGGATGATGGATCTTGCATTTTATTTTGGGAGGAAATCCTTGGACTGTTCATCTCCCTTTAGCTACCAGATTTCCTTGTCTCTATCAGCTTCCCGTGACCATAATGCTTCTATCTTCTACTTCATAATCCAAACTGATGATCATATATCTTGAAACTTGTTTTTTCATGGAAAACCTAAATGATTTTGAAGCTGTTGTTATTGTCCCTTTGACTCAACTTCTTGAATCAATCATTTTCTTTTAAACCCTTAAATGTAGAGTTTGTCCTTGGACATTTTCTTGCAAATCTTTCTTTGCCTTTTAAAAGTATAATCCTTCTGTTCAAAATGTGCCTTTTAGTCAATGTTTTTGGAATATTGTTGCTCCTTCTAAGGTTGAGATATTTGTTTGGACTGTGGTTCTTAATAAGTAAAATACTAATCATATGCTCCAAATTCGTAGGCGGAACCATGCTCTATTCCCAGTGGTTTATGATGTAACACCCAAGAATTTTTTATTTTTTTTATTATTATTATTATTTTATTGTATTATTTTTAATTAATTTTAAATAAATATAATTAAATATTAATAAATTTTAATTTATTTTAAATAGAAATAATAATAATAAAAATAATAAAAAGAGAAAAAATTTCTTAGGGATTTAATTAAAACAATTTTAGAAAAAATGGATGAAAATTTGGGTTCTGGGGTATTTTTGAAAGAAATTTTGAAAACCAATTATCAAAACGCAATTTAAAAAAATTGCGCCACGTCAGTTGCCCGGTCAGCAGCCCCGCCCAACCAAAACGTGCCGCGTGGCAGAGACGTTGATGTAGGAGGCCACGCGGAAGGGAGCCACGTGGGCAATCCGCGTGAGCGCGATCGAACGGTTGAGATCCGCTCTCGCGCGCACGGACGGTTCAGATTGCATCACGACAAACAGCTCAAATTCATTTCCTTTTTAATCGCAATCGGACGGCTCAGATTAAATCGTGATGGACGGCTCAGATTAAAAGTGGAAAGTTATAAATAATCTCATCCACACCCAAACCCTAACCCTAGCCGCCAGAGCCCTCGCCGGAGAAGACAGTCCAACCGCCGCCACCTGCCGCCGCACCGGAGCACTTTCCGACCGCCAAACAAGGTAAAAATTCTCTCCTTGGCTCAGAATTTGATTCTAAATCCACCTGTGACCAAATCGGAGCCAAAACACCGGCCAATTGGCCGAAAAACGCTGCCGAAGCCCAGCAGCGCCGCCGCGGGTTTTCTTGATTTTTGCCTCCGATGAGGCCCTTCCCGATTCTCGCTCGATGTAATTTTTACACTATTGTGACCACCGTTCCTTCCTCTACAAGTTGACCAGAACAAAACACCAAATCGTGACTCGAGCCGAAGGAGCCGCCGCATCGGAGAGCCCTGCCGCCGGTAAGTTTTGATTTTCGGTGTTTTTTCGGCTTACCGATGGTCCTAGGGGTGTTTTCTCACAGGAACCAATACAAGTTTGGCCGAATTCGGCCGAAAACAGTCGGAAACAGCCAACCCGATGCGGATAACCGCTGTGAGCAGCGGCGCCGTCGCCGAAGCACGGCGGAGCTGCCTGCCGAAATTCTAAAATTGGCCGAATAGACCTTAGGTCTGATTTTTGAGTTATTTGGGACATGTATAGGTACTGTAAACGCGTTTCAGTTCCTGAGAAAAAATTTAGGGAACCCAGAGACTGCCCGTAGGCGCAGTGAAAATCCGGTTTTCAGTTTCGAATCAGGTAAGAACCCCTCACCCTATTTACTATCACGGGATTAAAGTCTAATAAATGATAAAACTGTATTTGTATGAATTAAATAGATATGCATAATTATTACGATTGCTAATGGAGCCCGAACCGAACATATTTCTCTGTCAGTTCCTCTTTGATTTATTTTACAGTCTAAATACAGTATGGTATGTAATTTATTTATTCTATGGTTTTGAATGCATGAATCACTGTTTACTTCATTATGGCTTGATTCTGTGAATTCGATGATATGTTTGTCTTGTTGGATGCTCGTTACTTGTTTAAGTATTCATGTTTATGTGAGAAACAGAAAACTAAGAAAAAAGTAGAAAAAATATGTGAATTGATAAATGGATAAGTTGACAGCCTCACTAGATATTCTGAAAGATGGTGGACGAAACGAGTCTATAGGGAACCCTACAGGGAACGTTGCCTCATACCGGATGGAGTATGGAGACTTTAAATGTTTTAGCGCTCATACCGGACGGGGTATTGAGCTTTATTATTTGGCACCCATACCGGACGGGGTATGGGGACGGCCCTAGAAATTAAATTTGTCAAGAGAATGGTTCACGGGTAGCGGGGACCCCTGTAAATCCTCACGGATACTAGTAGGCTGATAAAAAGGGGACAACTGTTGTTTGATGATTGAAATATAAAAGTACGACATGTACTATGTTACAGATTATGTATGAACTTATGATGTCTATGATGTTATTGTTTACATGGGTCGTTTTTATAAATCCCACTGAGGTAAGTGGACGGTAAATGGTTTGATTATTGATAAATAACTTAACTTGAAACTTGTGCTCCATTGGTTGTTTTTGGTTTTCTACCAACCTTTACTTCTGTGACAGTGATATAGTGTGATGTCTTTACTGAACTAGTGTAGCTCATTCCTTAACCATTTCAGATCAGGATGACTTGGTTCCCGAGCCCGATCTACAAGAAGACGGCGAGTAGATACCTATATTTATTAGTTTCTTTTATAATCTTTCATTTCCAGTATTTTCCTTTAAATGACTTATTTTCGGTATTGTTAGAACGTTTAAGTTATTGTGTAAGGGATATTAACTAGAACCTTTTATTTCGCTTCCGCACTTATATTCTTTATATACATTTCTTTTTTAAATTTCCGGGGTCGTTACAGTTGGCATCAGAGCCGCATTCCTCGGACTCGTCCCTTACACAATAATACTTAGAGAAATATCAAACCAATGAATTATTACTCAATCATTCCTTGTGAAATGCAGGTGCATAGAGATGAGAAGAGGAATACCCCCACTAAATCGAGCAACCCGGGATGATTCGCTTTGGGAAGATGTTGATAGAATATTTAAGATGCTAGAAAGACTCATTGCTGCCTAGCAGGGTCGAGAGGAGAGAAGGGAGCTACCCAACCCTCCTCCGCTACCACAGGTTGAGCCACCACTACAGCGAGAGAATCCCCAGCCACCCCAGTACGAGCCTACTCCTCCACAGTACCACCGCCGCAGTATAATCCGGTGCCCCAGCCACAGTACTGCCCGGCACCGCCACAGTATAATACAGTGCCCCCACCATATCAGCAAGTACCACCACAGGGCCCCCCAGTCTATCCTCAGCCCAGCCTAATCCCTCTTCCGCGGGACCCAACTCCTTCCATGATTGACCCGGGCTACGTAGAGAAGTACAGGAGACTGAACCCATCTACTTTTGCAGGGGAATCCTCTTTTGAAGATGCCCAGTACTAGTTGGAGGAGACGGAGAAGGCTTTAGACCTTAGGAGTGGTTCTCAAGCAGAGGGTCACCCTTGCTACCTACATGCTGGTGGGAGAAACAGATCGTTGGTGGGAACTCAAGCAGACCACCCTGCCTGTTCCAGTTACTTGGGAACAGTTCTTAGCAGCCTTCTATGCAGAGTACCTCCCAGAGCACATCCGACATCTTAAGAAGATGGAGTTTGTCCAGTTGGTCCAAGGGAACATGACAGTGTCAGAATATGTCCGTAAGTTCCTGGAGTTTGGCCGATATCCCCCTGAGACGTTGATGGATGAGTGCAGGAAGGCTAGGAGGTTCCAGTGGGGCCTCCGCCCAGAGATCAAACAGCACCTATTTGTACTGGAGCTCAAGACATACTCAGTCGTTCTGGCCAAGGCACAGTTAGTGGAGAGGAGCCTTCACACCCTCCCTCAGTCAGCAGGGAACCACAGACCCTCAGCTCCACTCCGCAAACCAGCACCTACTGCGCCTATCCAACAGAACAAGAGGCCCAGACCGGTGATCCAGGCTCCCCCTCAGGTTTCAATGGCAGGACGTGGTAAGATCTGTCAGCATTGCGGCAGAGATCACGGGGACTAACCATATTACCGCCTCAACAACACTTGTCGCATATATGGTAATGCCCAACACTATGCGAGAAAGTGCCCAAGGAACCAGAATCAAAGAAGACCTCTTATTCAAGGCAGGGCTTACAACCTCACTCAGCAAGATGCCGACGCCGACCCGAACGTAGTACAGGGTATGTACACCATATGTAACCATCTTGCTCATATTTTGTTTGACACTGGTACATCGCATTCATTTGTTTCACCTATTTTTGCATCCAAATTTAATGTATTACCTGATAAACTTGATTCAATGTTATTTGTATCTACTGCTGAGAGTGCAACATCACTAGGAGAAGTTGTCTACAAGGCTTGTACCGTGGAGATAGCAAATAGGAAACTGAGTGTAGACCTGATAGAATTAGACACGGAAAATTTTGATGTAATTTTAGAGATAAATTGGCTAGCGACGTATCACGCCACCATAGATTGCTTTAGTAAGAAGGTTGTATTCACTCCTCCTAATGAGGAGTCATTTACAAATGAATAAAATCATTTAGTACTTAATCCTTGATGGCAAATTTCCTTAATTGTCGAGTGTCTTAACCTTGCTACTTTCTCTAATTAGGCAAACCCAAGAAAGAAAATTGTATTCAAGAGATTCCGGTAGTCAGAGACTTTTCAGATGTGTTTCCGAATGAACTACCTTGACTACCGGTAGATAGGGAAGTCAAGTTCACCATAGATCTGCAGCCTGGCACCCAACCTATTTCAGTTGCTTCTTATCGCATGAGCCGCGTTGAGATGGAGGAGCTGAGGAAACAGATCACTGAATTGCAAGACAGTAGTTTTATCAGACACAGTGTCCCCTTGGGGTGTCGGAGTCACTTTTGCCAGGAAGGGTGATGGAACGTTGAGGCTATGTATCGATTACAGAGGATTGAACAGGGTCACCATCAAGAACAAGTATCCCCTTTCCATAATTGATGACCTCTTTGATCAGTTGTAGGGTGCGCAAGTCTTCTCCAAAATAGACCTGCGATCAGATTAACATCAGGTGAAAATAAGAACAGAAGACATCCCCAAGACGGCCTTTCGAACCAGGTATGGACACTATGAGTTCCTGGTCATACCATTTGGGCTAATCAATGCCCCAGCCATCTTCATGGATCTGATGAACAGGGTCTTCAGATAATTCCTAAATTAATTTGTTACGATGACATACTGGTCTACTCAAAAAACAGAGAAGAACATGTTCACCATCTAGTCAAGGTTTTGCAGGTTCTCAGAAGAAAGAAACTGTATGCAAAGTTGAGTAAACGTAGATTCTACCTTGAGCAGACCGCTTTCCTAGGACACATCATATCAAAGGATGGAGTGTCAGTGAATCCTGAAAAGGTTGAAGTAGTGCTCGGTTGGGAGAAATTGACATCAGTTAAAGAAATCCGCAACTTTCTGGGAATGGCGGGCTATTACCGCAGGTTCGTTGAAGGATTTTCTAGCCTAGTGGCTCCCCTAACCCGACTCACAAAGAAGAATGCCAAGTTTGAGTGGAACGAGAACTGTGAAAGAAGTTTTTCAGAACTAAAGAAGCAGCCGACTACTGCACCTGTGCTGGCCTTGCCGAGTGAATCAGGGGATATACGGTTTAAAATGATGCCTCCTATCTAGGCCTAGGTTGTGTGCTAATGCAGCATTGGAAGATCATAGCTTATGGGTCCAGACAGTTAAAGAGCCATGAAAAAAATTATCCCACCCATGACTTAGAGCTTGCCGTAATCATACACGCCTTGAATTGCGCTATTATTTATACGGAGAGACCTTTCAGATCTATACCGATCACAAGAATTTGAAACATATATTCACCCAGAAGGATCACAACATGTGTTAGAGAAGGTAGATAAAACTTCTTAAAGACTATGATTGTGATATCTAATACCACCCGGGTAAGGGCAACGTGGTAGCCGATGCACTCAGCAGGAAAAGTGCAGGTATCTTGGCCCATTTGATAGTCTCAGAATGCAAGCCAATTGGGGCTACACAACAGTTTCGACTTCAGGACTTGAGGAGAGCCACATGTTTGAGTCATTTGACCATCCAACCTGAGCTGATCCAGAGAATAAGGGAAACTCAGTCAGCTGATTCCGCCCTAGTAGCTCTCAAGAACAATGCAGAACAGGGAGTTAGTTCAGAATTTCGAGTCTCTGCCGATGGGTTACTCCGATTTCAGGGCAAGGTGTGCGTTCCGAATGACAGTGAGTTAAAGAGAGACATTATAACTGAGGTCCATAACTCAAAGTTTGCCATGCATCCCGGAAACACCAAAATGTACCAAAGCATGCGACCCCGATTTTGGTGGAATGGGATGAAAAATGACAGCTGACTTTGTGTCTAAGTGTTTGATATGTCAGCAGGTCAAGGCAGAGCATCAGCACCCAGACGGGCTACTTCAGTCTTTACCGATTCCGGAATGGAAGTAGGAACATATCGCCATGGACTTCGTGACAAAGTTACCTAAGGCACGCGCAGGATATGACGCCATCTGAATAATTGTTGACCGACTCACCAAGTCTTCCCACTTCTTAATCATCATAATGACCGATCCCTTGGACAACTTGGCAAGAATATATATCCGGTAAATAGTCAGATTACATGGAGTTCCAGTGACAGTAGTGTCCGACAGGGACTCTAGGTTCACTTCTCGATTTTGGAGTAGCTTTCAGCAAGCCATGGGAACGAAGCTGTCCCTCAGTACTGTCTTCCACCCTCAGACTGATGAACAATCAGAAAGTATAATCCGTACACTTGAAGATATGTTTCGAGTTTGTGTCCTTGACTCTGGGGGCCATTGGGATTACCATTTGCCCCTGATAGAATTTGCCTACAACAACAGCTATCAAGCGAGCATTGGCATAGCTCCGTATGAGACGTTATATGGGCGTCAATGCAGATCGCCGATTTGTTGGGAATAAGTGAGCAATAGAAAATTGTTCGTCCCGGAACTAGTAGAGGAGACCACATCCAAGATAGTTAAATATCAAAAGAAACATTCAGACGGCTCAGAGCAAGCAGAAGAGTTACGCGGACACCCGAAAGAGAGATTTAGCGTTTGAGAAATGCGACCGGGTGTTCCTTAAGGTCGCCTCTTTTAAGGAAATTAGTAGGTTCGGTAGGAGGGGAAAACTGAACCCCCAATTTATTGGACCATTTGAAGTCTTAGACAAGATCAGTACTGCCGCCTACAGACTAGCACTGCCTCCAGAGCTCTCCAAGGTCCATAATGTGTTCCATATATCCATGCTACGTAAGTACAACCCGGACCCCTCTCATGTCTTGGCTCATGAACCGCTTCCACTTCAGAAGGACTTATCTTATGAGAAAGTACCAGTTGGTATTACGGACCGAAAGAGAAGATTACTCCGCAACTATGAAATATCCTTTGTGAAGGTCGTGTGGCAGAACCACACGTTAAGGAAAACTACATGGGAGGTAGAATCAGACTTTAGAACCCAATACCCCCAGTTGTTCGATCAAGAATAACAGGCAAATTTGAAGGACCAAATTTCTTTAAGGGGGGAGAATTGTAACACTCAAAATTTTTTTATTTATTATTATTATTATTATTTTATTCTATTATTTTTAATTAATTCTAAATAAATATAATTAAGTATTAATAGAATTTAATTTATTTTAAATTACTTTAATTTATTTTAAATAGAAATAATAATAATAAAAACAATAAAAAGGAAAAAAAAAAATTTAGGGATTTAACTGAAAACAATTTTGGAAAAAAGGGGTGAAAATTTGGGTTCTACAAGTATTTTTAAAAGAAAATTTAAAAACCGGAGGTCAAAACGCAATTTAGAAAAATTGTGCCACGTCAGCAGCCCCGCCCAACCAGAACGCGCCGCGTGGCAGAGACGCTAACGCAAGAGGCCACGTGGTCGATCCGCGTGCGCGCGATCAAACGGCTGAGATCTATTCCTGCGCGCACGGGCGGCTCAGATAAAAAACGCGCAAGGACGGCCTGGATTGAATTGCGCACGGATGGCCTAGATTGCATCGCGATGAACAGCTCAGATTCATTTCCTTTTTAATCGCGATCGGACAGCCCAAATTAAATCGCGATAGACGGCTCAGATTAAAAGTAGAAAGTTATAAATAATCTCATCCACACCCAAACCCTAACCCTAGCCGCCAGAGCCCTCGCCAGAGAAGACAGCCCAGCCGCCGGGGAGTCGACGGCCGCCACCCGCCGCAGCACCGGAGCACTTTTCGGCCGCCAAACGAAGTAAAAATTCTTCCCTTGGCTTAGAATTCGATTCTAAACCCACATATGGCCAAATCGGAGCCAAAACACTAGCCAATTGGCCAGAAAATGCCGCTGAAGCCCAGCAGCGCCGCCGCGAGTTTTTTTGGTTCTTGCTTCCTATGAGGCCCTTCCCGATTTCTGTTCTTTGTAATTTTTACACCATTGTGACCACCATTCCTTCCTCTACAGATTGGCCGGAACAAAACACCAAATCGCGACTCGACCAAGAGGAGCCGCCGCACCGGAGAGCCCCTCCGCCGGTAAGTTTCGGTTTTTCGTGTCTTTTCGGCCCACCGAGGGTCCTAGCGGTGTTTTCTCACAGGAACCAATGCAAGTTTGGCCGAATTTGGCCAGAAACAGCCAACCCGAGACAGATCGCTGCTGTGTCGGAATTCCAAAATTGGTCGAATAGACCTTGGGTCTGATTTTTGAGTTATTTGGGACATGTGTATGTACCGTAAGCGCATTTCAGTTCCCGGAAAAAAATTCAGGGAACCTAGGGACTGCCCGTAGACGCAATGAAAATCCGATTTTCGGCTTCGAATCAGATAAGAACCCCTCACCCTATTTCCTATCACGGAATTAAAGTCTAATAAATAATAAAACTATATTTGTATGAATTAAATAGATATACATAATTATTACGGTTGCTAATGGAGACCGAACCGGACATATTTCTCTATCAGTTTCTGTTTGATTTATTTTAAAGTTTAAATGCAGTATGGTATGTGATTTATTTATTTTATGGTTTTGAATGCATGAATCACTGTTTACTTCATTATGGCTTGATTTTGTGAATCCGATGATATGCTTGTCTTGTTGGATGCTCGTTACTTGTTTAAGTATTCATGTTTATGTGAGAAACGGAAAATTAAGAAAAAAGTAGAAAAGGTATGTGAATTGATAAATGGATAAGTTGACAGACTCACTAGATATCCTAGGAGATGGTGGACAAACCGAGTCCATAAGGAACCCTACCGGGAACATTGTCTCATACCGGACAGGGTATGAAGACTTTAAATGTTTTGGCGTTCATACCGGACGGGGTATAGGGACGGCCAGCTTCACCCTCATACCGGACGAGGTATTGAGATTTATTGTTTGGTACCCATACCGGACGGGGTATGGGGATGGCCCTGAAAATTAAGTTTGTTAAGGGAATGGTTCACGGGTAGCGGGAACCCCTATGGATCCCCACGGATACTAGTAGGCTGATAAAAAGGGGCAACTGTTGTTTGATGATTGAAATATAAAAGTACGACATGTACTATGTTACAGATTATGTATGAACTTATGATCTCTATGATGTTATTGTTTCCATGAGTCGTTTTTATAAATCCTACTGAACTAAGTAGACGATAAATGGTTTGATTATTGATAAATAAATTTACTTGAAACTTGTGCTCCATTGGTTGTTTTTAGTTTTCTACTAACTTTTACTTCTATAATAGTGATATAGTGTGATGTCTTTACTGAACTAGTGTAGCTCATTCCTTACTTAACCATTTCAGATCAAGAGAACTTGGTTCCCGAGCCCGATCTACAAGAAGATGGCGAGTAAAAACCTAGATGTTTATTAGTTTCTTTTATAATATTTCATTTTCAGTATTTTCTTTTAAAGGACTTATTTTCGGTATTGTTAGTACGTTTAAACTATTGTGTAAGGGATATTAACCAAAATTTTGTATTTCGCTTTCGCACTTATATTCTTTATATACATTTCTTTTTTAAATTTACAGGATCGTTACTTATGTGATGAGTTATCAAAATGTTGAATACCACAGCCACCTTTTAGTGCAGCAATGTGGCTTAGAGACTTTGCACTTGTTTATTTGATACTTTTGGGTTTTGTTGGTTTCTTCTCAAAACCTTGACAATTTTACTATTTATTTTCTTCATGTCGTTCGAAATAAGAAAAGGATCATGGGGGGAGGGGTGGCCATGATGTTTGCTAAGTTGTGAATGTCATGGCTGGAGAGGAGTGCAAGGATCTTTAAGGATCATTTCTCTCCTTATTTGCATCTCATGGATAGATTTTTTTTTGGGGGGGGGGGGGGGTGTGTGTGGGGTGTGGGGGTGTTGGGATAAAGCACATGGCCTCTATAAAGATTTGCATCTTTAAGGAATATCACTTTTGAGGTTAAGCAAAATATTTCCATGATGGTTCAAGGAAAATCAGCATTAGATGTATAGTTTCTGCATCATATTTTCTTGACCCCAAATTCGAATTGGGGTGCGACGGTCCTTTTTCTTTTATTTGCTATTAACAAAGCAAATTTAGCCCTATTGTTGACGGCCACAGGTCATCATATCTAATACCAAGTGTTTGCATACAAATTCCCTCCACTATAATGAGTCACCAAATGCCATGCAAGGTTACTTACCAAAATCCAACAGAGTCCATGAATTGGGTTTTGTGTCGCCAGATGGCACTTTTCCATACTTTTTCTCAGCCATATCTGTTATTTTGGACCTATATTGCAGTTTTAAACAAAATTTCAATTCAAGCGTTCAGTGGTTCAGGATTTCTCATAACTATATGAAGCAAAACATACAATGATCAGAACCAAAGTTTAATGCATACCTTATAGCATCAATCTGAGGGCGAGAAAATGCTGTTGCAATGATGAAAAACCTAGTCCAGTACACAAGAGGCTTCACAAAGAGGACTTTTATATCTGCAGCTTTCACCTCACTTGCAACCTTGGCCATTGCTACAGCAACTGCAAAGATAAGGAATTAATTAATTAGTACTTAAAACAGAAGATGTATGCCAAAAAATAACTAAAATAATAGACCGACACTGTATTTCAAGGCTAGAAACAATGGGAGGAAAGGAAACGACAGCTCTCTTGTCTCCCACTTCTATTTCCCTTTGGGCTTTGATAGTGAGAGAGAGAGAGACAGTTCTTCTGGGGGAAAATTGGGGATGGGTTTAAGTGGAATTGATTGTTCTACAAGGTGAAGCAGCAATCGTTAACTCACCATGAAGAAGCATTGACTGTAGCATGGAAAGAACCAGTACAGTAGTCCAACATGGACTAGCCTCTAACAGCATCTTTCAATCATTCCAGAATTTAGGGTCAAAAGAAACTGAAATAGAATTTCTGATTGATACCCAGTCATACGTGGAAGTGACTGTTTGAAGAAAGTTTAAAGTATAAAAACTGTTATATCAGAGATAAAGGGAATGCTCTATCAATATATATTGGCAGTGTTTTTTCCAAGGAAAATAATAAAATATTTGAGAATTTATTCAATCATGACTAGCTATAAGCAATAATGTAATTCTTCAAACGAGGTGCTGTGCTTGCAATCCTACCACTGTATGCTGGCTGTTGACATGGTGTAACCTACTTCTTAGAATTGTCCAATGAGACTGAATTCTTGCAGAAGTCAATCCAAGAACATAACATTTACCAAAAAAAAACAGATAATTTTGAGTATTTTGATTACCAAAATAGAGAAGTGACAGCAACAACACCAGCATCACTTAAAACAAGAAAAATAAAACAAAAGAATCATATAACGATTTGCTAAGCACTGACTAGGATCATCTAGCTTCAATTTAAGTGCCATAAAACCTTACACGCTAAGCTTTCAGCATCATCATCAACCTCAGCAGTAGGGGGCTTTTGATCAGTTCGCCTGAATACGACCTTCCCATACTTATTAAACAAGTCATCAAACATATCATCCGTATCTTCATTCATATTCTGCAAATATAAAGTTTGTCATCATAAACTATTAAGATGACAATGACACACACCAACTGATACAGAGGTTAACAAAACAGACATACTCCAGTGTCAGGAAGAAGAAAAATGAAAACTAGAAGAACAAAAATGGGAAGAAGGGCAAGTTGACATATATCTTGCTACTGAAATAATATTTATGTATTTTTCTACTAAGTTTTTGCTCAAACTAGGAGCCCATGGAATGCTAAATTATCATTTTTCATCAATACGTTATCATTCTTTGCCTTTTATTTCGCATCACTAGATGTCTAGAGAACATTGTTTACAAATTCTCATTCAATTAAGTTGGTTTTTATATTTTTTATATAATACAAATATAATACCCCCACATCATATCTTCTCAATGACTAGAGAATTAAAATCTGACCGTAATTCATTTTGTAGTCAACAATCATATCTCCAATAATATCCATTCACTCTATCTAACTCTCTGAACATCCAACTGGTCCTACACAATATGGCAAAACCAATTATCCAAGTTTTTGCACTTACAGTCCACAGGGCTCAACTGTTATTTTATTCCTCTCCTTAGTTAATAGGATATTCTTGATTCCTAGAATTGGGTTATAATTTTCATATTTGAACTAACTCCGCTCATTTGCTTTAGGAACAAACTATACTCCTGTTTTGAATTGCCTAGACATGGATTTCTAACTCCTACATAAACAAGGAGGAATGATAAATATATTTCCAAAGAACTCAAGGTAGGGGTGAAATTAATTTACAAATGAAAATACTTTTACATGAGAATATCCCGGAAAAAAAAGTAAAAGGTATAGAATAAGAATTGGATTGGGTTAAATAGGAAATGAACAGAAAGGCATTTAGCAGCAAAAAGTATTTTGGATCCTAAACTGCCTTGGAAGAGCACAAAATATGTTCTTTTTAGTAGCAATGATACAGAAAAAATAATTATAATAAATGAAAAACATATGAAAAATACTTCTTTTTTGTTGTTGTTACAATAATCTGAGCGGAAAAAGGTTGTTGGGTTCATAAGAAAATCATAGAATCTTAAATTCATAAATCTTCTTTTTTCCTTTTCTTAATAATCAAATGAAGATCAGGCTCAGAAACAAAAACTCAAAATGGAACCCAGAAATATATTTTATCTCAGTAAATCCAAGAAAATAATATACACACACACACACACACATAGTAGCATAAAGACATCTGAAATGGCTTGATGCAGTATATTTGCGTTAATAACGGAGGTTCATTTTTTCTCAACGGCTATGAGGTTGCATACATGGAGGAACTGTTGAGTACAAACAGAATGAATACTTCATAGCAAGTATTACCACGACAAATTCTTTTATTTTCTCGGTATTCTCCACACTGATCTACATAAACACGCAAAAAAAGAAGTCCTCACACTTGCCTCAGTTTTCTCAGCATCCAAACAGATTGCCTCGCGAAACCAATAAAACAAAACATCGAAAATAAGCAGCAAAGGTACTTGTTTCATGGTAAAAAAATGACCCAAAAGAGAACAGACATATACATATATATGTATATATATAAAATATCCCACCGAGAGAAAGCTATCTTCAGCCTCCTTTCCCAAAGCAAAAATGAAGCCTTTCGTTCTGGGTATGAGCCGAAAGCACTTGTAATGTAGCGAATGCTTTCCTGGAAGGCTTAACCACAGAAAATGCTTCCTGGGTCCCGGAGAGAGATTTCTTTCCCCCGAAAACCAGGTTCCGGCACCGGCGCCGACGATGCTAAGAGCAGCGGACGATGCCATTGTTGATGCAGGTAGAAGATAGGAAAATAGGAGAACAGAAATTCAACACACCTCAAGAACTAAGTAAAATTTGCTGTTGCTAATCTTTCGTTTTCTCATCAAGATATTTGTTTTGGATGCATCAGGATAAGACAATCATATTTACCTCTGTCTGCAGGAACCCAAAAAAAAAAAAAAAACAATTTCTATTACATTCATCCTTTTAAAATATTAATATATTTTTTTATTTCATTATATATTAATATTTAGCTCAAATTTTGCTGAGCTTCAATTTTATTATTTCAGCTCTACTTTGAATATTTTTTATAAATTTAATTTTTTTATTACGATAAAAAGAATAATCCTTTTTAAATATTTCTAAATAAATTTGATAAATATTTTAAATTTTTTTATTATATCTTTAACTATATTAGCAATATTTATACCTTATAAATTTTATTATTATTTTAATTATTATTTATTAATAACAAAATAAATATGATGTTAAAATTAATGATAATTAAAATAATAAAAAAAATTTAATAATAATAAATATATCGCAAAATTTAATAATCAATAATATTTCTAAACAAAACATAAATACAAACTTAGTTTATAAAATTCATGTCACTAATTTTGAACTTTCATTTTTTATTCAGATAATTTATAAATCGTTAAATTTAAAAATTAATAATATTTTTAAATATATTATAAATATAAATTTAATTTATAAAATTTCAATCACTTTATACTTTTATTTTTTACTTAAATAATTGTCAAATTTAATAATTAATAATATTTTTAAGTATATCATTAATTACAAACATAATTTATAAAGTTTGAGTCACTAATTTTGGATTTTATTTTTTACTCAACTAGTTTATATATTATCAAATCTAATAACTAATAATATCTTTAAATAAAACATAAATATAAATTTAATTCATAGAGTTTCGATCACTAATTGTAAACTTTTATTCTTTAATTAAATAATTTGTTTTATATTTTTTATTCATAATTTTAAAATAACGTACGTTTGCTAATTAAATTTTGTATTATGAAATCTCGTAAACATAATATTTCTAAATAAATGATAACTTCAAACTCAATTTATTGAGATTCTATCATTAATTTTGGATTTATATTGTTTACTAAATTAATTTAATTTAAATTTTTTAATAATTTTTAAATAGTGTATAATTATTAATTTAATTTGCCCTAATTTAATTTCCAAATACATTCATTTTTTCCCCCAAAAGATTTAATTTTAATTCACTTGAAAAAAAAAATTATTTCTTTTCTATTTTGGTTCTTCAATACAAGCAAAATAAAACATAAACACAAACAGACCGCCGCCATCTTCAACCCACAAACCCCCAGGTAAAGCTTCAACAACTTTTGTCCTTCTTCTTGTTTATGGGGACCTGCTTCTTTTCATTTTCTTCTCATGATTCTCCGTAAATTTTATATTTTTCTTTATTTGCAGATTTCGTTAGATCATTTAACGTTCTAAGTTTCGAGTCTCTGGCTTTAGCCGGAGCTTTTACTCACGTAAAAGTTCAATTTTGAAACCAATTAGAGGGTTTTTATTTTCATTTCTAGGGTTAGGTTAATGCTGAGACTTCTCTGTTTTTATGATGCGATGTATTTTATCCTTCCTCTTCTCTTTTTTTTTTTTTTCAAATTCTGGGAAGCAATTAGTGTCATTCTTTCGGGATTCACAATTATCGAGTCGTGGGATTTATATTGACCGTTTGTGAGTTTTACGCTCAGTGTTGGTGGTGTTGAGAGCTTTATACAAGAACTGTTATTTTGACTGGGAAAATAGCTTGGTAGTGGCTGGTTGTCTTCTGCTTGCCAAGGAGAAAACTTTCTATTAACCTAAGCCATGGCTACTTAGCTGAATATGCGTATAACTTCTAAATAATGATCTTCTTTTCTGAACCCAATTTTTTTTTTTTTTAATTAGAGATTAGCAATTTCATAAGTAAAGAGGTAGCTCTAGGAAGTTTTGGGTTTTGTGCAATTCTTGAGGTACTCGCCTTCGAATTTAAAAAGGCCTGACTTTGCAAGAGACCACGAGTATAGGCCTCCCTGATTGAGATATAGAATTTACTCTTTTTTTTTTCTTTCTTTTTTTAAAACTCCGTTAGTCTCCAATATACTTTACTCCAGCTAGTTTCAATTTAGAGGGATTCTATTACTTGGTTCAGTTTCGCCTCACAGTTGTGGTTGTCTTTAACAACATGAAAATCGCTGCTCTAGGAAGTTTTATTTCTCTTACTAATCATTAGCATGTTTAATCAAAGGGTTCTGGATGCTCTTTTCCAGTTGGTACTTTATTTCATGATCCTCTATAACTGTTTCTTTGTGGCACTGAGCAATGGTGGAGACTTTTCTTATGCCCAGAATCATTTTCAATGAATATCTACCTTAGAAACTTTAAGAGTCAAGTGTTTGGAAGCAATTTGGGCATCTTAAAGTCAATCTCTACTAAAAAATTTGTGATTTGAATTATATTTTCCATAATCTCAATATATTAATGCCATTTTTGTTTTTTGTTATCACATTGTTTTCGTTGTTCAATAGTTGACTGTAAATCCAACGTAAATCCAACCATTCTTTTTTCCCTTTCCATGGTTCCATAATTAATTCATGGTGCTCTTCTTTTGGATTTTGACTTGTTCCACTTCTCTTTATTTCTGCATAATATAAAGTGGTGGAGGTTAAAATCCACAGTAGATCATGTCCTTTAATTCAAGTTGCATGTTGTTTTCTACTATATCGTTTCAAACGAAGTTTTATCATAATATTCTTCTATTTTGGAACCAGTATGTAATTGATTCAATTTTGGATTCATGAATAGTCATTGTTCGATCGGTACATAGTAATCTAGACTTTTTCCTTCTATATAATGAAAATAGGGCATTTATGAATAAAAAGTCTCAGTAAGAATTGAAATTCCTTCTATATTTTATTTGTATAAACATAATGCATATTTCATTCTATGGATGGAAAATATATATTGCTATCAAAATTTAGATTTATATATTTAAATATATAACTTATTTGCTCTGATGTCAATAGGGGCCCACCATCCTTTGTTGTTCAGGTGACTGGCATACTACGAATTTCATGGCAGGCGATGGCCTGCCATCTTTGGGTCGTGTGAAGCTCACTGATCTAGCACCTTCTGAAGGCATTCCTTCAGAGTCTTACAAGTTATCAGTCTCAACTTTGTCACAATCTCTTGCTCAGTATTCTGCTTGTATCATTCAGTTTCCAACAAGTGATGGGGCTCTCTTAAGATCTAGTTTAGAGTCTGCTCACCTCTACTTTCACCAAAGGGCATCATACCCAACTGCAGATATGATCCATACAAATGATTCACGTGAATGGTGCAAGACATCGGGTTACTATGCTGATCCTCACCTGTGGCTAGAAGCTTATGATTTCAGACCTGGCCTGACTCCTACAGATTCCAATAATACTATAGAATTTCCTCCAGCAGGTTTGCCAGACCTTTTTTCTCTACTTGGGAAGGCAGCTCGGGACATATTGGATGCAATTAGCTTCTATTTGAACTTGCGTAGCTCTCCATTCACTGAGATACTTGATAATGTTCCTCTGAGAAATAGGGAAGTATCATCATCCGTATTGTCTGTTTGCTGTCATGCCAGGCCATCCTTTCAGGGGGCACAACACCATAATTTAACAGCCCAAGAGGATGGCCAACTAGTCATGTATGCTGACCAGGAGCACCAGGTTGACAAAAGCCTGATATCTCTCGTGAAATCAGATAAGGCAGGCCTGCATATTAGAGACCTTCATGGTCGCTGGGTTCTTGTTGATGGAGACCTTGGTCCACAAGAAGTTGTGATATACCCTGGACTTGCACTATACCAGGCAACTGCAGGCTATGTCAATCCTGCACTTCATAGAACTGAGGTCACTAACATGCAGAATAATATGTATGGACGATTTTCTTTGTCATTTAAACTCATGCCTAAATCAATGACAAGTCTCAGCTGCTCAGAGATGAGAGCAGCAGGTCATGGGGTTGAAGCTCAATTCCAGCTTCCAGTACCAGTTGATGACTTCATGCAGAGATCACACCCCACCGATCAGCTCTTCAACAGGCAAGGTTTCCAAAGTTTCAATTTCCCTGCCAGCCAAGATGGTAAGAAGCATATCAGTATGCTCATCTTTTAGCTTCTTAATTAGCAATGCTACATTATCTTGTTTTTTCCTTTCCTTCTTCAGAGAATTGGTTCATCTTTCTAACAACAACATTGGCTGTCTCTTGTTTTCTTTCTGAGATAGATTAGTTAGTTCGTGCTCATATATGTGCTTCATTTTGCCTATTTGGTATCATTGTTCGTAAAACAATAACAATAGCAACAACGAACAAATTTAATGGTTCTTATGAGCCCTTTTCTTTATTCCACTCTTCCAGCATAATGGGTTTGTTCTATTTTATCACTTAAATTCATGACCTCAGTTATCTGGCTTTTCATACAGCCCTTTAAAAGTATCCTACAAAATTTGATCTTTGTCAACTTCAATCCCCACCACCCCCCACCCACCCCTTCCCCCAAAAAATCTTAAACACTAATTTAATGGAATGTAAACTACTATATTTGGTGAGAAACCCATCTTCCAATATCTCCTTGGAATGACTGTCTGATTGAAGGCTCACAATTTTTGGGTCGCATCACCTAACATTTGCGATAAATTCATCATACATTTGAAAATTGAACAGATCAATTGTTTGGTCATTTCAGATACTGTGTAATGGGATTTTTATTGATCTATGAACCTTCGTTGCTTCTGCTACTTGACAAAGTGACTAGGAAATATATTTAGGGCCCATTTAGAGTGGCTCTATTTATGAAGCGTTAGTTAGTGCTCCTGTAGTTTTAAGCTCAATTGGTGTTTGGTTAGTTGAACATTTTATGCAACTTTAAGTTTAAAATAAGGTGTCAAATGCTTGGTAAAAATTGTGCTTAAAGCTGAGAAGTTGGTAAATGATAACGTGGGAGAATTCAAGTAGAAAAGATAATTACTAGAGAACATATTAGATGTTAAGAGGTTTCTTTTCTTTTTTCGTTTTGTCCAAAAGAGATAGTCAACAAAGTTTTTGGCCGCTTTCCTCCAAATGAGAAAAAAAGAAAAAAGAGTTTTAGAACAGACCAGTTTAAAGCTGAAAATAAGGTAGTCTTAACCAGATTTTTAGAACTTATAATTGGATAGTTCTTAGGGACTTTGGAGGCTATCCAAATAATATTTCTCTTATCCTTTTCTTTTAACTCAAAACCAAATATAAACTAAGTTGATTGAAAAGAAAAGCCATTGAAGTACCCTCTTTAAACATACGTTTCACTCTATTAGTTTTATTTTCAGTTTAGTTATAGAAGAGAAGCAAATAATTTGTGTGGAAAGTATGGATGGTGATGACAGTAATTTTCTCGATGGTAGATGATGATGACAGTAATTTTCTTGATAGTAGATGATAATAATACTACTACTAATGTTAATAATGTAGTGTTAAGATTGTCACAACATTGGTTGGGTATCTTTGAATGGGATTATCATTTTTTTTTTCTTTTATCAAACAAATATTTATATCCATCATTTTCAAGACTTAAATTGATACTAGACTGGGGGTCTGGTTTTTTTATTGTCCTCATCTATATATGTAATAGAATGGAGTACTAGAATTTGCCCAGAGCATATATAAAGATGGACTTTATTTCTTGTATGATACGAAATAAATTTGAAATATTTCTTGGAGAGGGAACAAAGAAGCTTTTTTTTTTTAAGATTACTCTGGATGTTGAAGAAAGACCAAACTTCAAACAAATAGTGAATGAGTTTAGGTCCTGTGTCAAAAGAAGTACGATTCCAAATATATTAAACCTGGAAACTTTTTTTTGTATTTAATTTTGTTCAACTGTGTTAATGTTGGAACATCATTGTTTCTTTTTTCATGCAACTAGCCTTAGTGTGAAGTTTTTAACAGCAGGTCCTTGGATCGATGAAATGCTGGTACAGGATCTTTGAAGCCCTTGACGAGGAGGAGGAAGAATAGCTCAAGATGCAAGCCTCTACCTCCTTCAAAGAGGTTACGGCTCGAGGCCCAGCGAGTTCTCAAGGAAAGGGTTCAGGATATTGCAGATAAGAAGGGGATCAAACTTAAATTCTGTAACCTGAAGGAGTGTGAGAGTCACATTCATGCGCTAGATAGCCCATGTGCCAATATAAGAATGGAGATTGGGTGGCCACATGGAGTGCCATTTGTACATCCTCATGATCTTCCTAATAAAGCAAAAATTGGTTTCCTTGAAGCATATGAGCCTGGTTGGACAGCAACTCATGATATGGAGTTAAGTCTAACTGAACCTAGACAGGCCAGCCAACACTCGGCCGAATATAATTGCAAAAGCCTTTAAGTATCTATCTATATGATCATGCACCTTATCTACCTGACAATACATGTTATGTCAAGTCTGGAGTTATATTGATGTTCTGAATCTCTTCTGGTCATTAATGTGCATCTTGTCGTATCAGTCTAATTGTTAACAAAAAGCTAAGGCTCAGGATGATTAATACTTATATTATTTCCTATTGGAGAAACAGTTACTTAGCATGCCAGATATATAATTGAACATAAAACAGTGAAAGAATATTGCATTAAGCATCAACCATTGAGTTACTTAGGGTGCAAGTCATGAAAAGTTCTATTTTCTTCCTTCTCTTTTTCTCATCTATTGGTTATTCAGTTTTTTTTTCTGTATTATAGAATCTAAATTTTACTGCCTTTCTTTTCAGTGCTTGTTTAAATAGCTAACATAAATATCTTCATTGATTAATTAAATATGAAATATCACTTTCTCAATTAAACTTGAATCCATGCATGGATTATCTTAGTTGACTTGCCTGTTTTCTTTCTTTTTTGCATAGTCTGTAATTAGCATCACTGGGTTGCAAAATTCCTTAGTTGGATACACTGACATGTACTCTTGTAATACAAAGACTCAAGTACCTCTAGTCAATCCTTGGAAGAGAATCCGGTGGAACACATAGTTATTGATTATTCTTTGCTCCCTTGGTTTGTAGTTTGCGCCATCTTGATTACACTTGTCAGATCATATATTTCTTTGCATTTTGCACCTTTCCATACTCTAGTGGAAAAAAATTAAAATGAAGGCATTTCAAGTTGTGTCTGCTACTTCTTCTTTGCCCTCGGTTGCTGTTGACACTCTTATTTGATTCTTCTTTATGCAGGAATCAACCTCTGTAGTGCCTGCCATGTGGCAAGAATGATCAGAATCGGACACTTTGGTTTGAATGAAGTCAGCTCTGTAGTCAGCTAGCCTCTCTTTCAGTTCAGACCATCTAGCAAGTTTGCTTTGCTGGAATTCTTTGTCATCTCTTCCTGGATGATCTGAGGCTGCTGACTGTGGTTCACTTTCAAGTGAAATATATTGTAAGTCAATCATGTTTGCAAGAGAACAAAGAAAGGTTGTTTTTACTTTATCTACAATTTTTTTCCATATAATTGTTGGCTGAGATCCAGATGCCAAGTTGATCAGAGAAGAAAATATGGTATCATGTGGATCCAATGGCTCAAAAGGTTCTTGACTGATTTAGTTCTTTACCCGTCGCCAGAACCTGTTGCGTTTGATGCTGAAGTATTGTCCGGTATTTTATCAGCTGACAAATGAATGTAGAGAGAAAATAGGTTACCTGGGTGTACAAAAATCAGTTGTTTTTCTACAGTGATTTGTCCAAACACAGCTTTTCTATACTTACTGGAATATGCAATAGAATTTGGAAGGCATATTGTACATTAGCAGGGTTGAATGATTGAATTTCCTTTACCAATCCGTCCTTGGTTTTGTTGAAAGAAAAAAGTTTCTGTTAGAGAAAAACGTAATATAGTTGCGATGTTCAAAATTTATTACTAAAAACAAAATATTTAATCATCTGTCTTCTACAAAATGTTGTTGAAGGTGCCTATTATTTGTGTTTGTAAGAAAGATCATTTGAAAATATTGCAGAAAGATAATATAATCGTTTGTAAGTTGTGTATTGTCAGGTGGGTATTCGGCAAAATCTGAAAAAATCAGATGAACAAAATGATCTCCCGGTTTGAGCGATTAAGAAGTGATTTGATTAATCAAAGATCATTCAGTTTCAGTCTTGAATTTCTTGGAAGCAAAGTAGTGGAACAACCAGTTGGGAATTTGAAAAATAACCGAGTTTATTTATTAAATTGAAATTCTTCAGATTTAAAAAGATGAATAAATAATTTTTTTTCTTTATACCATGAACCCTACTTTCCATACAAAATACAGTTTCCTACAACTTGCTTCAATATACCCATACTTTAGATCTATTAATTTCTGCTTTGAATTGTACATTTTGTAATTTAATAAACAAAAGCTTCTGCTCTATTTGTCAAACTCACCCAAATTTCCAATGTAGTTGAGTGACAATGAAGAATCATATTATAGTTTAAAATTTTAAAAAATAATAATAATAACGTTAAGAACCTTACTAGTTACCCTTAATGTCTTTTCTAAATCATTAACGTATAATAACACACAGCAAGTAAAATCATGATTGTCGTTTTAAAGAACAAATAAGGAATGCTTTTTCATTTTTCTTTAATATCACTTTCATTGCTTAATTTGAGTGCACAATTAGGTCAATTACTGCATAACTTTTAGAATTTTGTTGAATTCTAAGGCATGTGTAAATATAACAGTCAATTCCAGACAAATAGTATAGAGATAGTCATTAGTCCCCAATTAAGCTTTGGGCAAGGCTTGCACCGCACCCTTGCGAGCACAAGCAGATATCAGTTGTTTAATGGTGGAATTCAAAAGAAATTTTTGAAGATAAACGTAGGGCTACATTCTTGAAGGAGAAATTATGTTCACTGTTGCTTCTAATAAAACTTCATGAACAGATTAGGGACGACCTAATCACATGAATATTTGCAAATTTTTGATTTTTTACAAATTAATATTTCATCATCAAAACCATTTTAACTAAAAAAAGGTTCCCAATAATTCTCCAGGATAGCTTAGCACAACCAAAGTACAAGTAAAATACAATCTATAGCATCAGTAATGGTTTACAGAAATATAAGGATACAAAAATAGTCCGCTACCACAAAAGACATACGTCTGCTCAATGTCAACTCCCAAGTCTGCTACCAGTAAGGTTTTTTCTAGAGGCCATTTTAAACTCCAGACTTACACCATTCACAACTGAAGAGCTGGAAAGAGAAGAAACGAGAAGAGGAGAGAAGAGTGATAGAGAGGAAGAGAAATTACCTAAGGTTTACGGGGTGGTGAACTACTGCTACTGCTGTTGCTGCTGCTCCTTCCTTTTAAAGGCCTGCATAGAGAAATAAACTTCCATCAGCACAAAATTTAATGGAGACTGCAAGCAAGACCAATTAGAATAAAAAAATCACAACAAAATTGGCTTCTGTTAGTCTTTCTGTCGACATTAAATTGTAATTTAAGCATTACAGCAGCTCAAATATATTTGTAGAAGGAATACATAGAATCAGAAGATAAAAGAGAATCGCAGCCTTTTATGCCTTTCATGTGATATACAGGCTTCTACCTTAAATATATATAACATCAGTGATTGATTAAAAAATTAAAGTTATGTATTGTAGATATCTTTAACAAAACTAGTGGGGGTATGCCGATACTGCTTGCATATCGTAGGTTGTACCATACGCGTTAAAAAAAAAAGAAAAAAAAAACAGAATGATTCTGTTCTATAATCGTTAGATAGGGATATCATTTCTTAGGTTCAGGAAAGAATGAAAGGGCCATACTCACCAAAGTAAGAACAAATAACAAATACACCCATGTCACCTGTTTATTATGTATGGAGGCAACTGCTCAGGAAAGAACCCCACACACAGGATGAAGGCCCAGACAACTCTAGCACTTAAAACTAGAAGCAACAAAGCCCCGTATCTAGTATTCTTAAACTACAATTGTGTTTTCCAAATACATTTTAGACATGAGTTAAGAATGCCTCTCCTCTAGGAGATTTTCAAGCAAGTCAAATTTTATCTGCTTGTCCGAAGTACTACTTATCTGAGTTCCTTGCAACTAATCATTTATTTCTTTCGGCAAAGCTCCCAACCATATTTGGATATAGTATATTTACAGAAAAAAAAAAAAAAGAAATTTTGGTTTCTACGTCCATGAAAAGCAGACAGTTAAAGACTTTCCTTTAAAAAGCTTGGGCGCTATTGCCTCAAGTTTAGGCAAAAGCAATAGCTCCATCATAACAAGGAGAAAAATAAAAAACAAGTTCGCTGATATTGCATATCCTTTTATTAGATAAAAAATATGATATGAAATATATTATACCAGCATCAAGGGGGTGTCAATCCATTTTACAAGAAGTATTTACATGTCAATCAGAAAGTCAATAAAAGCCCCAAAATCCTCCATTGCCTAAAGAAGATGACCCATTACCAAAGTACCAAGGGTCTGGAACCAGCCTCTAATCCTATCAAAATCATCCTCCACCCCCTCAAAAACTCTCATTTCCTTCTCTTTCCAAACCACCCAAAAGATAGCAAAAGGAATGAGACTGAGACTATTCGTCCCTCCATCACCCAACTAATCCCCAGTAGCTTGTACGCATCCACAACTTACACGCAAGTGGGCATTAAAGAAGAAAGCAGATCCATACATCTCAGTGGATTCATAGAAAGCAAAAAGAATCCATGTCCCACATTTTTTTACCAGAGAAAATGGCTTCATCAAGATAAACTCACAAAAGATGTAAATTACCTTCTAGGACTACGACTCCTCGATACCCTTCGTGGAATCTGCTATAATTAAAATAGATTAGCATTTTTTTAGATGGGCTAAATAGTTGCAACCAATTAATACATGACCTCCTTCAAAAACATTAAAACACATTTACCTTGCGTGGGCTACGTGATCCAGAGTAGGATGATGACTTGCCACGTCGTCCAGGTGGTGCTCGGCCTCTGCTTTAGATTAAGGCACCAGATAAAGACATGCAAGGTTAGTAAGGGAGGATTTTCACAAGAATATCTCAAAGCTTACTCATGCACGCATGCACATTATTATGGTAGGCCCGAGTTCTAGTCATCTAAAAACACTGATGGCGTCCAAATGAGACCGAGATTAGAAGTAGTAAGAAAGCCCAATGCCTGGAGCCAACTATCGACATTTACCACATGCATCTACGTATAGAAGCACCCAAATAGAACTTTCATTTGCTATCCAGTAAAGGATGTTGCATTTGGACACACAAAAAATATGATCTCTTGAGAAAGGACAAGATATGAGATAAGTCAAGATTGCATCCTATAACGTTTCTTTACTGTCCATGCCTTGCATCTGCATGCTTGGAGCAGCTATGCTAACAGGCATACATAAAAAACATGGGAATAAACAATAAAGGTTTGGAAAAATAGAGGCCAAAACAATAGATGTACAATCTAGTTTCCTTTGATGTTGTATTCCCCTATCACTATTTTCAATCAATTTCTAGATCTTAATTATCTGATATATAGAAATTAGCAATAATTTACATATTTGATGCATAATTAAATCAATTTTACTTGTATCCCCAATTGTCAAACAATAATTTGTATTCGTACGTGTCAATAAATAAATTATAAAAGCATCTAACTTGAACCAAATACTAAACTGAATCAAAATCAAAATGTCATTTTCATTCAAATTTATATCATTTGAATTGTATTTTTATTCATAATCCATATATTGCAAATTTGAATCAAAGTCAATGTGTATTCTCCAAATTGATCATTCTCTGGTCAGTAAACGAGTTTGAGAGAAAAAATTTCACCAAAAAAGTTAACAAAACAAAAGATTGACCCCACTTCAATGATCAATCACATGTCTCTCTTAAATTCTTTTATGCCTAATAACAAATAAGTTATTTCTCTAAAAAGAATAAACTCTAAATACATATGACTACAGAAATTTTGGGTACCACCCCTCTAGTTCCCAACACAAGATGTCTATAAACGACATACGCTCAATTTAATATAATTCCTTGGAGGTCTCAAACATACAACTGTCCCAGTTATTCAACATCACTCATGTTCATTCAATTTGGGAAAAAATAAAAGAAAATGAATAAAACCTTGGAGAAAAAATTTCATCGGCAACAATTTAGATACTATACCTCCGTGGTGAAATGGACCTTGAACGTGATCGAGCAGGCCTCCGAATAGGAGAGCGGCTACGCCTACGAGCAAGAGGAGATCTTCTAGGTGGGCTACGAGCTCGCCTAGGAGGTGAACTGAATGGAAAAAAAAAAGAGAATTTTTCTTGTAAAACACAGTCCATCGCTACAAAAACATATGTAAAAAGTCCTTTGACAACCAAATGCACAAGATTCACATCTGCTTCACCAAGAACAAGTTATAACTCAACAATAGACCTCTGACCCAAATCTTGCTACGAAAGAAAGCCCCAATAATAAGCTTAAGCCACAACTTATAAAATAATAACATATCTTCTTATAATATGTCTATAAAGTGTATAAAACCTTAAAGTTCAATGTTCACAAATTCTTCACGTGAGCAAGCAATAGTTGTCATAAGCCAACTAGCAAAAGCATATCATGCTTTCTCAGTGTCTCCCAAGTAATACTTGTTATGCTACAGTCCCACTTCTTCACTTATTTCATGTACTGAATTTTATAGGTGCCATTGCTCTCATTAATGGATTCTAATAACTCAAATTGTTCATATAAAAACATTGAATTTCTGAAGTATATGTTTCTAAAAAATATAATTACCGACGCCTTGGAGGAAGAGGAGAACGTCTCCGAACAGGACTACCACGGATCCTTCGGGGAGAGGCCCTGCAGAAACGACTATTAGATGCTTCCAAACTAACAAAAGTTTAAACATAGCAAACAAGTAGCAGGCAGACAACCTAACAGGAGATCTGAGTCGCCTCGGAGGAGAGGATGGTGAACGCCCTCTAGATGGAGATGGTGGTCTTCTCCTAGGAGGTGTATCACCACGGCGGTAAGGAGATTCCACTCGACGACGAACAGGAGAATCCATTCGTCGGCGTGGAGGAGAATCTAGCAGTCTTCGAGGAGATCCACCTCTTCGAGCTACAGGAGATCTCCTTCTTGGGGAAACTAAAGGTTTTCGGTGAGGAGAAGCTGAAATCAACAAGTTAAAACTAAGTACATGAAATGCATTACAAAATGAGCTAATGGATATTAACAGAAATAATTATATGGTATAAAACATACCATCCTTCTGCCGCTTTGATCCTTCTTTCTCAATGTCAGTATTGACAGTATCAGTCTTTGGACCATCCCTCCTTGGAGCAGCTGCAATAGGTTTAGAGGGTGGAGAAACCTTCTGCCTTGGAGGTAGTGTAAATTTTGCTCGAACAACATTCCCATCAATTTGACCCTGCATTAGGGCAACCAATAACATCACTTCTGAGCTCATTATTATTTAAAATTTCATCCTAACATCTAAGTAAAACATACACCATCCATGTACACTTGAGCCTTTTCGGCATCTACTCTTGTCTTGAACTCCACATAGGCATATCCTCTTGGAAGATTAACCTGCTCACGCAAAAATGAATTAAGTTATAAAATCACCAGCACAACCACACACAGAAAACATATACACGCATATCTAGAAGCCATGAAAGGCAAAACTTGCATACTTACAGCACGATCCATAGCAAGTTCCACATGTACAACTTCACCAAAATTACCTGAAATGAGAGAAAAATTAGATTGCTGCTGATGGAAGCCTCAACTGATGCAGCTTCAGGATAGAAGTAACTTCTTTTTATTTTATTTTTTGAAATAAAGGATAGAAGTAACTTCAATTAATGGAACATCAAATGTAAGTCTTTTCTCGTTTGAATATTAAATATAGTCTTTTCTCATGGTTAACAAATGATAAAAAGGTTCCTCTACGAACTATAGTAACAAAACAAATAACAATCATAACAGCTAGTGAAATGAAGGATACCAAATGGTATTCTCACTAGTCTATCCACACTTCCCTGATCTTGTTGGTCATCTAAATATAACCCAAGAATCAATGCAATGAATACTAACGTATAACCTCCCAAGATAGCAATCAAAATCAACAAAGGATTCCTCATACACCTAATCATTTCTTTGAAGAAAATTTCAAGACATTTATCCCTTGCAAAAAAAAATTTATCCTGCTTAATTTCACTACTTAGTGAACTTTAAACTAAATACTCCAATGTATATAACAACCACCTCAAACACAAAGGGCTTTTACCAAAAACACTCTTCGTATTTTGTAATCATGTTTGGCAGAAGTTATGCAGATTTTTACTGTTTACAGCTAGAACTCTGAATTTTACTGCCGCAAGAGCTATTGATACTTTTACTTATAAATGTAAAATACTAAAGGGCAACAAGAATAAAATATGAAATTTATTTTCGATATAAAAAATTATATTAATAACAAATAATAAATTGTGACATAAAATTTGTATAAACACTATATAAAAGATAAAGGTTCAATAATGTTTATAGTAGCATAATTTTTTAATTTTTTAAAAAAAGGAAATTTACTGAGTGACCAGCTACTTTCACGTTGCCACAAATTTGGCCACGACTACCGGCCATGAATGGTCTGCTCATGGCCAGATCCAACTGCAACTGCATCTGATCGAACAGTAGCAACCACAAGTGGCATCTGATATGGTCATGCTGAGATCCAACTCATTTGATCTGGCCGAAAGCATCCATGCTCACCAACCATCAGAGGATGCTAACTCTCCTCACTGGTGGCAGGGGTCATAATTGGTGGCAATGATTTTGGGTGTGTAAATTTCAAAATACCTCAGAAACTAATGTCCTCAATTCAATTTAAATTGAGTTAAAAAGTGCTAAGTAAGTGGAAGAATTTGTTTAAGCTGGTGCTGAAAATAAGCACAAGTCACATAGTGACGCTGAGAGAAGCAGAACCTCTATCATCTGAGGTTCTAGTGCTGGATTCTATATGTGATGTTATGTATACTAAATAAGAGGTAAAAATAAATCCCTGTGCTATTTCACATTGTTCAATCAAACTCCTAAACAAACTTCGCATTCAATCAAAGCCCTAAAGTTTTATAAGAGTCATTTCAGTATGCAAATGGCCATGTACAATTTGCTTATGAGGCAGGCGGTGTGTTCATGTCTCGAAATATGGTATTTAGGTAGCATGTGACATGTTCATCTTAAACAGATGGCTTGCAAACATGTTTTGAACACATGATGCTTCATGGCAGACATCTGATGTAGAATGGATTTAGTTTAATTTCCTAAATAAATTAGAAATTCTAATTCTTTTATATATAAAACTATTTTACTATTTGGGAGTCTATCGTTGTAAGTTAGTAACTTAAGGATTTTCAACTTTTTAAAGCCATTTTTGGAATAAATACAGAAAAATTATGGAATTCATTTGTAAATTCACACTTCATTCCACTAGGAGAGTGCAAATTATATTAAGATGACAAAATATTTACATTACATGGAATTTCACGTTGAGTTAAAACAATGAACTCCAAATTTTCCAAATTAATGATACTTAGAATGCGTCAGCGGGAGGCAGAAGGAATGACAGGTTTCGTTATGAGAAATCTTAATAACTGGGAGATCGGAGAGTATGAAAAATTGCTAAGCACTCTATTCATCATGACATTGGACAGGAGTCATGACAATCCTATGTGGTGTCTCACTACTAACGGTCCTTTTTGTTCAAATCTTGATATAAGCATTCATCCAAGCATGAAAACGATGGAACTAGGTTTCCGTTCAGACAAATTTGGAAGGCTAAAATTCTGCATCATGTATTTGTTTTTATGTAGGAGGCTAGCAATGAGTGTATTTTGACTATTGACAAATTGAGGAGACGGGGCAAGATTATGGTGAATGCATATTATCTCTGTCAAAGGACAAAGGAGACTTGTAACCACGTACTACTACAGTTTCCGGTGGTGCACAAGATTTGGACTATTGTTTATAGGTTTTTAGGCATCAACTTGGTAATGGCAGGATTGTTGAGAAAACAAATTTAGGTGTGGAAGGGTATTACTGGGCGGAGGAGGGAATTTAATTCCGTTCATCTTTTGGGCAGTCTTAAAGGAGAGGAATAAAAGAGCTTTTGAACAGGTTGATGATCTTAACGATTTTGACTTGATTAGGAATAGATGGTTCTAGATCCTTAGATTTTTGTTACTGGGTCATCTTCTTTACTATATGGAGGATTTAGGGGGTCTCATTAATACTTTGGTAGATATGTCAATATTTCTATACAGGCTGTCGCCCCTTAGTGCCAGTTACTAAAGATATTCTTCACACTTTGTATTTTGAAAAAAAATGGTACTTGGAATGCACTATTCTAATTCCATATAAAATCCCAATAAGGTCACATGTTATCTTTTTAAGAAGGATTTTAACCATCTTAATTTAAACTAACCATATATTCACAAATGAATTTCATATTAAAATTAGATTTATTTCAAATATAACCAATATTAAGTTTTTTCTTATTCTTATTAATATTAGTATCTTATAGTTTACTATTTAGAAAAGGTTATTCAGAACTGACTATAACTTAATACGCTCCTCACTGGGATAATCCACCTCTCTACCAGTTCAACTATCTTTCCTTCCAATCTTGCTGAAGGTGATCTGTTAACAATGAAGCAGTCTGTCTTAAATGCCTTTGCCTAAATTATTTAGGTAATCCAGAGTGTAGTCTCATAGCTCTGGCGCTTTCAATCAATGAAATTTACCAACAAAAGATGGGATTAGATACTTGGTAAATCCAAACCTTTGTAAAATTATCAATGAAACTCAAAAGTATGTAGCTCCACCTTTACTTGGTATCTTGGTTGGGCACCATACATCTGTCAAATATCCTTACTTCTTATGGGGAATGTTCAAAGCCTATCCTATTTTGTTTTCCAAGGTTGTAGCTTAGCAAAAATCAACCTTACACCCTCCCCTCCACCAGTTCCTTTTGCGAAGTTCCATCATGCCTTGCTCACTTGTATGCCCAGATGCATATGCCAAAGAGTAGCAACATGTTCCAGATTCAAATGAAACAGCAGAAGTCAAAATAATTGCACTGCCAATCAACTTGTACATGTCATTTTCAGTTTCCCTTTCATTACAACCATGACACCCTCAGTAACCTTTAGGATTCAACTGCTAGAATCTGCTTCTAATAACGATATAACTAAAAGTTTGCCAAGTGTTTTTTGAAATGTTCAAGATGATTTTTGGATACTTTGACACTTCAAATTTTGAGGTCAATTTTTTTTCCAATTTGAGAAGATAATGGAGAATGCGTAGGAATTAAAATTCCTAAGTAGATTGGGAATTTCATTCCTAGCTAATATACAAAAGTATTAACTAATAATTTATATTTAAGCATAATTTTACTTTTGGGACCAAGCAATTAGTTAATAAAGTTAATTATAGCAGTTCCCTCAATACCTTGGCTGTGCGATGCAACTATGATCCTTAAGAAACCCTCAGACTAGGAGTCATGCGTAAGGGATCTTAGGTGTGTTTCTTAGTTTTTTTTCTCTTCTAGCTAAATTCTTAGGGATAAACTAATCCTAATTTGTCCTACATCAAAAAACATAGTGGTAACCACCATAAAGATATAGTCAACCTCGAATATTGAAGAGAAGAGCACATACTGAAGATTTCTTTCAAATGGCCTTCATTGACATTCCTGCTGAGGGAGTCGATGTGAAGAACAAGAGACTCACGAATAGGAGAAACTTTCCTGAAACCAAAATTTACATGTAGCAATGTGTATGAAGCACTTAAATATGTTGGAAGACACTGTTTAAATAACAATTTGTTCTAAATAAATTAACTTGTATATAAACAAATTATGTAGATATATAAATAAAATACAACTGATGAACTGTTACTTTTTGGAAATATTACATATGGTGGCAAAATAATTGCAATCAAGGTCTAATCGTTGCTTTTTCTACTAACAAAACAGAAAATAAGGGGGGAAGAAGTCCCATGGATATCCATTTCTAGAAAGGATGGGAAGGTCTCAACTAAAACATACCAACTAAAAATTAAAACAACAAAATTTTAACCCCTAAAAAAAGTTTCTTGTTTGAAAAAAGGTAAGCCCACTCCATTCTTTTAATGAAACATAGATAGTCAACATGATATTGAGTTTCCTGATGTCTTAAAGTTCATTTTTCACTTGCAAATTAAAAAGCTTAAACTTTAGTGGTGTTATTCATGAGATTCGCATATATATGTAATTCATAACTTTACCTTGGGGGTGGAGAAGCCTTTTTAGATTGTGGTGGAGGGGACCGACCACGTTTAGCCACCCCAGGAGGACTACCAATGAGAATAAAAGAAAAACAATATTAGAATTTGATATCAAAACAAAAATAAATGCAACAATGCAGAGGCAATTCAACAAGCAAAAAAACATTGGCAATGAACTTGAAAAGGCACAGACGTTTAATTTATTGAAGTTTCTAACTCAGACAGGTCTTTTCCACAATAAGTCCAGAACGGGGAAGGGGAAACAAATTTGCAACAACACTGGACAGGTACTTGTGAAAACTCTACATTCCAAATTTCACCGGTTCTGTTTCCATATGCTTTATTTAAAATCAAAGCTATCAGGCCAAGCATTTGCGTAGTATATCCATAATCAAGAATAAACCCAAACTGATAGCTTTGTGATGCCAACCAAAGCTTAAGCAGCAACTACTAAACTAACCAAGTAAAGTGTCTAACGCACACCAAAAGAAGGATAAGTCAATCGACAAAAATTTATAGAGCTAGAAAAAAGAAAACCTAATTCAGATACCGGGGCAACCTTTTCAACTCAACTAATTTCAATATCAGTCCAGGGTACATGTCAAGGCAGCTTCACTGTCGAGCTGCTACAGCTTAAAATCTTAATTTTCTTTCATTTACCCACATTCTCCAAACAGCTAAACACCCCAACCCAACAACATCAGAAACCGGGAAAAAAACCTAATAAAAAAGCTGAAAAGAGCGGAAGCAGGAAGTCACCTTTTTCGCTGGGGAGGAGGACTACGGCTGCGAGAACTGACGCTACGTGAGGGAGACGAAGATGAAGAGAAAGACCTGGAACGAGATCGAGAGCGTGAGCGGGAGGGCGATCTGGACCGCGATAATGACCGGGAGCGAGAGCGGGAGCTGGACCTGGAATCTGAACCAGAGTAGGAGCGGGACCTGGACCTGGAACGAGAGCGAGAGGAGGAACCGGAACCGGACGCGGAAGGCGGGGAGCGACGTCCTCGGCTTGGCTTCGCCATGAGGCAGGGGAAAATGGAAAAGTTAGGGAGGAAAACCCTGATAAACCCTAGTCGACAGAGAGCGCGGTAGCGTGTAGATAAGAAGAGTTCATGCGGGCGGGGTGTAAACCCTATCTTTGGGTAAAATTCAGAAAATTGACGCTTGAGAAAAGGAAATGAGAAGGAAGTAAATAAATAATTGAAAATTTTAAGGACAAAAAAAAAAAAACTTACTTGAACATACTCTTATTTTTTTTTATAATTTATTTTAAAAATAAAATTTTATAATTTTAGTAAAGATTAAAAATTTTAACAGTCGCAAACTAAAAATAACAGAGAGTATTTTATCTCTTTCAATATCTATAATTTATACCGTAACACAATTTTTCGTGCATAAGTTCATTAGATTCAAAGAATAAACTAAACACAAACTCATTAAATCTTATAGGAAATTAATTTTATAAAAATTAGATTTGATACCATAATAAATATTTGATTAAATTAATTATATAAAAAAAATACTTAAGTTTATAAAAAATAAATCAATCAATTATCTTATAACTATTATAATAATTATGGAATAATATAAAGAATATCAGTATGACAACAATTGACTTTTATAATAGTTATAATGATTATTAAATCTGATAGTCTTTAGTCTCTATGATCTAATATATTTTTAATTATTACATAAGACTGGTCCACACCATTTGTACACTGTTAAGATGGTACGTGACATGTTATTATATTTTAAATATGTTGATGTGGGTCTTATGTTAGTGTAATATTATCACCTACATCAGTAAAAAGTTTTTATTCCACTAGTGTAAACACATCTTCACACAGGCTATTGTAGTTATATTTTCTTCATCATCGTTTTTTTTTTCTTATTTCTATTGAGATAATCTTAGTAAAGCCAAAGCTACAAGGTTGATCGAGCAAGCCTTTTTCCATGGTCAAGCTTATCAAGAAAAGCATGAAATAGAGGACATGAACAACAAATGCTCCCCCAAATTATTGATAGAATTGTCATTAAAATCCTAAAATTCAAATCTCTTGTTCGCACTTCTCCGTCTTTATATATTCCTTTATTTCTCTTTTATTATTTTCAGCTATCTAGTCATATTGATTTTGTGTATCCTCTATTATCTTATTTGTTTTTAATGTAAGTTTCTTCTACACTATTTGATTATTGGGTTTTTTTTTAAATATATTTTTTAGTAAAAGCAATAAGAGATATTGAATTCTTAAAGATTCATAAAGCAACAACATGATTCTTTTAGGGAGGATAACAGCAAAATCAAGATTTATTCCACTTGAGATCTTCTCCACAAAGAAATGTTACTCAATCAAGTTTTAACCAATATAATAACCAACCATCTCAATATGTGAAGGAAAGGTTGCATGTAAGAAAGAAACTTGTTCATATTTTTGGCTTTAGGGCTCGATAGGGATGCAGAAGATAAAGATGGTGATGACAAGGGTGAAGATGGGTTTGCAGAGGTTACTTAAATTTTTATTTTGACCAAGCAATTACATGACATCCATGCCAACATATTTAAAATGTAATAATATATCACGTGTTACATTAGTGGTACACAAATAACTTGTTGAAGTTTTAACGTATATATATTATCGATCTCTACTCTCCACAGTGATATCTTTTTTCATATTTACACTAAAAATTAATAGATTTTAGTAACTGACAATTGTCAATGCCATGACCATACATACTGCATGACAAACATATTAAGCACAATAATCTTTTATATTCGACACAATGTTTTCGTTTGTGAACATGAAATTTGGATAATAGTGATTTAAAAATATCTAACTCTATATAAATTCTAGTGAAGTATATTCTTGAAATGAAAGACATTGTAGTGTCTATTTAGAGAACTCGTCTAAAATGGATCCCCAATCTCTTTTCTAAAAATTTCCTATCAAACTGCTTAATACTCAAACCTACAAATTGAATCTACATTGTAATTTTATCAATCATGGCATTCTCTAAAATGAAATTCAGCATAATTGACAAATCAGTAAATAATGTTCTGACACTATCCTTGGCATGTCCGAAAATGCATAACCATAATCATTCTCATTAGTGACCTTTGTGAAGAAAAAAATAATTTCCAATTTCGATTAGCTTCATGCTTTCAGTAATAAGCCAAAAGTGCTTCAATTTTTGTTCGAGGAATTTGAGGCTTATATTTTTCCACAATAAGTTTTATAATTGACATCCTTCGCCGTGGCTTCCAAAGATTTATTTTTTCTTCACGAATGGCAGGGTATAGGTCAAAATAAAACTCATCCACCTCATCATTTATAGTAGGTGGCATGAAAGATAATAGGTCTCAACCATTTGAATCTTTTGTCATTAAGGTGTCATCTTTTGGATTAGACCGAAAAATCAACCTATCTTTGTAACGGCCCCGGAAAATATTAAAATGAAATGAGTATTTAAATATATCGAATGCGGAAGCGAGATCAAAATTTCAGTTAACATCCCTTACACGAAAAACCAAACAAACGTACTTAAAATATAAAAGGTTAAACTAACTAAGAAAGAAAACTCGAAAATAAACTATGCGTATGACTACAGAGTCTCTAGGCATCCCCTTCGTCGTCCTCCTGCGGAACGGGCTCGGGAACCATGTCTTCCTGATCTGAAATGGTTAATTAAGGAGTGAGCTACACTAGCCCAGTAAGAACATCACGATATCTCACCGTCACGGAGATAAAGGTGGGTAGAAAACCACAAAAAGACCAATGGAGCATAATTTACAACAAAACCTTTTATCAATAATAAAACTTTTACCATCCACTTACCTTGGTGGAATTTATGAAAACAATATGAGAAAAACAATAACATTATCATAATCATTGAATAATCTAAGCTGTAAAACATAACACTTATCACGCCTCTTGTAATTCAATCATTGTACAACATATCTTTTTTCTCATTTACCAGCCTACTAGTATCCGTGGGGGTCCATAGGGGTTCCGCTACCCGTTAACCTTTAACATTCATAATCAGTTTCCAGGGCCGTCCCCATACCCCGTCCGGTATGGGCGCCAAAACCATGAACCTCAATACCCCGTCCGGTATGAGGGTGAAACGGGCCGTCCCCATACCCCGTCCGGTATGGGCGCCAAAACCATAAACCTCAATACCCCGTCCGGTATGAGGGTGAAACGGGCCGTCCCCATACCCCGTCCGGTATGGGCGCCAAAACCATAAGATCTCCATACCCCGTCCGGCATGTGAGACCACAATCCCGGTAGGGTTCCCTACGGACCCGGTCCGTCCACCATCTCCCAGGATATCTAGTCAGGCTGACCCCCATAATACAATTATCAGTCTATACAATCTTTCATTTTCCTTTTCCTCAATCAGCATCATCAATTAACATACAAACAAGCAAACAGTAATTCATGCCAAACAGACAACATACAGTATCAGTTTTTCAGTCATTCAACCCATGATTAATAAAAACGTAGTATATGCACACAAATCTGTAAAATGAACACATCAAACCTCATTTTGCATTTAAAGCTGTAAACATGCCAAATAACAGTAAATCACCAATCACACTAGACTCGGGCTCCATTAGCAACCTTAAGCAATTTCACACATGCGTTAATTCAAGAAATACCGTTTTATCATTCTGAACTTTAATACCGTGATAGGAAATAGGGTGAGGGGTCCTTACTTGTTTTCGGGATCCGAATACGATTCACAGTGCGTCTGCAGGCTGTCCCTAATTTTTCCTGAATTTTTCCCGGGGAACTGAAACACACTAACAGTACCTGCACGTGTTCCAAAAAAAATTCAAATTAGGCCCAGGGCCTCTTTCGGCCCAAATCGCAACTCCGGCACGGCGGCTCCGCCGTGCTCCGGCGACGGCGCCGCCGCTGGCGGCGGCGAGTCGCCTCGGGTTGACTGTTTTCGGCCGAATTCGGCCACTCTCGCATTGGTCCTTGTCAGAAAACAACCCTAGGGCCCTCGGGGGGCCAAAAAATCACGGAAAAGCGGAGCTTACCGGCGGCGGCGCTCTCGGGTACGGCGACTCTCCGGCGAGGTTCGTGTTTTGGTGATTTGGCTTCGGTCAACCTGTAGAGAAAAGAATGGTGATCACGGTGATATCAAAATTGCATCGAACGGAGGCCGGGAAGGGCCTCGTCGGAGGCAAAAACCGAGAGGGGGCGCGGCGGCGCCGCTGGGCTTCGGCCGCGTATTCCGGCCGTTTGGCCAGGATTTCGGCTTCGATTTGGCCATAGGAGGAATCAGTGGGGAAGAACGAGTCGGGGGTATGAAATTTACCTCGATCGGCGGTCGGAAATTTCCCCGGTGCGGCGGCGAGTGGCGGCGGGTGGCGGCGGTCGGCCTCTGGTTCGTCTTCTCCGGCGAGCGGCTGACGGCTAGGGTTTGTGGTCTGGTGTGGGGGTTCTATTTATAACCCCTTGCCTTTTGATCACAGCCGTTCATTTCGTTTTAATCTGGACCGTTCGTTTTTGATTGAATCTGGGCCGTCCGTGCGTTTGAATCTGGGCCGTCCGATCGCGCGATTGATCTGGGCCGTCGGATCGCACCCACGCGGATCGCCAACGTGGCTCCTTTCGGAGTGACGCGATCTTGCCACGTGGCAGGCCCTGGTTGGCCGGGACTGCTGACCGGGCCTGCTGACGTGGCTGCTGACGTGGCCCCCCCCCTTTTTTTTTTTTTTTTTTTTTTTTCCTCCTCCTTTCCGGGTGCTACAATCTTTCCCATCATGGCAAATTATTTAGTGACAGTGCGACTGAAGTTATTAGGCATTATCTTGATCGCTTCTAGGTGATTAGGGGAGTTCCTCGAGGGTTGAGGATATTTCATACCACCAGCTAGATTTGTTCGGGAGAGGATTCTATTTTAATTAATCTGAGTCTTTTGAAAATCTTAGTTTAGTTTATTATTTTTCATAAAGATTTATTTGTATAGTCATTATATTATATTAAGAGGATAAATTATTGTTTTCATTATAGTATAAGACTGTTGGGATAAATTAAATTTCATTTTTGTATATTTTCTTGCTAGTATCTCTATTTATTTTCATCACATAAATAATTATTATTTTTGATTGTGAATATGAGATTATGATAATGATCAAACATATTTTTTCATTGTAATTAATTAATAAACTATAGATATAGGGATTAATGTGAGAAAATAAATTCAAAATATAATACACGAGTCCGGAATTTAGCTTGGGATCAATTTTCGTATTTATAAAAATAATTAATAATATTAATTTTATTTTATTTTATTAAATTATTTAAGAAAAAATAGGTTATGGACGAAATTTAAAGCAATTTTGGGAATATGGGTGAAAATTTGAGTTCATAGGATATTTTTTTTAAAAAAAAAAACGGAAACAAAAGGGTCAAAATACAAAAAAAAAAAAAAAATTCGGCCATGTGGGATGACCCAATCAGCAGCTACGACAAACCAGAGTACGCCGTGTAGCAAAAACTCACTGACATCGGTGCCACGCGATAGGCCACGTGGGCGATCCACATGCCCATTGATTCAGTGATCCAGATTCAATCACGTGCACGTGAACAACTCATATGCATTCCCTTTTTAGGCGCGATTAGACAGATGAGATCAATCGCGATGAACGGTTCAAATTCGGCCACTTCAGTTGGACTAAACAAACAATGATCGAACGATTTTCATCGCTTCACACTGACAAGAATGGACAGTCCAGATCGACGCAAGATAAATATATAAATATCACGTTGCAAGGGAACCCTAACCCTAGTCGCACCTGCCCTGACCAGATAAAAATGTCCAGCCACCGAAGATGGAGACCGACCCTCGACCGTCGTCCTACTAGAGCCATCGCTGATTGCCAAAAAAGGTAAAATTCTCCCTTACTCGTTCGAAATTTGATTCCGAGTCTTTCCATGACCATATTAGAGCAAAAGAGACGACGGGTGAACCAGAAACCGCGAGTAAAGTCCGACGAAGCCGCCATGACCGAAATCCTAAAACCCCTCTGATGAGCCCCTTCCCATTTTCTGTTTCATGTAATTTTTTGACCATTGTATTTATCATTCTTTTCTGTGCACGTTAACCGAAGAAGAAACCCCAGCCACGAAGAAGAACTGGCGGAGCTGCTGCACCTAGAGACCCCTCCCTTCCCCCCTCCGGCTAGTAAGTTCGATTTTTTAAAATTTTCTGGCCAACCAAGCCCCTAACGTGTTTTTTCGCAGTGATAAAAGTAAAACTGATCAAAATTGGCAAGATCGAGGGGAATCACCGTTGTGTTGGAACTCTAAAATTGGACATAAATGATTTTTAATAACAATTTTGAGTTTTTGAGAGTACTATTAGAAACATAACGAGTATTTTAGATTTTTGCAGGAAAAATTCAGAAAATTCGAGACCCATTAGGAGGCGTAGTGGATAGTACAACGTTTCGAAACACCGATGCGGGTAAGGATTCCTCACCCTATTCTCGGTTACAGTAAATTGAGGATTAATAATCGATAATTGTGTGTTTTGTGAAAACTTAAAAAAATTCTAAAAATATTACAGATCACTAGTGGAGGCAGAACTGGTTAATTCCCATTTGTCCTGATTCTCTGTTTATTTTTTTGTACTGTCTATATTTATTTATTATTATACTGTACGTAATTGAATTGATGGTTTTATGGTCTTCTCAGTTATTTAGTTATTTGGTTCTTCCTGCCATATTTATTCAGCATTCTGGTTATTAATTTTTTTGTTATGCTGAACTATATCATTTGTTTAAGTACCATTTGAATTAATCTGTGAATATAGAATGAGATGTTGGTATATTTTAGTAGTTATTTAGATGATCGGACATGGTTTTTCTCTTCCTTTCTTGAGCGGCTGCAATTGATAGATTGAACTGAGAATTTTCTCACGAAAATTACAGGAGAAGAAAAAGAAAATATCTGCTGGATAGATTTGGGTTTGGCGAGAAGAGAAAATAGGAGGAATCACAAAAAGGGTAATCTACCCTTTTTTATTTTTTATTTTTAAATTAGGTTCTTGAGGTTACAAAATTCTACTGGCAGCTTTGTCTTTTCTGGAGAAAACAATCATTATCTCATCTACGTGATAGGTAGTGGTAGACTGGAGTCAGCAGGTAACGCCAGTGTTGTTTTTCATGCGTTACATTTAAAAGCTGAGTTGTTTCATAAAGAACTCTACCATGGATATTATCTTAGTCGGACAAGGCTGAAAAGTTCTACCAGAACGGTTTTGGGAGGTATAATTTATTCTCATACTGGACGGGGTATCGAGGCGATGATGTTTTTAGCGCCCATTACCAGACGGAGTATGAGGACGACCGGGTTGATTGTCAATTATTGATACTATGTTCATAAGTAGAGAGATATCTCTATGGACTCTCAGAGGTCCCAGTAAGTATGATAAAAAGGAAGAATTATTGATCTTATGCATGGAATTAAAATATCATTTAGTTAATTATTTTCATAGATTGATTTTAGAAAAAAAAAATCGTACGATAAATATCGAACAAATAGTTTTAAATTTAAATGTATTTACTTAAAACAAAAGCTCCATTAATTATTTTCTGATTTTTACCAACCTTCAGTTTTTCGTATCAGTAATTAGTATGATATTCTTACTGGGTTAGTGTAACTTACTTTTTTATTAACCATTTTAGATCAAGAAGATCAAAATCTAGATCTCGATCAGTAAGAGGGTTGTGAGTAGTACACATCCCGGACTCCCTTCAAGTGTTAGTGAATGTTGTCTTAGGACATTTATTTATTATTTTTCTTCAATTATCGTTTATCTTTTATGAATCATGTAGAATAAATATTTTTATAATTCTATTGGACAATTTAATTTATTGAGTAAATAATGTAAACTTTAACATTATTATTTTCTTCCGCATTTAAATTATAAATTCATTTTTTTTAAGTTTTGGCTCTGTATACAAAGTATAATTAGAAAAATATTGTATCACAATATATCATAACATACATCTAATATTAATTGTGACATTTAATATGTCACAATTAATATTAAACACATTAGGATAGTTTATAATAAAATTATATAAAGAAATACTATATGTGAACCAAAATGTTGGAATGAGTTTTTAGGCTTAAACTTAGACAATTATAATAAGTCATATTATTAATTTTTATAATTCAAAATAAAATTTATAGATATAATAATTTAATATTTACTTAAGTGGTTAATTATTTCATTAATGATGTGGTATGAATATAAAGGTTTTCTAAAAAAAAATAAGTGTAATTTATTTATTATTTATTAATGTATAGATAAAAATTCATACATTCTAATAATTATATAATATTTATATATTAATATCGATATAATTAATCAAAATTTTAATAAAAATAAATATAATAAACATAACTCGACTTGAATTTATTATCTTATAAATAAGAATCAAAATATAAAAGAATAACTATTTCCCTAAAATTAAATATAATTTTTAGTTTTTTTTTTAAAAAAACCTAAGATGAATCAACGGTCATAAATTGATTGCCTGAATTATTAGAATGAGATTGGCCGCAGGTATCTCACTCCCTTCAGGTAAAGTTATTTTGCCAAAAATTGCTCGCTTTACTTTACCTTATTCATATATATGCCTGCACACGGTGGCACTGGTTTTGGCTTCCATGGGTTTTTTAATGGTGTCAACAAATGAGCAGCAGCTACATGCAATACACAGAGCTAACCGTCAATTTCTGCAACTTTCCCAGGATTCTCACTTCAAATTTGGCTGATGGCTACTGAGAATTGAGACTCACCAAATTGAACTGCTCTCTTGCACACATACTCAACTCACCATCTTCGACAGTGCTCGTCAGTGAGTCTGGATTCTTCTCTTACCCTTTCTAAGTAATTTCTCGTTATCTGTTCATGGATGATTTGATCAGTGTTATCGTTCTACTTGTTGCGGATTGTTTTGAATTTGTACGTTACTGAGTGAAGTTTCATGTTGATCATGTGGATCGTTTTGTGATGTTGACTTGTTTCTTTGGTTACCGAGTTCTGATGATCGGAGGGATTATGTTTATTGTTGAAATGATGGCGAACTCTACTTTTGGAGCATTCATGGTAGAGCTTTTTCAGTTTACAGTCTATTAAATAAAAGTTTATTTTGAAAGCAGGGTACCAGCATGACAAGCGTATGGGACAACCCTATCTAGCATGGCGTTTTTTTTTAAAAAAATCTTTTTGAGTATTTTCTACTGCATTTGGTCCTTTTGGTGTTGAGTGAATTCTCATCTGAAATGAAATGATCTTACCCTTGATCGTCTACTCAGATTCTTTTACCTGGTTGCGACTTGCCTGTTCTCCTTTTTTTTTTTTTCCGGCGGGTTGGGGGGGGGGGGGGGGGGGGTGGGAGAGACTTAAACTCGGAGTCGTCTAATTCTATACAGAAAAAGGGTCATGTCATGTAAGCGAGTTAGATGCTCTTGCCTATTTGCATGTTCTTGTTCCTCTTGCCATGCGTGTTTCTTATATCTGGTATAATGCTTTTCCGATCTTTTTGGTTTAGAACACAGAATTAGAGCAAAATGAAACAGAACATGGAAGGTCAGAGACATATGTGCCTCGCATGTTCACGATTGTGTATATGTATGTGTCGTGTGGGGCATGTAACAGTGCATACTCACTTTTTAAGGAAAAGTCTTGAATTTTATATTAATATCCTTAAAAATAATGAATCAGAAGTATTTTACATTAGCTTCTCTGTAGTTTCCAGGTCCTTAATAGAACCTCTTTGTTTTTGTTTATTATTGAACAGTTTGGCTTCCATTTTAATTGTTGGTTCTGCAATATAGCCTTTCTTTAAAAGATTTTAATGTGTTTTCTCCTTGTCTTGTTTGGTATAACTGGATGATCTATTTACATCTTGTTATTTGCAACATGCAAAGTTTCATACTACCACTTTTATCAACAAATGTATGTTCACTAATCAGACTTTTATTGGAAATGAATTGCTATGCTCACAATCTTCGTCCCTATGTGTGGATTCTGTATTTTTTTGGTTATTTATTTTCCAAAGAAAATATGTTTTTGGAACTTGGCTCTTAGGGTTTCCGAGGAGCAAAAATTTTGTACCTTTTAAATTTTAGTAGTATTAACTAATAATCATGTATTCCCTATAAGTGCAGTTTCCTGTGGCATGACTGTTTATCCGCATTGCAGAGCAAGCTGTACAAAAAAACATATACTTTTCTCATTCTTTCAAGTTTCTTATGTTCTTCTTTCACTTGTCTATAAGGAAAGTTCAAGGCATGACACTTGATGCTGGGCTTAAATTTGACTTACTAATATTGATAAATTTCATGGATAAAGGTTAGATCACAATGAACAACTTGAAATGTAGAACATCACTGTCTTTTGCCAATGGTGGCATAATTAACTTATGAAATGCTTAAGTAGATTTGATTCTAGTTTGGAAATTATCGATTATTTGTACCTTATGAGTTATTTGATCTAATTATTGCCTTGGGATTATGCGAAACTAAGTTGGCTACATACTTGACATGACACACCTGATGAGATTACCTCCTTAATTTGGAATTTCTAATTATGATACTTAGTTATTATGATCCATGGGTGGCTAAGGGCTTCTCCTCCATGTTCAGGTATTCTAGGTTCTTATTCACAATTTTCCCACTTTCTGGTGCTTAGCATTATCAGCAGTTGCCTTTCTTCTTTACCTTTGACAAACTGATGGAATGACATGTTAACTTGCTTTATTTCACCATTGGTTTGATGCCTAACAGTTTTGTTGGAACCATTTGTAATTGGTTATTTTTTGTTAAGTTTTTCTCCTCTCATTGAGAACTGTAAACAGTAATTTTTTGCATGTTTTCTTCCATTTCCACTTAAAGGCCATAATAGTTTTGGATGTTACTATTCTTTTGTCCCTCTCTCTCTTTTTTAAATTCTGTCATTTGATATGATATTTAAGCTCACACAATCAAAGGAGCTATCTAATTCTGAAGGAGTCAACTTCTTGCATCATCTACCAAGTGCTTATGCATAACACTATAATGGTCATTCTGTTCCAGTTGGGACTGTCTTTTCAATATGTTTACATGTTTTTTTTTTAGTTTTCTTTTTTTTTCTCGTAAATATGTAGTTTGTGTTTCCACATTTACAAAGGAGCACAAAGGCGAATATGCATCTTACTAAATTTTTGGAATCATAGGGAAAATGTAATTAACACTCTGCACCCACATCACTTTTCAATGGCAAGTATGATGCATGAAGAGCTAGACAGTTATGCAGTCATTTTTTTTTATGTGCCAATTCTTAATTTCTTGCCCATTATTTCCTTAGGAATTAATAATCATGGAAAGGACTAGACTTAACATGAGGGTTCGTTGCTCTGGTTCAACACCATCAGAGGAGTCAGCTTTAGATGTTGAAAGAAACTGTAGTCATCCAAATTTGCCTTCTTTAAGTCCACCAACGCTTCAACCTTTTGCTTCAGCAGGACAGCACTGTGAGAGCAACGCTGCTTATTTCTCATGGCCTACCTCCAGCCGATTAAATGATGCTGCAGAAGAAAGGGCAAACTATTTTGCCAATCTACAAAAAGGAGTGCTTCCTGAAACTCTTGGTCGTCTTCCAAAAGGGCAACAAGCAACTACATTGCTTGAACTAATGACTATAAGAGCATTTCATAGCAAGATCTTGCGATGTTACAGTCTAGGCACAGCAGTTGGATTTCGTATTAAACGGGGTATGCTGACAGATATACCAGCTATTCTTGTTTTTGTTTCCAGGAAAGTTCACAAACAATGGCTTAGCCCCATCCAATGTCTGCCATCAGCCCTAGAGGTCAGGGAAAAGCCCTATTCATTGTCTTTCTTCTTCTTCTTCTTCACTTTCTCCTTTGGGGGAAGACGAAAGGGGTTGGCTTGCTGCAGAGCTTTCTTTGACATCCTTTCGCTGGATTTTTTGGTGGTAGTTAAAATAATTTTCAAATTACCTTCATTCGTCAGGGACCTGGAGGGGTATGGTGCGATGTGGATGTGGTGGAGTTCTCATACTTTGGTGCACCTGAGCCAACTCCCAAAGAACAGTTATACACAGAAATTGTAGATGATTTGCGTGGAGGCTATCCACATATTGGATCTGGTTCTCAGGTATTCTTTAATTTTGCTTCAACATTTATCTTCTTAATCTAAGTGGTTGTATGTTGGAACATGGTGGCTTTGTCTGCATGTTAAATGCCAACATTCTGTTGCAATAATTGTTATAAGGTTAAAGAAAATGATTTTCATTATTAAAAACCTATAGAGTATAGTTTAGCAAAGGAAAGTGATATATCTAATGCTTTCTGTGGCATAAATTGTTCTCCTTTATTGGTTCACACATAATAAGAACCTATAGAAATCTATAGGTAGCTACTGTAAAGTTGTTTCTCCTAGTTTTCAAAGCATTAGATATATATAGCACCTTTAATGCTTCCACATGTTCTGTGCTTAGCTTTGTCTTTAATGTTCTGCTTGGTTTTTCATAGAAAAGAATTCTGTGGTTTGGTGTTTTTTGCTTGATTTTTATTAGCTAGAGAGCCATAAGTGAGTATTTTATTATTGAACTGACAACAACAAAGTATTTACTAGTGTGTCCCCAGTGATTATGCATGCATAATTCGCTCACCATGAACTTTTGTTAAAATTTTGTAATGATAGTGCATCTAATAGGTGTGTCACTGTATCTACTTGGCAACCTGGATGATGTTAGTTGTTTGTATTAATGTGATATAATTTTGTTCAGGTTGCAAGCCAAGAGACTTTTGGAACACTGGGTGCTATTGTAAGGAGCCTAAGTGGCAACCGACAAGTTGGTTTTCTCACAAACCGTCATGTTGCTGTTGACTTGGATTACCCAAATCAGAAGATGTTTCACCCTTTGCCTCCTACACTTGGTCCTGGCATATATCTTGGTGCAGTGGAGAGAGCTACTTCATTCATCACCGATGATCTATGGTATGGCATTTTTGCTGGAATAAATCCAGGTAAGAAAGCTCCAACTACGCATTTAAATTAATATGAGATTACCAACTGAAACAAGAACTAAGATACTTCTCTTACTATTAATGATCATTTCATCATCTGCAGCCCTTCATTTGTTATTTTCTACTGTTTGCAAATTGTATCATACCGTGCAAAGTTGAAATAAAATCATGCTGAAGTGGTCTAAAGCTGTAATTGTTTGGACTGACTTGAATTGGGTGCATCATTGTAGCCAACTGTTTTAGCATAGATATTCCACCATTCTTAAATTTAATGAATCTATCTTCATTAGATCTCTGAAGTTGTGCATGATGGTTGGCCATTATGCTTCATGGATGCCATGTGGCATCTAATATATTTATGACATTAATTATGTTTTGGAGAAATTTTATTGGAGATTATTCATTGAATTTCATATGTTATTGTTACCATTCATAAGCAGGTTTTGAAAATAGAATTATTATGCTTTGGAAGTGATTGTAACCGCTGTTCGTATTATTTGCTGTCATTTTGTATTCTTGGCAAATCTTATCTACATCCCTCAACATATTTGCAGAATAGGTGTTACAGTTTATTAGAAATCAATTTAACAGCTCTCAATTAAGGTTTCATTGGTTTTTCTACCAGGCACAAAAGGAAAAGCTTCAACTTGATCTTTTGAATCAGAGTTATTCTTGAGTTTATTTTCCTAGTATTATTTTTATTGCTAATGGAATTATACTTTATCTATGTAATTTATTACGGGTTAGAGGGCTATTATCTAGATTAAGTAGGAACTTTTTTTTTTTAAATAAAAAAATTCAATTCTTGCTTCTTTACCAATATTCCACATGGAGCTTGAATGTTATCATTATTTTTTATTTAATTTTCGATTCATATACTTTTAGTGGTGTAATAAATAACCTTTTGCATTCTTGCTGCCACATATAAACCTAACAGTTATATGTCCTTACAGAGACGTTTGTGAGAGCAGATGGAGCGTTCATCCCTTTTGCTGATGATTTCGACATGGCTACGGTTACTACTTCTGTCAAAGGTGTGGGACAGATCGGTGATGTCAAAGTAATAGATTTGCAGTCTCCAGTCAGTAGCCTTATTGGAAAGCAAGTGATGAAGGTTGGAAGAAGTTCAGGCTTGACAACAGGAACAGTGTTGGCCTATGCCCTTGAGTACAATGACGAGAAAGGCATTTGCTTCCTAACTGATTTTCTTGTTGTGGGTGAGAATCAACAGACATTTGACCTTGAAGGAGATAGTGGAAGCCTCATCATTATGAAGGGTGAGAATGGTGAGAAGCTGCAGCCTATAGGGATTATATGGGGAGGAACAGCTAACCGGGGCCGACTTAAGTTAAAAGTTGGCCAACCCCCAGAGAATTGGACCAGTGGGGTAGATCTTGGGAAACTCCTGAGCCTCCTTGAGCTTGATCTCATCACAACCGATGAAGGGCTTAAAGGTTTGTTCTCTCTTCTATTTTTTTTTAAAGGTTTATTCTTTCTAGAAGGCCTCTTTGCTGGAGCTTTGTGTGTTATTGCATCTTTTTTTCCCCTTCCAGTATTATATTTAATATATCTTATATGTTTTCTTCATCATCGTTATCAACACCATCATGATTTCTTCTTTACAATTTTGATCATGAAATCATATTTTAACAAAAAAAGAGAGGAGAAAACACAGATATTGATCTTTAAACAACATTATCATTTACTCTCAGGGGTGTCACCATGGTGACTGCAGTGGCACAAATGTTGAAACCATAAATGATAAGGCATTAAACACGATTCCATAGATGATTTTGGATAAAACAGTTAATGTAGTTTTGTTCTTTTTGGTGGTGAATGAATGAATAAGGACTTGACAACATGACCTAATAGTAACATGAGGTGGCTATTGTTATTTACAGTGGCTGTGCAGGAGCAAAGAGCAGCTTCAGCAACAGCAATTGGTTCTACCGTAGGGGACTCCTCAACCCCTGATGGGATTCTTCCAAAAGACAAATCCGAAGACAAATTTGAGTCACTAGGTCTTCAGATTCAACATATCCCATTGGATATTGAGCGATGCAGTCCAGGTCAGAATTCGTTGCTTGTCGAAACTGAGTTTCATTTGGAAGACAGTGTGAAAACTGGTCCAAGTGTTGAGCATCAGTTTATTCCAAGTTGTATTGGGCGTTCTCCCTTGCATCAAAAGAACTTATCAGATAAAGCAGTATCCGAGAATCTTGCATCTCTAAGGAACGGTTGCGATGAAGATTTATGTGTTTCATTGCATCTAGGTGACAATGAAGCCAAGAGACGGCGTTCGGATGCATCACCGAGCACAGGTGAGACCAAATGAAGGGCTTGAGCAGGGTGAATTAAAACTCTTTTTATCTTTTTCATGGATGCTATTTGGAACTTTTAACCCCTGTATTTTATCTTGTGTTTTTAATACCAAATCAAACAAAGGGCTAATAACTGAGCAGTGCATACCTGCTCCACCCCTTTAGGTGGATGAGCTTTTTTCTTCGCTGTTTCAATACTGATTTGTTCGGAAATAGTTTAGGATTTAAGGCGAAGGGTTTGAAAGAAAAGAAAAAAAGTCAACCGATGGTCTATCCTAAGTCGAAGAAGTTAAATTATGATTCACTAGATCTTTAGCAACTATCTGAATAGGAAAGGAAAAAGAATTAAGCAAGAAAGAAAGTTTATTTGATCTTCTAACTGAGCTGGTAAATATATTTTTAAATAATTGAAATGAATTCACTGCTCCAAATAGAATTCTCTTAATTCAAGTTTGATGAAATTTAGAATTTATTGTTTTAATTTTATGTGTTCATTTTTTAATTATTTTTTAATAAAATTTGTATTTCTCTTAATTAAAATAAATGTGAATTTGTAAATAAATTAAATTTTATTGGTTCTAATATAACCTAATTTTTTTTTTTCATTTTAACAAATAATTGTATCTGTAATATATTTCAGTCTCTATAAGATATGAAAATTGTATAAATTACATAGAAATTGCCTCCAATTGTCGGCTATTGCAAACAAATATTACACATAATATAATATTAAATTATATTTATAACGACCCCGAAAATTTAAAAAGAAATGCATATAATAATTTAAGTGCGGAAGTGAAATAAAAGTTAAGGTTAACATTCCTTACACGATAACTCAAAAGTACTAACAAATATCATGGAACAAATTTTCTGAAAGAAATACGAAAAATGGAGAAAAATAAAAGAAACTATAAAGTATTTAGGGTCTACTCGTAGCCTTATTGCGGATCAGACTCAGAGACTGGATCTTCCTGATCTGAAATGATTAAATAAGGGATGAATTACACTAACCCAGTAAAGACATCACAATATATCGCCGTCACAGAAGTAAATGTTGGTAAAAAATAAAAAACAACCAATGAAGTACAAATTTTAAACAAATTCATTTATCAATAATAAAACTATTTACCGTCTACTTACCGCAGTGAGATTTATAAAAACAACTTATGGAAACAATAACATTATGAATATCATGATTTCATATATAATCTACAACATAGCACATATTATACTTTTATATTCAAATAATCAAACAACAATTGTCCTTTTTTATCAGTCTACTAGTATCTATGGGGATTCATAGGGTTGTCCCCGCTACACATGAACCATTTCCATTAACAATCTTAATTCCAGGGCCGTCCCCATACCCCGTCCGGTATGAGCGCCAAGACATTAAACCTCAATACCCTGTCCGGTATGAGGATGAAGCAGGCCGTCCCTATACCCCGTCTGATATGGGTACCAAATGACCAAGTCTTCATACCTCATCTGGTATGAGATAACATTCACGGTAGGGTTCCCTATGAACTCGGACTGTAACGACCCTGGAAATTTAAAATGAAATATGTGTATTAAAAATGTCAAATGCGGAAGTGTAATAAAAATTTTGATTAAACATCCCTTACACTAAAACCAAAAACGTGCTAAAAGTATAAAAGAACAAACTAACTAAAAGAGAAACTCGAAAATAAAAGCTATAAATATGACTACGGAATCTTCAGGCGTCCCTTTCGCCGTCTTCATGCGGAACAAGCTCGGGAACAATGTCTTCCTGATCTGAAATGATTAAATAAGGAATGAGCTACACCAGCCCAGTAAAGACATCACACTATCTCACCGTCACGGAGGTAAAGGTGGGTAGAAAACACAAAAGGACCAATGAAGCATAGTTTACAACAAATTCTTTTATCAATAATAAAAGTCTTTACTATCCACTTATCTCGGTGAAATTCATAAAACAATATACGAAAGCAATAACATTATCATCATCACGAAATCATAGAAACTGTATAACATAATACTTATAACGCCTTTTGCATTTCAATCATTACACAACATATTTTTCCTTATTTACCAGCCTACTAGTATCCATGGGGATCCATAGGGGTCCCGCTACCCGTGAACCCTTAACACTTGTAATCAGATTCCAGGGTCGTCCCCATACCCCGTCCGGTATGGGCGCCAAAACTATAAACCTCAATACCCCGTCCGGTATGAGGGTGAAACGGGCCGTCCCCATACCCCGTCCGGTATGGGCGTCAAAACACATAAGATCTCCATACCCCGTCCGGTATAAGAGACCACAATCCCGGTAGGGTTCCATACGGACCCGGTGCGTCCACCATCTCCCAGGATATCTAGTCAGGCTGACCACATTATACAATTATCAATTTTCATAACCTTTCATCCCCCTTTTTCCTCAGTCAGCATCATCAAATCACACACAAACATGCAAACCGGTAGTTCACGCCAACAAGACAATACACAACATCGGGTTCTCAGTCATTCAATCTATAATCAACGAAACAGTGATACATGCACACGAAACTATGAAATAAAAACATCAGACATCATACTGCATTTAAAACTGTAAAATAGAACAAACAACAGCTGACCGACAAATACACCAGACTCGGACTCCATTAGCAACCTCAAACAATTTCACACAGCTATTGATTCATGAAATACCATTTTATCATTTATTGCACTTTAATACCGTGATAGGAAATAGGGTGAGGAATCCTTACTTGTTTCGGGGTCCGAACAAGACTCCACAGTGCGCCTACAGGCTGCCCCTAATTTTCCCTGAATTTTTTTTCCGAGGAACTGAAACGCACTACTAGTACCTGCACATGTCCCAAAAAATCCCAAATTAGACCCAGGGCCCCTTTCGGCCAATATCGCAATTCCGGCACAGTGCTTGCGACGGCGATTCACCTCAGGTTAGCCATTTTCGGCCGTTTTCGGCTGAATTCGGCCACACTTGCATCGGTCCCTGCGATAAAACAACCCTAGGGCCCTCGGGGGGCCAAAAAATTACGAAAAACTGAAGCTTACCGGCGGCGGTGCTCTCGGGTGCGGCGGCTCTCCGGCGAGATTCGTGTTTTGGTGATTCGGCTCCGATCAACCTGTAGAGAAAAGAATGGTGATCACGGTGATATAAAAATTGTATCAAACAGAGGCCGAGAAGGGCCTCATCGGAGGCAAAAGCCGAGGAGGGGCGCGGCAGCGCCGCTGGGTTTCGGTCGTGTTTTTCGGTCGTTTGGCCGAGATTTTGGCTCCAATTTGGCCACAGGGGAACTCAGCGTGGAAAAACGAGCCGGGGGTATGAAATTTACCTCGATCAGTGATCGAAAAACTCCCCGGTGCGGCGGCAGGTGGCGGCGGCCGGCTCCTCCGGCGTCTGGTTCGTCTTCTCCGCCGAGGGCAGGCGGCTAGGGTTTTTGTGGTCAGGTGTGGGGGTTCTATTTATACCCTTTTGCCTTTTGATCACAGCCGTCTGTTTTGATTAAATCTGGGCCGTCCGTGCACGCGGGGACGCATCTGGGTCGTCCGATCGCGCGCACGCGGATCACCCACGTGGCCCGTTCCCCGGTCAACGTGGTCTTGCCACGCGGCAGGTCCTGGTTGGCCAGGGTTGCTGACTGGGCCGCTGACGTGGCCGATGACGTGGCGCTGACGGGGCACAATTTTTTTAAATTGCGTTTTGACCCCCGGTTTCTGATTTTCTTTTCAAAAATACCCCCAGAATCCTAATTTTCACCCCTTTTTCCCAAAATCAATTACAATTAAATTCAAATAATATTTTTACCCAATTTTACAATTATTATTATTTTTATTATTATATTAAATTAAATTAAATTAAACAAAATAAAATAAAATAAATAAAAATAGAATTAATAATAATAATAAAAATAATTTAAAATTTTTTGGGCGTTACACGGACAATCCACCATCTCCTAGGATATCTAGTGAGACTGTCATCTTATCCATTTATCAGATCACATCCCTTTCCTGTTTATCCTTAATCTCCGTTATCAAATTAAACACAATCATATAAATAATGAACATGTACCCGGTAATACAATCATGTCTTAAATCCCAAAATCACACAGTGGTCAAGTAATATAGTAATACATACATTTAAAACCATAGAAGGGACAAACTAAATATTATCATGCATTTAAACTGTAAAATAAATCAACAGGAATCAACAGAGAATAATGTCCGATTTCGGGCCTCATTAGCAATCTGTAATTAATTATGCATAATTATCTAACTTGTACAAAAGACCGTGTTATTATTTATTCAAACTTCATATCTATGACAGAAAATAGGGTGAGGGGTTCTTACTTGATTCGACGCCGAAAACTAGATAGTTACTGTTGCGCCTATGGGCGGTCCTTGGATTTTTTGAATTTTTCTTTGGGAACTGAAACGCGCTTATGGTACCTATAAGTGTCCCAAATAAACTCAAAAATTAGACCAATGGTGTAGCATCCCCGGAAATTTAAAATGGAAATTATATTATAAATATCAAATGCGGAAGCGAAGTCAGAATTTGAATAACATCCCTTACACTAAAACCAAAAACGTGCTCACAAAATATAAAAGATTAAACTACCTAAAGGAGAAACTTGAAAGTAAAAAAAAAACTACGAATGTGACTAGGGAGTCTTTAGGCGTCCCCTTCGTCGTCCTCCTGCGGAACCGGCTCGGGAACGATGTCCTCTTGATCTGAAATGATTAAATAAGGAATGAGCTACACTAGCCCAGTAAAGACATCACGATATCTTACCGTCACGGAGGTAAAGGTGGGTAGAAAACACAAAAAGACCAATTGAGCATAATTTACAACAAAACCTTTTATTAATAATAAAACCTTTACCATCCACTTACCTCGGTGAAATTTATAAAATAATATACGAAAGCAATAACATTATCATAATCTTGGAATCATATAAACAGTAAAACATAACACTTATCACGCCTTTTGTAATTCAATCATTATACAACATATCTTTTCCTCATTTACCAGCCCACTAGTATCCATGGGGGTCCATAGGGGTCCCGCTACCCGTTAACCTTTAACATTCGTCATCAGATTCCAGGGCCGTCCCCATACCCCGTTCGGTATGGGCGCCAAAACCATAAACCTCAATACCCCGTCCGGTATGAGGGTGAAACGGGCCGTCCCCATACCCCGTCCGGTATGGGCGCCAAAACCATAAACCTCAATACCCCGTCCGGTATGAGGGTGAAACGGGCCGTCCCCATACCCCGTCCGGTATGGGCGCCAAAACACATAAGATCTCCATACCCCGTCCGGTATGGGAGACCACAATCCCGGTAGGGTTCCCTACGGACCCGGTCCGTCCACCATCTCCCAGGATATCTAGTCAGACTGACCACATTATACCATTACCCATTTACATAATTTTTCATTCTCTTTTTCCTCAGTCAGCATCATTAATCCACATACAAGCAAACAAACAGTAATTTATGCTAAACAGACAACATACAGCATCAATATCCCGGTCATTTAATCCATAATCAATAAAACAGTAAAATATGCACACGAAACTATAAAATGAAAACATCGAACCTCATGCTGCATTTAAAACTGTAAAACATGCCAAATAACAGTTAACCGACAAATACACTAGACTTGGGCTCTATTAGCGACCTTAAGCAATTTCACATATTTGTTGATTCATGAAATACCGTTTTATCATTTATTGAACTTTAAAACCGTGATAGGAAATAAGGTGAGGGGTCCTTACACGTTTCGGGGTCCGAACACGGCTTCACAGTGCGCCTACAGGCTGTCCCTAATTTTCCCTGAATTTTTCTCGAGGAACTGAAACGCACTACTGGTACCTGCACGTGTTCCAAAAAATCCCAAATTAGGCCCAGGGCCCCTTTCGGCCAATATCGCAACTCTGGCACGGCGGCTCCGCCGTGCTCCGGCGACGGCACCGCCGCTGGCCGCGGCAATTCGCCTCGGGTTGGCTGTTTTCGGCCGTTTCTGGCCGAATTCGGCCACACTCGCATCAGTCCCTGCGAGAAAACAACCCTAGGGCCCTCGGGGGGCCAAAAAATCACGGAAAAACGGAGCTTACCGGCGGCGGCGCTCTCGGGTGCGGCGGCTCTCCGGCGAGGTTTGTGTTTTGGTGATTCGGCTCCGGTCAACCTGTAGAGAAAAGAATGGTGATCACGGTGATATAAAAATTACATCAAACGGAGGCCGGGAAGGGCCTCATCGGAGGCAAAAACCGAGAAGGGGCGCGGCGGCGCCGCTGGGCTTCGGCCGTGTATTCCGGCCGTTTAGCCGGGATTTTGGCTCCGATTTGGCCACAGGAGGAATCAGCATGGAAAAACGAGTCGGGGTACGAAATTTACCTCGATCGGCGGTCGAAAATTTCCCCGGTGCGGCGGCGGGTGGCGGCGTCCGGCTTCTGGTTCGTCTTCTCCGGCGAGCGGCAGGCGGCTAGGGTTTGTGGTCTGGTGTGGGGGTTCTATTTATAACCCTTTGCCTTTGATCTCAGCCGTCCATTTTGTTTTAATCTGGGCCGTCCGATCGCACGCTTGATCTGGGCCGTCCGATCGCGCCTACGCGGATCGCCAACGTAGCCCGTTCCGGAATGACGTGGTCTTGCCACGTGGCAGGTCCCGGTTGGCCGGGACTGCTGACCGGGCCTGCTGACGTGGCTGCCGACGTGGCTTTTTTTTTTTTGGCCCCTTTCCGGGCGCTACAACTCTTCCCCCCTTAAAGAAATTTGGTCCCCAAATTTGCCTCATTACTCTTGATCAAACAGATAGGGATATTGGGCCCTAAATTCTGATTCCAGTTCCCAGGTGGCCTCCCTGGGCGTGTGGTTCTGCCACACGACTTTTACAAATGATATTTCCCGGTTGCGGAGTATTCCGCTCTCTCGGTTCGTGATACCGACCGGTACTTCTTCATAAGACAAGTCCTCTCGGAGTGGAAGCGGTTCATGAGCCAAGACATGAGAAGGGTCCGGATTGTACTTACGTAGCATAGATACGTGAAACACATTATGAACCCGGGAGAGCTCAGGAGGCAGTGCAAGTCTGTAGGCCGTGGTACCAATCTTGTCTAAGATTTCAAAGGGTCCAATATATCTGGGGTTTAATTTTTCCCTCCTGCTGAACCTACTAATCCCCTTGAAGGGGGTGACTTTAAGAAACACCCGGTCGCCTTTCTCAAAGGCCAGGTCTCTCCTCCGGGTATTAGCATAACTCTTCTGCCTACTCTGAGCTGTCTGAATGTTCTTCTTGATCTTAACTATCTTGGACGTGGTTTCTTCTACCAAATCCGGGCCAAACAATCTTCTATCGCCCACTTCTTCCCAACAGATCGGTGACCTGCACGGACGCCCGTATAACGCCTCGTATGGGGCCACGTCGATGCTTGCTTGGTAACTGTTGTTGTAAGCAAACTCTATCAGGGGTAGGTGGTCGTCCCAATGGCCCCCGGAGTCAAGGACACAAGCTCGGAGCATATCCTCCAGTGTACGAATTGTCCTCTCTGATTGTCCATCGGTTTGGGGGTGGAAAGCAGTACTAAGAGACAGCTTTGTTCCCATAGCTTGCTGGAAACTATTCCAAAACCGAGAAGTGAATCTGGGATCCCTGTCGGATACCACTGTTACCGGAACTTCATGCAGTCTGACTACCTCCCGGATATACATTCTTGCCAACTTGTCCAAAGGATCAGTCATTCTGATGGCCAGGAAGTGGGAAGACTTAGTGAGTCGGTCAACAATTACCCATATAGCATCATGTCCCGATCGTGCCTTGGGTAGTCCCGATACGAAGTCCATGGTGATATGTTCCCACTTCCACTATGGAATCGGTAAAGGCTGAAGTAACCCGCCCGGGCGTTGATGTTCTGCTTTGACCTGCTGACATACCAAGCACTTAGATACAAAGTCGGCTATATCTCTCTTCATCCCATTCCACCAGAACCGAGGTCGCATAGTTTGGTACATTTTCGTACTTCCTGGATGTATGGCGAACCTTGAACTATGGGACTCTGTCATGATGTCTCTTCTTAACTCACTGTCGTCTGGGACACACACTCTGTCCTTGAAACGAATCAATCCGTCGGCAGAGATCTGAAATTCTGAGCTCACTCCCTGTTCTGCATTCTTCTTGCGGGTTACTAGGGCGGGGTCGACTGACTGGGCTTCCTTTATTCTTTGGATCAACTCGGGTTGGACTGCTAGGTGGCCCAAACATGTGACTCTCTTCAGGTCTCGCAGGCGAACCTGCTGTGTAGCCCCAATGGACCTACATTCTGAAACCATCAGATGGGCTAGGGTGCCTGCACTTTTCCTGCTGAGGGCATCGGCCACCACGTTGCCCTTACCTGGATGGTATAGGATGTCACAATCATAGTCCTTGAGGAGTTCCATCCACCTTCTCTGACGCATGTTGAGATCCTTCTGAGTGAAGATATGCTTCAAACTTTTATGATCGGTGTAGATCTGAAAGGTCTCTCCATACAAATAATGGCGCCAGGTTTTCAAGGCGTGTATGATTGTGGCAAGCTCCAAGTCATGGGTATGATAGTTCTTCTCATGATTCTTTAGCTGTCTAAACCCATATGCTATAACCTTTTCATGCTGCATTAGGACACAACCCAGGCCCAGATAGGAGGCATCACTATAAACTGTGTACCCTCCTGATCCACTCGGTAGAGCCAGCACTGGTGCAGTAGTCAGTCGCTTCTTCAACTCTGAAAAGCTCCTCTCGCAATTCTCATTCCATTCGAACCTTGCATTCTTCTTTGTGAGTCGGGTTAGAGGAGCTGCTAGACTAGAGAACCCTTCGACAAACCGGCGGTAATAACCTGCCATCCCTAGAAAACTGCGAATTTCCTTAACTGTTGTCAGCCTTTCCCAACCAAGTACCGCTTCAACCTTTTCGGGGTTCGCCGACACCCCTTCCTTCGATATAACATGCCCTAGGAAGGCGGTTTGTTCGAGCCAAAATCCACACTTGCTCAACTTCGCATACAACTTCTTTTCCCTGAGTACCTGCAGGACTTGGGCAAGATGATGAGCATGTTCTTCCCTACTTTTTGAGTAGACTAAGATATCATCGATGAACACGATGACAAATTGATCCAAGAATTCTCTGAAGATTCTGTTCATTAGATCCATAAAGATGGCCGGGGCGTTGGTTAGCCCAAACGGCATAACCAGGAACTCATAGTGTCCGTAACTGGCTCGGAATGCCGTCTTGGGGATGTCTTCGGCTCTCACTTTTACCTGATGGTAACCTGATCGTAGATCTATTTTGAAAAAGACCTGTGCACCCTGCAACTGATCGAAAATGTCATCAATCCGGGGAAGAGGGTACTTGTTCTTAATTGTTACCTTGTTTATCCTTCTATAATCAATGCACAGTCTCAACGTTCTATCCCCTTTCTTTGCAAAAGTAACCCCGGCACCCCATGGGGAAATGCTGTGTCTAATGAAGTCACTGTTTTGTAGCTCAGTGATTTGTTTCCTTAGCTCTTCCATCTCGATGCGGCTCATTCGGTAAGGAACTACCGAGATGGGCTGGGTTCCTGGCTGTAAGTCTATGGTGAACTCGACCTCTCTGTCCCCTGGTAGACCGGGCAGTTCATCCGGAAATACGTCTGGAAAGTCTCGGACTACTGGAATCTCTTGGATACAAACTTCTTTCTTGGGTTTACCTAGTTAGAGAAAATACAATATTAAGGCATTGGGAATTAAGAAGAAAAGAATTTGCCATTAGGGGAAATCGGTACCGAATAATTTTATTAACTTGTAAATGGCTCCTCGTTGGGAGGATTAAATACAATCTTTTTGTTAAAGCAGTCTATGGTGGCGTGATACGCCGCTAGCCAATCCATTCCTAGGATTACATCAAAATCCCCTGTGTCTAACCCTATCAGGTCTACCCTCAATTTCCTATCTGCTATCTCCACAGCACATGCCCTGTAGACAACCTCTCCTAGCAATGTCTCCCCCCCAGCGGTAGATACAAGCAATAATGAATTAAGTCTATCAGGTGATACACAAATTTTGGAAGCAAGAACATGTGAAATAAAAGAATGTGATGCACCAGTATCAAACAAAACATGAGCAATGTGGCCAGAGATAGTATACATACCGTGTACCACGTCCGGGTCTGCGTCGGCATCCTTCTGGGTAAGGTTGTAAACTCTGCCCTGGATTGGAGGCCTCCCTTGATTCTGGTTCCTAGGGCACTCCCTCGCATAGTGCTGGGCACTGCCGCATATGCGACAGGTGTTGTTGAGGCGGTAGCAGGGTCGGTCCCCATGATCCCTGCCGCAGTACTGGCAGATCTTCCCACGTGTTGCCCTCATAGCCTGAGGAGGGGCCTGGACGGCAGGTCTGGGCCTCTTACTGGGTTGGACAGTCATGGTAGGCGCTGGCCTGCGGAGTGGGGCTGAGGGTCGGGAACTTCCCGCTAGCTGAGGGCGGGTGTCGAAGCTCCTTTCTATGATCTGTGCCTTTGCTAGGACTGCCGAATATGTCTCGAGCTCCATCACCAATAAGTGCTGTCTGACCGGGCGGAGACCCCACTGGAATTTCCTTGCCTTTCGGCCCTCATCCAACAATGTCTCCGGGCATGTCGGCCCAGCTCCAGGAACTTGCGGGCATACTCCGATACTGTCATGTTTCCCTGGACCAATTGAGCAAATTCCATTTCCTTTAAATGTTGGATGTGTTTAGGGAGATACTTCGCATGGAAGGCCGCTAGGAACTGCTCCCAAGTAACTGGTACAGGCAGGGTGGCCCGCTTGAGCTCCCACCAGCGTACTGCTTCCCCTACCAGCATGTAGGAGGCAATGGCAGCCCTCTGCTCAGGAACTACTCCCAAGGTCTCAAAGGCTCTCTCAGTCTCTGCCAGCCAGTATTGGGCCTCTTCGAAAGAGGACCCCCCTGAAAAAGTAGAAGGGTTCAGTCTCCTGTACCTCTCTATGAAGCCGGGGTCGATCAAGGAGGGAGCGGGGTCCCGAGGTAGAGGAATTGGGGCCGGCTGAGGGTGAACTGGGGGACCCTGTGGTGGCGCCTGCTGATGTGGTGGGGGCACTGGAATGTGCTGGGGCGGCACCTGTTGGTACTGTGGCTGGGGTACCGGATCGTACCGCGGCTGTGGTGCCGGGTGGTACCGTGGAGGAACAGGCTCCTGTCGGGGTGGCTCGGGATCAGCCTGCTGTAGCGGGGGCTCAACCTGCGCCAGCGGAGGAGGTCTCGGTAGCTCCCTTCTCTCCTCTTGCCTTCACTGGGCAGCTGCGAGAGCCTCCACCATCTCAAATAGTCTATCTAAATCCTCCCGAAGTGAATTATCTGGGGCCGCTCGGTTTAGTGGGGGCCTTCATCTCCTCATTCCCGTGTAACTGCATTCGCAAGGAATGATTGAGTAACGATATATCGGTGAGTATTTCCCTAAGGCACTATTGTGTAAGGGATGGGTCCGAGGAAATGCGGCTCTGATACCAACTGTAGCATCCCCGAAAATTTAAAATTGAAATTATATTATAAATATCAAATGCGGAAGCGAAGTCAGAATTTGAATAACATCCCTTACACTAAAACCAAAAACGTGCTCACAAAATATAAAAGATTAAACTACCTAAAGGAGAAACTTGAAAGTAAAAAAAAAACTACGAATGTGACTAGGGAGTCTTTAGGCGTCCCCTTCGTCGTCCTCCTGCGGAACCGGCTCGGGAACGATGTCCTCTTGATCTGAAATGATTAAATAAGGAATGAGCTACACTAGCCCAGTAAAGACATCACGATATCTTACCGTCACGGAGGTAAAGGTGGGTAGAAAACACAAAAAGACCAATTGAGCATAATTTACAACAAAACCTTTTATTAATAATAAAACCTTTACCATCTACTTACCTCGGTGGAATTTATAAAATAATATACGAAAGCAATAACATTATCATAATCTTGGAATCATATAAACAGTAAAACATAACACTTATCACGCCTTTTGTAATTCAATCATTATACAACATATCTTTTCCTCATTTACCAGCCCACTAGTATCCATGGGGGTCCATAGGGGTCCCGCTACCCGTTAACCTTTAACATTCGTCATCAGATTCCAGGGCCGTCCCCATACCCCGTCCGGTATGGGCGCCAAAACCATAAACCTCAATACCCCGTCCGGTATGAGGGTGAAACGGGCCGTCCCCATACCCCGTCCGGTATGGGCGCCAAAACCATAAACCTCAATACCACATCCGGTATGAGGGTGAAACGGGCCGTCCCCATACCCCGTCCGGTATGGGCGCCAAAACACATAAGATCTCCATACCCCGTCCGGTATGGGAGACCACAATCCCGGTAGGGTTCCCTACGGACCCGGTCCGTCCACCATCTCCCAGGATATCTAGTCAGGCTGACCACATTATACCATTACCCATTTACATAATTTTTCATTCTCTTTTTCCTCAGTCAGCATCATTAATCCACATACAAGCAAACAAACAGTAATTTATGCTAAACAGACAACATACAGCATCAATATCCCGGCCATTTAATCCATAATCAATAAAACAGTAAAATATGCACACGAAACTATAAAATGAAAACATCGAACCTCATGCTGCATTTAAAACTGTAAAACATGCCAAATAACAGTTAACCGACAAATACACTAGACTTGGGCTCCATTAGCGACCTTAAGCAATTTCACACATTCGTTGATTCATGAAATACCGTTTTATCATTTATTGAACTTTAAAACCGTGATAGGAAATAAGGTGAGGGGTCCTTACACGTTTCGGAGTCCGAACACGGCTTCACAGTGCGCCTACAGGCTGTCCCTAATTTTCCCTGAATTTTTCTCGGGGAACTGAAACGCACTACTGGTACCTGCACGTGTTCCAAAAAATCCCAAATTAGGCCCAGGGCCCCTTTCGGCCAATATCGCAACTCCGGCACGGCGGCTCCGCCGTGCTCCGGCGACGGCACCGCCGCTGGCGGCGGCGATTCGCCTCGGGTTGGCTGTTTTTGGCCGTTTCTGGCCGAATTCGGCCACACTCGCATCGGTCCCTGCGAGAAAACAACCCTAGGGCCCTCGGGGGGCCAAAAAATCACGGAAAAACGGAGCTTACCGGCGGCGGCGCTCTCGGGTGCGGCGGCTCTCCGGCGAGGTTTGTGTTTTGGTGATTCGGCTCCGGTCAACCTGTAGAGAAAAGAATGGTGATCACGGTGATATAAAAATTACATCAAACGGAGGCCGGGAAGGGCCTCATCGGAGGCAAAAACCGAGAAGGGGCGCGGCGGCGCTGCTGGGCTTCGGCCGTGTATTCCGGCCGTTTGGCCGGGATTTTGGCTCCGATTTGGCCACAGGAGGAATCAGCATGGAAAAACGAGTCGGGGGTACGAAATTTACCTCGATCGGCGGTCGAAAATTTCCCCGGTGCGGCGGCGGGTGGCGGCGTCCGGCTTCTAGTTCGTCTTCTCCGGCGAGCGGCAGGCGGCTAGGGTTTGTGGTCTGGTGTGGGGGTTCTATTTATAACCCTTTGCCTTTGATCTCAGCCGTCCATTTTGTTTTAATCTGGGCCGTCCGTTTTTGATTGAATCTGGGCCGTCCGTGCGATTGCATCTGGGCCGTCCGATCGCACGCTTGATCTGGACCGTCCGATCGCGCCTACGCGGATCGCCAACATGGCCCGTTCCGGAACGACGTGGTCTTACCACGTGGCAGGTCCCGGTTGGCCGGGACTGCTGACCGGGCCTGCTGACGTGGCTGCCGACGTGGCTTTTTTTTTTTGACCCCTTTCCGGGCGCTACAACTGGCCCATTCAACCAATTTCAGAATTCCCGCACGGCGGCTCCGCCGTGCTCTGGCAAAGACACCGCCGCCCGTGGCGGCGATCCGTATCGAGTTGGCTGTTTTCAGCCATTTTCGGTCGAATTCAACTGAACTTGCACTGGTTCCTGTGAGAAAATACACTTAGGGCCCTCGGTGGGCCCAAAAAAATAAAAAATCGAAACTCACCAGCGGTGGGGCTTTTCGGTGCAGCGGCTCCTCCAGCTTAAGTTGCAGTTGAGTGTTTTCCAGTCTGTAGAGAAGGAAACGATGGTCACAACGGTGAAAAAATCACATCGAATGGGAATCGGGAAGGACCTCATCGAAGGCATTTTTCGAAACACCCTGCGGCGCGTTTTTCGGCCAATCAACCGGTTCTTTCACTCTGATTTGGCCATGGGTGCGTTTAAAATTGAATTTCGTGCAAGAGGGAAAATTTTACCTCGTTTGGCGGTCGAAAATTGCTCCGGTACGGCGGTGGTGGCGGCGATCGGCTCCCCGACAGCTGGGTTATCTTCTCCGGCGAGGGGCTCTGGCAGCTAGGGTTAGGATTTGGGTGCGGATAGGGTTATCTATACCCATCCGCTTTTAATCTGGGCCGTCCATTGCTTTTAATCTGGACCGTCCGATCGCGATTAAATAGGGAGTGAATCTGGACTGTTCATCCCGATTCAATCTAGATTGTCCGTACGCGATTCAATCTGGACCGTCCATGCACGATGCAATATGGACCGTCCATGCGCGTTTTTGATCTTGGTCGTCCGTGCGTGCGGGAACCGATCTCAGCCATTCGATCGCGCGCACGCGGATCACCCACATGGCCTCTCGCGTCAGCATCTCTGCCACCTGGCGCGTCCTGGTTGGTCGGGACTGCTGATCGGACAGCTGACGTAGTGTAACTTTTTTAAATTACGCTTTGACCTCCAGTTTTTTATTTTTCTTTCAAAAATACCATCAGAACCTAAATTTTCACCAATTTTTCTCAAAATTGTTTTCAATTAAATTCCTAACCAATTTTTACCCTTTATTATTATTATTATTATTATTATTATTTTATTAAATCAAATTAAAATTAAATAAATCAAATTAAAATCATATAAATAATAATTATATTTATATAAAAATAATAATAATTAATAAAAAGAAAAAAAGAAAGGTTAGGTGTTACAATATTTTTAATTTTTATATTTTTTATTTAATATGGTTAATATTTTGATTTTACATCAAATTAAATTTTTATATTTTTTTAAAATATTAAAAAATATTTGAATTAATTCATTTTTGTTAGTAGTCACTAACATTTTTAATAGTTTTGTCACTTATTATCAGTTAAGAAACATAAAATTATTATCAGATATTACATGTGATTTGATATAATATATAATATTAAAATTATTTTAAAAAAATGAAAAATATTGAAATTATTTTCTCTTTCTTTCTTAAACTCTCTCTCTTATTTTTCCTTACTTGAATCCTTCCTAAATACAAAAATATTTTGCTTTATCAATTACACCCTTAATTTTTTGAATCATTATGTTGTTGAATTATTAACTAAAAATTACAAAATAACAATTAATAAATATATATAAAATAATTTTTAAATTATTTCTAGATATAAAAATATGCAGAATTCTTCCATAAAAATGAAAAAAAAAATGAGATAGGTCGAAGGCATAAATGAATATACTAAAATACGAAATAAAATAAGAGCTAATGAGATGAAAATAATGAATCGTAAATAAAGTTGAGGTTCGAATTACAAACCAAATAAAAAATTTGAGATGCTAACAGGCATACGGCCTTATCCCCACAATTCTTCTTGGTTTTCCCCCCTGTGTTTCTTGACCCAAGCCTCCAGCAATCGGTGTTTATCAACATTGCCTGCAGGCTGCTGATCCAATTCTTCAACCCTCTGTTTGATTTTTTTCTCTCAGTTTTGGCCTCCCTCGCCCTCCTCATCGCCACCAGGCCGCCGTTAATTTTGAAGAACGACCGAGATTTCTAGCCTCTTGCAATGGCCATGAAAACAAGATTAACATACCAAAAATTTTAAAAATATTTTTGTGTTTGAAAAGAAGAGAAAATGAGAGAAAATATCACGTGGGAGAAAGAGGAGGTAATTTTGATTTTTTTTTTAAAATAATTTAAATATTATTTAAAATTTTCGTACCGTTAGATATTATATTAAAAGACACGTAACATCTGATTTAAAAAGTTAATCAATCAAATTGTATCACAAATTTAAATTGATGATATGTAACACAGTCGTTAACGATGTTGAGAGCTACTGACAGATACAAATCAATTTAAATATTTATAATAGTACAAACATGCTTTCATATATTAAGATTTTGTTTTCATATTCCTTAGACAAAAAACTTATATGTTATTCAACATAGACTTCTTCTTTAAGATAACCATTCAAAAAACCTGATTTCAATCTTTCATCTCCTTTGAGCTGCCAAAGAAATAACTAACTGAATTGTCTCTATGCGAGTAACGGGTGCGAAAACTTATTCATAGTTTGCTCCATATCTACATTTATAATCTTTTGCAACAAGTCTTGTTTTATACATTTTCAAATCTCCACTTGCATTTTTCATTCTCTTGTACACTCATTTTAAAAAGACATGTGGAAGAGGATACATTTGTTAGAGATGAGTCTGTTTCAATGAAATATATATGTTTAGAGAAAATATTATTTGCTGGGGGACTGTTAGAAACCTAGATGACATATACTATGAGTGTAATCTACACTTTGAGATGGTCAAATGAAAGTTTGCAGGTCCTAATTGGAAATGAAATTCTTAACATATATGCGCAAGATGCACAACATGACTAGATACACTTTTTCTTAGGTATGGGAAGGGAATCCTTCAATGACAACGAAGAATCTTGAGGAAAACGAGGTTTATGCCACACATGTCTACTAATCAAATTAGCACATTATTAGATGGAAGAGAGTGTAAGGAGAAAGAGTTGTATATTTCTTACTTGATCCACAAACTCAATTATAAAGGATATATTTAGGTTGAATAGATGTATATCATTATATTGAACCAAACACGTACATGTATTTAGAGAGAGAGAGAGAGAGAGATCCAAAAAAAGAAGAGGTTTAAGAGTTAATTCGAATAGAAAAGGGAAAAGGATTTTAAGGGTGAACATATAAGTTTATAAAAATTGAGAATTTTCTTACAATATAAAATCTTTTGAGTTTATAAATATACTTTTTAATAAAAATTTATATATTTTATTAATTATTTAACACCTATCTACATGTATGGTATAAATTCAAACGAATGTTCACTAAAAGACATATATATCAATCATTTAGCAAAAAAATTGGTGTATATACATTAAACTGTTTATAAAAATTAATTTTTTTAGTGAAAATAAAATATAAATAAATAAGATTTAACTCTTTACCGTATTTATCAAATTATAAGAGAAACTAAATCATCATTAACTTTATGATACTACATATAATTATTTAATTAAATGATTCATACGTCTATTCTATTTTAAAAAGTTGTGAGATAAAACCGTATTATTTTCATATATTCTTATTTGAAAGTATTTTATTATGTTATTATTGATACATATATATTATTTAAATAATAAAAATGTAAATTTATTTATAAGATAATTATATGTAATACTGAAAAAAAAAAGAGAACAGTAATAAAATATATTTTAGCATAGTACACACAGATGATGAATCAACTAATTTTACAAACAAAAAAGTACAGTTTAAAATTTCAAGAAGCAGATGATCAGAAGCTTTATACGTGTAATATATGGAAGGAATCCATACATATATATATATATATATATATATGGAAACAAAATCAAGTAATTATATTTTTTAAAAAAAATAAAAAATAAAAGCTTGAGATTGATTAATCTCCTTCCAAGATTTATAAGAGATAGAGATCAGCCAACTCATCCAAGGAATCCAAGAGAACATTCTGATCATTATTTTCAAGCATCCACAACAAATGATCAAACAGAACCACCTCGCATTTCACCATGATCACATGCTGCTGATCATCCCCATTATTTTGTTTAGATCTCCGGATCAGAGCAGTCAACAATGGATGATTCAGGTACTTCGACTTGATCAGGTACCGTTTTCTCGTGCTCCCGACGAAGATCGTCTCCAACTTCTCGTCACCATCACCTTGCATGGCGTGATCTCCCCAAAATATTTCATGTTGATGATGATGATGATGATGATCATGATCATGATGGTCTCTCGTTGACTTTGACCTCAAGCTACTGTACGATGAAGATCTTGATAGTTGCCTTGACAAACTCTTGCACTTTCTCAGTATTAAGTTCAGCTTCTTCATGGTTTCTGTTTAGATATATATGTTTTCTCTGCAAATATATTTCTAAACAAGGAGAATAGAGAAAATTAGGTTAGAGCATCAGGGTTAGGAGAAATGTTAAGAGAGAAAGGAGACTTGATATACACTCAGAAAGGAGGCATTGAATGGTTATAAAAAGCTGGTGAGGGTGGGGTGTGTTGGGTGAAGGGTCGTTGTAAATCAATGTATACATATATATGCAATATATATAGATATATATATATATACATATGTATACATGCAACTTCAGCAACCGGCAGCAAATTTATTTGGAGAAATTGTTATTTTTAGAGGCTTGCGTGGTGCTTAGTTTGTCTTTATTAATAATTGAATAAAAAATTTACTCATATTAAACTTTTATTGAATTTTTAATAAAAATACCAGATGAATTGGTTGTAATTAAATAATTATTTTTGTTTTATTTGATGACATAAACAATATGTCATCATATTAATAAATTTGATAGTTGTTTATGGTAGGGTCTCTTACACTCGTGTGTGTATATATATATATATATATATATATACAGAGACACCATAAAAAAGCTTGCTTGAATTCTCTCACGAGTCATGCATCTTCTGATCCGTAAAAACACACGCAGATTCATATATATATATATATATATATATATATATATTATATCTGCAGGACAGTTCCTTTGTTTTCCATTTTGTTTGTAACCGTACCAAATTCCATACATCTTCATTATTAAAACTGAGCAGAAAAATATTAAATGAAAAGTGAACTAAAAAGCATATATAATATTTCTTAGAGAAATATTTCTCTATACTATTTTAGACTATTAAGTTAGTTTATATAATTTTTTTTTATTCCATCTCTAATTAATGTTAACGGTGTAGTAGAGATGTCATGTGAATCTAAATTTGTCATGTTGCACATTTTGAGCGAATTGTTCTCCATGTCAAATGTCATGCATACGGAGATGTAGTATTTAACTTGGAAAGGTTTAATTTTTTATAAATAAATTGGTTGGTTCAGGTAAAAGAAAATTAGTACAGGCATTTTTAACCCTAATGCCCTAAATTTACCAAACCGTAAATCTTTCGAACATTCTCCTTAATTGTAATCTCCTTCTGGTTATGTTTTTTGGTGGATGATTGTCCCTCGTCGCGGCTCCTTCTGGTGACTCCTTTTCCGGTAAATGGTGATAACTGTTTTGAGTACTCAACGAGCTTGTATCTCCATCATATCCATAAATAACTATTGATTTAAACTGTGAATGATCTTTTGCATATTATAATAGTAACTATTTAGTTTGAGAACATAAATTTTTATCTAATTCAAAATAAATTGGGATAATTCAAGTACGAACGAAAACAAATTTAAGATGCTTAAATATATTAAATATAGATTCACTTTAATCTCTATTTTGTTGGATATGAATTCTTTTATAATGAATCAAAGTGTGACAAGTATCCACTATTGAGACGATGGACAATTAGGCACCAGAAGAAGCCACCAGAAGGATAACATGAATGAGAGACTAGAAGGAAATTGAGCCATAAGGAAACAAGAGAGTCTAAAGGGAGAGAGAGCAACAAACGAGTACACTACCAAATCAGAAGAAAAGTGTGATGAAAGAGACCTAGGTTGGCCATGTGGCAAACAAAAGCCCAGGCTAGTTTAGAGAAGCAACCACAAACAAGTGTAGAAACCAAAATAGACTTGATGACAGATAATGATATAGAGCCACCAGTGAACTAGAAAGTATAGAAGGATAAAGGCCGCCAGACCAGAAGGAGATCGCAACAAAAGAGAACATTTAAGAAATTTAGGGTTTAGTAAATTTAGGGATTTAGGATTAAAAATACTTGAACCATTTTGTTCTTTTTTTTTTACTTGGACTATCTGATTTATTTTTAAACAAGTTGAACCTTACCATATTAAATGTGTCATATGGCAAAGCTAGATCAACTTAAAATATGTTATGTGGCAAAGCTAGATCTACGTGGCATCTCCATTAATACCGTTAATGATTAGAGACTAAAATATAATTTTTTTTGATAATATAGGAACTAAATGAGTATTTTGGCTTAATATTTCTTACAACAATGTTTGCATGTCTTATGAATTAATTATCTAGTTCATCTCTCTCTCTATCTCTCTTTTTTTCTCTCTCTGTCCAAAAAATAAATTATATATGTTCAAACTAAATTCACTTTGATGTTAATTTATTGACACTATAATAAATTTTTTTAATAGAGAATAAGTAATCAATATAAATCCAGTAAGAACTTTAAGTAAATAGACTAAAAAAGCAAAAATCTCTTCTGAACAGATAAAATTAACAAGCACAATAAGAACTTCACAGTTAAAACATGTGCAGATTAATTACAAATTTTATTATCTAACAAAAAAGAAGTAAAAATGACCTAACATCACCTAAAATTAAACTAAACTAAAAAATAGAAGGAATAGAAGAAAAACGAATTTTAAACAAGAGTTATGAATGACCTTTCACTATGAGATGAACATGACCCACTGAAGTTTCTACTTCCAACTTAGCCAATTAGATCAACAAAGCTGTGAGAGACACACATGTTAAGAAGTGTAGCGATTAAAAATGTTAGATAGATGGAGCCAAATGCCATGTGAAGATAAACTCATCAAAAATTAGCATCTGAATTGAAGTAAGAGAATTGAGAAGAAAAATAACTAAATTGGATTATCCCCAATAGTTATTGTTAAAATATTTAAATTGATTCAGATGATGCCAATACTTGATTATTGTAATAAGACTTCTTTATATTATAATAAGGAAGAGCACTTAAATTTGAAGAAATTCAAGGAAAATGATAAACGAAGAAGAATAAGAGAAGATTTAAATATAGTATTAAATTCAACTTTTACTCATGTAAAAGTCATTCAAATATATGGCTCAAAAAGTATAGTTCAATCATTTTTTTTTCTAAATCTTAAGAGTGACATTTGAAAAAAATTTTGAAAAAAATTTTGAAAAAAAACCATCAAAATCATTTTGAAAAAACTTTATGAATTAATTTATGAGAAATTTTTTTCTGAGCAATGTGACCGTACATATAAAGTACAACTTATCGACATAGTTGAAACAAATTGTCGCTAGTGAAATTTTCAAACATGGAAAATTGTTATTGTTAAGAGCATTAAATGTTGAAATCAAACCCACTCTGGATCAGGAGTGGGTTCAAGTTTGCTCTTCACAAGGGTGGGAAGATTCGGGTTTAGTAAAACCAACCTCGAACCCATCCCATTGCCATTTTTAGTTAAATAATCAAGAGAAATGTCAAGAGTGAAAACATATGAAGTTCTATAGAGAATGCTGTTGCACTTTGTTTTCGTAGTTTTTAATCTTCAAAGTTGATATAAAAAGATTTTAAATAGATAATAAAAAATGATTCTTTCTAATAATAAAATTTTAAACAAAAATCACCTCTATTTATAACTTGAGAATAGCCACACTTAATTTCTTAAGTTTTTAATTTCTAATTTGGTTTATTTTAAAATTAGATATTAAACTTTTTATACCTACATATAAATAACTATTACACTTTATGAGATATCACTAAGCATACATTTTAATCCTATATGATCACTTTAATTAGGTTTAATGTTTATGATATCGTATAACATATAATTATTATTATTAAATATATGTAGGTTTACTAATACAATCATAAATTATATCCAACATTAAATATCCTCCTCGCCTATCCCTAACATGTGTGTAAAGAGCAATTCTACTTTAGTGCCTTTAAATTCCACTTTCCACTTCATTTAATAAACTTTGAGCATTTACATATTATAATTACAAATTAAATAAAAATAAAAGAAAAACCAAATGATCAAATAGCAAAACTGAAATGATTTCACTAACTTCTATAGCTTTTGACTTATTTTAATCAAACCTTATGCTTATTTGATATACTACTTATCAAAACGAACATGCTAGGCTTCTGACTCTAAGATCAAACCAACTAATTTGGTTTAATAACTATGACTAAAAACTCAGGGCATTACATATTACTTTCCCAAATCTTAAAGGAAAGTAAAAAGCTATTTTACCTTTTATTAAAATTAATAAGATTTAAAAATGTTGAAAAACAAATTACCCCATTTGTTTAGTTTATATTTTCAAAAAAAAAAAAATTATAATATACTAAATGAAAATGAGAATAATTTCACAAAGTTAATTAATTTATTCTAAAGGTTATAAAAACAAAGGTATTTCTCTAGGTCAGCTTAAAGTGCTAGAAGCCAGAAATATTTTACTTGCTTGCTTAGAAGCAAAAGCAGTGTCCAATACATTGACAAAAGCTCTGAAAGACTTTTATTGTCAAGAAAGCAAAATAACACAATTGATTATCAGTTGCAGAAAAGGACATCCGATCATCTAAGCTTAATCTCTTAGCTTGTGTCCAACAATAAAGTAGCAAAAAAAATGACTTAAAAAAGACAGGCATTTTGCCTAAGGGGAGAAAATTGCCGGAGGCATTGCAGGCATTTAATACTAGTATAAAACAAATGATAGAGGGTTGAGATTTTCTAGGCATGATTTTTGGAACAGCAAGATTGATCTTTCTTGCTTACCAACCTAATCAATTTTACAATAAAAAAATAATTCAAATTTTGAATGCCAGACTGATCTGTAGAGGTGACAAATACACCCCAATTGTTTGTTAAGTGAATAACACTGCTCTTACCTATCAGATGTTACAACTCTCAACCCTGCAACAATGCCGTTCTTATTGCTCCATCTCTCTGTCCCGTTCGTCCTGGGATGAGGGTGAGTAGGAGGAATTTCCTTATCATTGCTTCTGTTGATGTAACTATAAATTTCTGACTTACTTGAAATAAATTGAGAGGAATACTTTCTGTCGCAGTTGACAGTTGCTTCGATTGGACATGATCGTCATCCAATTTAACTCTAGATGTCGGTAGATGCACCGTATCATGGAATTTTGACCAGTTTGGGTGGATAAAAGAACAATGTACATACTTTTTCAACGGTAGTACTGTTACACGTTGAAACGGAACAGCATTACATCCCCCTCCTGTACAATGTAATCTTTACCCTCAGATCTCAACTGCAAAAGCCAAAAGAATAGCTTTAGTGAGAGATAAGATTTCAGGCCACTACTACATATGGACTTCCCTTGACGAATGGAAAGATTCAATCCAAGTATTACCATGCCAACTGCTATACTTCTCATGTTTATCCTTTACCTACCAATATATTTTTGTACTTGAAAATAAATTAGTTTTAAATATTTTATAGAATTCAATGGAGTTGGCATTATTTGAGGGAATTTAAACAAAGGTATACAATTATTTTAATTTTTTTCTCCTAATCATTAAGTTTATTCTAAATTCCTCAAATTTGATAGGATTGTAAATATATTTTTCATGAAATTCATTCCATCATTTAAAATAATTCCGAACACAGAGATTTTGCATTATGAGTAAATTTACATTTTGTATGGAATTCACTTATTCCAAAAGACAGTAATCCTCATGCAAATAGGAAGATAATAGCAGCTAGTATACCCTTGAGCCACAATTTCAATATCTAAGTTCCCCATTACCTTAATAGGACTGAATAAGGGGGTAACTGAATCAATAGACGAAGAGAAAAAAACACCCCCTCCCCCAAATATATACTGTACTATTTGGAACACAAAAATATTTTTTAAATTTATTTCTATGTTCCTATATGAGATATAAAAGTACCTAGAGTAGTTAAATGGAAAGCAATGTTCAGAAAACAATTGTAAAAATTTAGCGTGAGTTTAAAATAAATTAGAAATTAAAATAATTTCTAAAAGATTGGTTATTATCTATACATGAATATCACACATAAACGTCCCTCGTGTAAGTTTTTAGGAAATAAGAATATCCTCATATACTAAATAAAGCCTAGGCTTCACTAAAATAGATTCTAGACCCAACGAAGTGGTTAAGGCCCACAAGCTTTGAGCAGGTTTCTTCAATCCAAATTAATGTTACGTATTATCGATGTGGCTACAGATTTTAATGGATAAAATTGTGTGCTCATGATTACAAACTTCTTTGTGCACAGGCTGCTGGATTCATGCTAATCCTATATGTCAAATCCAGTCTAATCTGGAGAGACTGAATGCCTTTTTTCAAGATCTAGTTTCTAATCATGACCCACTATTCATTTGGATTATTCCATTTTGTCGATTTATACTTAATGTCCTTGACTGGTGATAGATAACCATGAAGATTCACGTCCTTCAATGATCATTTAATCGTCTTCCAATCCTTCCACAATCGACCCCAATCAGAGTTACGCTCAGGTCAAATCAGGATCATATAATAGGAAGTCTTTTATATGAACCCAAATCTGCTGTAGTATGCTGGGATTACTACTTGAAAAAAGCCCGTGAATCAAAAAACCAAAAGAACTGTTTGAGAAATATGTGCATGCATGCTTGCAAAACCATTTATATAGACTCAAGGAAGAATAACAAGAAAAGAAAAAAGACCAACTTACAAGTCCTTTCTCTCTTGCAGCTGAAAATGAACCAGAAGAAACGAAGTCATCATAGGATACCTGAGAAGGAAAAAAAATTATTACCAGCAGAAAATACTACATGACAAGACAAGGTGCAAAATGTCTCAACTAGTAACAGGCATAGCTTTTCAATTCATAGATCTGAATACTCTGATAAACTTCCCTTCTAACCAATATTTCTTTATCCCAGTTTTCAAGAGACAATAGAAAAAGACCCCAAAGAGAGCAGCTAAAAGACCAAGGTACTTGTGCTGAATTTAATCGCTAGTTTGGTTTAGTATATTTGCAAGAAGAAGAAGATAAACTATTAATTAAAATATTGTCTTGTTATTTTTTGTTTGAAATAAAAACTGTATATATTACTATAAGCACCTTAGGGGATGCAACCCATTTACAATAATTACATAGCTTAATCAACCCGAGTCCAAAATACTTCGAAAACCTCGGTGAGTTCAGATGATTGACCCGATAACAAAAACTCAAGGGTCTTGAACTATCTATTTTTTAGAATATCAAAATCTTTTGTGTTTGTGACACCATCAAAAGTTCTCTTATTTCTTTCCTTCCAAACCATCAACATAATGGTGAGAGGAATCAATTTGCATAATGGATATCTCCCATTTAAATATTTCCATGTCATCATCTCCTCTCTAACCAACCCCGTCATCACCCAATCAATCCTCAAGCTTCTGTATGCCATTGTCCATAAACTGAAAACCATTGGGCACCAAAAGAGCAAGTGACTACAGTTCTCCTCCGCCTTCTTACAAAGGTAACATGCATTTTTTTTAAAATGAAAAGTGTAAAATGTATATTAACAAGGTACCAAAACGGGAGTACCACCCATGTAAAAAACTTTACAAAAGTATTAGAGTGTCAATAACATTTCCAAAATCTTCTTCATTAATAATGTCATGACCAATCAAAATAGTATCAAAATAATATATCTACTTATCTCTTAATCTAGTTAGTCCACATTGCTTACCCTCAAAAACTCTATCATTCCTTTCTTTTCACAGAACCCAAAAAGGGCCAATGGAATTAAGTTAGCAATTCTTCATTTTATACATAAACCTTCCCAAGCCCACACTTCATCCCGCACTGCACCCACCATAACCCAATTGATTCCCAACAGTCCGTAGACCATACTCTAAAGATTATACACAGTAGGACACCGGAAGAGTAGATGGTTACATGATTCCTCAGCCTGTAGGCATAGATGACATCCATTCACTATTACCAGACCCCTCATCCTTAATTTATCCAGAGTGAGAATCTTCCCCCAACAAGCTTCCCAAGCGAAGAAAGCAACACGGGGGGGAACCTTTGTTTTCCGTAGTTGTTTCCAGAGAAAACTAATGAAACCCTCAGTACCCACATTCAACAGAAGCTGGTAATAAGAGCGGACAGAGAAATTTCCATTCTTTTCTAGACACCACCAGATCTGATCAGGCTGGCTGCTGATATGTTGGGAAGCCAGAATCTTCAAAATGTCTTCGTATTCTTGAATCTCCCAATCATTTAAATTTCTTTTCACATTGATAGACCACTCAATAGAGTTATTTTTCACCTAGTAAGCGTTCTCAACCAGCATGTTTCTTGACTGTGCTAGGTCATAAATTCTTGGATAACAGCTTCATAAACATCACCCATTCAGTCATTGTGCCAAAATTGTATTCTATTTCCTTTCCCAAGTTTCCATCTGGTACAATCCCAGAACTGTGGCCATTTGAGTGAGGACCTTCTCCCACAGACCTCTGCCATGAGGTATAGACTGTCTGAAACCGCTGCTGTCCAGATCGAGACAGCCCCACCTGGCATCAACAACTCTTTTCCATAATCTGTTATCTTCTTTCCAATACCTTCATAACCATTTACCTTGGAGAGCTTTATTCATTTTAACAATCAATCTAAATCCAAGACCCCCCAAAGATAATGGATTTTTAATTTATTCCCACTTTACCAAGTGAAATTTGCGTTTTTCCTTATCATCTCCCCATAGGAATCGGCATTGAATGTGTCTCCAATTTCTTAGCAATATTGACTGGTATTGTGAGAGTAGAGAGGTAATAAATTGGGAGATTAGACAATGTACTCTTGATTAATGTGTATCTTCCCCCTTTTGGAAGAAAGTTCCTTTTCCATCCTGCAAGTTTATTCTCAAAAAGATCCAGCACGGGTACGCAAGTACCAGAATGCTTGTATTTGGCACCAAGAGGGATTCCAAGATACTTGATAGGAAGTTTAACAGCTTTGCAACCCATCACTTTAGCAAACAGATCTGCTTCATCATCACCACTTATCCTTACTAAATCTATTCTCAAAAAGGTCCAGCACCGGTACCCAAGTCCCAGAATCCTTGTATTTGGCGCCAAGAGGGATTCCAAAATACTTGATAGGAAGTTTAACAGCTTAGCAACCCATCACTTTAGCAAAAAGATCTGCTTCACCGTCACCACCTATCCTTACTAACTCTGATTTCTCCAAATTAATTTTTAATCCAGATACAGCCTGGAAGTATAGTAGCACACACCTCAAATTCAAAAGAGTTTTCACCTCAGGTTGGCAGAAAATTAAAGTGTCATCCGTAAAGAATAAATGAGAATCCCACCGTAACCCCTTTCACTAGCTGAAGGTCTGAAGCCTCACATACTAGCCCATTTTGTGCTTCCATCCCCAGAATGAATAATAAATGGGACAAGGGATCCCCTTGTCTAAGCCTTCTAGTGGCCTTAAAACATTACCATCACAAGTCTTCAAACAGTCGGTTACTTCTTCCTCCAGAAATTCAGCTTCTAGGATCTGTTACTAGCATCAGAAATATTTTTAAAGTTGACACCATCCAACTTTGGCCAGCTATTAAAGCTTTCCTCATATAGCTTGGAAAAAAAGTTTTTAGCCACCTCCCTTAGCTCTTGGTTGCTGGATACTGTTTTATCTCTATAACAAAGGTAACAGGCATTAACCAGAGTTTGTCCCCTCTTCCACAGTTTGTCTATAGTTAATATACATTCTCTACAAACCCCCCAAGCAAAGAAAGCAATCCTTAGTGGGATTTTAGTTTTCCAAATCTGTTTGTGAGGAAAATGATCGGCTTCATTCTCAATTCTAATCATACACTTATAACAGGATTTAACTGAAAACAGCCCATTTTTTTAGAGAGTCCATTTCGGGTAGTCATTACCATTCTCTAGTGAAATACTTGAAGGTGTGCTTAACATTGTCTCATATTCACCAACTTCGCAATCATTTAACCTTCTGTTAACCATAATTTGTCAGTCATCAACATCACCATTTCCTCTTCCGTAACACTCCCCAACTTTCACATATTTATTCTGAGCGATCACAAAAATCTGGGGGAATCTTTACAGCGGGCCCCCCTCCATCCACTGATCATGCCAAAATCTGATATTGTTTCCATTACCCACCTTCCAAGCAATACACCTCTGCAAATTGGCCTTACCATCCCCAATCCGCATCCAAAGACTCTTCCCATGGATTTCAGAGCCCCTCCCGCATAACCACCCACTATTATCCACTCCAAACTTAGCAGCGATAATCCTTCTCCATAAAGCCCCATCCTCTGTCATAAATCTCCAAAGCCACTCTCTGGTAAAGCCTGATTAAACTCCACCAATGATCTGATCCCTAATCCCCCTCTACTCATCGGTTTCTCCACCAATATTTCTCTTGTTATATGTTGAAGAAATAGCACGGATGTTTATAGGGAGAGCTATGACAAGAATAGGGAAAAATAAGACTACAAGCTTACTACACTAGAAACTGCAAAATGCTATTAAAAATGGTCTTCATTCTTTAACAGATTATAAGTAACATTCTCATTCTTTAACACTTTCCTTCATGTTGAAGCTTACAAAAGCTGTTATAAATGATAAACTAAAGCAAATAGAAAAAAAATAAACTAAATACAAACTTGCCAACTTGTTCTTTCTATTAAAATATATTTTCAGTTTGTAGCTTCTCTCATGTTTATCCTTGTTTTAGAGTCATACACAATGTGGACTATCAACCGCATGGTTACTTTCTATAACCAAAAAAATTAATTTCTGAGGCTAAAAAAAAGTAGTTATTAGACCAAACAACTTTTTTTTTTTGAAATAAAAAGTGTGTAATATATTTGCCCAAGCAATATCATTCTCGGTATTTGCATAGGTTATTATTCTTTTCTTTATCATGGATGGGTTTGAGCTCAAACAGACATGTTTGCATCTGTGATGCTAAAACATTAGATTTTCTTGAGAAGATCTTAATAGTCCATGCTTGATGACTAATGGATTTGAAGATTATTCTACAAAAACTTCCATATATAAACTGGATAAATGATCACAACCAAACAAAGAAGGCTCCTCCACTTAAATAGTCTATGTTAGACCTTATCAGGCATGTTTCCTTCAGCATCCGGGACTGTGAGCCTAAGAATCAAATTTTCTTGCCTAAATTTTATGAACTATGAACAAAGTTTCTCAGGTTTCATTTTCAACATGGAGATATCTAAATTGGTAAAAGGTTTAAAATATTAATAAACTAAAGAATTGCCAAGTTCACTGCAGCTGCAGGGCACATAAGTTACAATTAAATCTGCTCTTATCATGCTCGAAAAGGGAATATTTGCCTTTAGAGTTATGACGGTAAGAAATCCAGAGCTATTAGAAAAGCTTTAGTACTTCATCATAACTGACTTTGAAAATAATTTCTGTGCTCGTAATATACTGCTGCAGGCAAGACTGGTTAAATATCAACTGGATGTCCATGGCACTTTCCACCAAAAGGCAATGTACTGAAGCTTATTTTATAGTCAAGAACACGAAAGAAAAAGCAGAAAATAGTTCTGTAGACAACAAGCACAAAATAGGTAAATGGCAACAAGAGTTACAGCAAACTCTTAGTTAGGTAACTCCTATTTTTTAGTTACTTGAATAAATAAGCTGATTAAGAAAGCCCAAAACCATGGTGATTATATCATATATATTAGGAAGAAGTCAGCGCACTCTTTCCTATTCATTTGTACTCGGATTTTAGCCCAAAATCATGGTGATCTTATCCTAAATTTTAGGAAGAAGTCTGCCTACTATTCCCTGTTTACTTATATTCAAATTTCAGCAATAGAAGGAAGATAATAATTATTTTAAAAAAATTGTTTAGAGCCCTTAACTTCACAGATCAGTGGGTTCTCCGTAATGAGTCCTAAAGTCTAGTACTATTTACCTTATTCCATTACCAAATCGAAAGTTTGGGACCATAATAAATTCTTATATTCAAATCTTATTCCATGAAAAATTGGTGTCAGGGAAGCTGGTTAAGGAAGAAGTTGGCACCTTCGAACAACAGTTGAGGCTTTTTTCGAATTTTATGAGGACCACGTTCACATGGAAGAGCGATTAAATGCGCTTGTTCAACAAATCAAGGGCCTATTTATAGAGCTTTCAAGTATCAAACCAGCAAAAATACAACACCAAAAAGGAGCAAAAACAGTTGTAGCGAAAAATATGCACGGCAGAAATATTTGAGAGTAAGGGAACTGTCCATTGTACTGGTGGTATCAAGACCTAATGATCAGTCTGTCATTCTATAGGACAAGCAAACACCTCAGCTTCTAGAAGAGTTTTAAGTGTCACAATGCACAGATCAGTTGTGTATGTATGCCATTTGGTGAGTGTGTTCTACTAACGCGGCTTATGCAAGGAGTTTGGATTCCCCTAGAATCTTTAGGTGCTACTAGTAGAGATGCACATGTCCAGGCAGGCAGATGCACAAGCTCTTAGGAGATACTATATAGATTCACTCCATTAGATGGTTGAAGACTTGTGCATTAATCAGACACCTCCATCACCCTAAGGATTCATCACTTTTTTCTCTACACCTACATGCAGCATAAGAACAACCTCCAGATTTCATATTCTCTCCATCTAGAGATTTTTATTTTTCTTTTAGGAAACAATTCATCGAACATTGAATACGTTTTTCATATTCAATGAGTGAGGACAAACACATTATGAAAGAGCAGTGTAATTTTATAGTCGATAACAAGAAAGAAAAGGCTGAAGAGGGACCAATAAATAACAAGCAGAAAATAGGCAAACGCAAAGAGAGTTGTTGGAAATTCGTATTCCTTAGTTATTTAAATAAATATGCTAACTAAGAATCATAAAACAACGGTGACTATTATCCTAGATATTAGGAAGAAGTCAACCCACTTTTTCCAATATATTTATACTCAGATTTCAGCCTAAAATCATCATGATCTTATCCCAAATGGTAAAAAGAAGTCTGTCCACTCTTCCCTATTTCCAAATTTCAGCCATAGAAGGAAGAGAATAATTATTAAAAGAAGATTTAGAGTCTTTAACTCTAGCAATTAGTGGATTCTCTTTAACAAGCCCCAAACCCTAGCTCTAGATATCTCATTCCATAACAAAATCAAAGTCCAAGACCATAACGGCTTAGCTCTGATCTAAAAGAATGCAAAACATATGGGCAGAAAATAGTGGATATTATTCAACAGAAGATGCTTACTGTCTCAGCTCGAATGAAACCCTTCTCAAAGTCTGAGTGAATGACTCCAGCAGCTTGAGGTGCAGTCATTCCTGAGTTCGATAAATAACAATTAAGACAGCATAAAAGATTTTTTTGTTTCTTTTGAAATAAAAGACAGTATAAAAGATATTAACTGACCCAGAGACTTCCTCCCCTCTATCCCTTTCCACCCCCAAAAATAAAATCTGTAGCTCATTACCAAACCAACTACCCAATGGCACTTTGGAGGTAGGTTACATGTCTTGCTGGCGCAAGTAAAAGAACCAACTTCGTTAAAGCATGTCAAGGTCCATTAGGAGTTAATTTTATCCTTGGTTAAAGCATGTGATGTAAATTCAACAGCCAGAAAAGCCAAAACTAACCTGCAAGTATTGTCCATGCTTTTGTTTCCTGAGACAAAATGAAACAAGTTCCTTCAACATTTGACCTTAACGAAATATCGCATAAAACTACATTCAAATATTTATTCACCTTCTCGCCAGAAGTAAAATATGTACGAAGTCCTAGAAGACTGTATGTCGCCCTGATAAGGTTTCCAAGACCACTTTCATTTACACCAAGAGATTTCAAATATTCTGTTCTCTCTTCAGATGTAAGTTCTGTAAGCTCAGATTCAACCTGCAACAACAAGCTTTCTCAGCTTCTCTGATTGGTAAAAGTTAATATAAGCTATAGGTCAGAAACAGGCAAAAGATAAGAAGTTTTGTTCTTATTCTTTTTTCTTGGAAAAAGATAATAAATTCATGGCCATCAAACTACATATAGATTCTTACAGACCAACACTTAGGAAGGAAAAATAATAAAAATGATGGCTCAAATTATAGAAGATTCCATTTGAAATTATCTCAAACCTGTGCCGAGATTGTCACTTGTCCAGACTGCAACTTGGATGCAAGATTCATCACTTGTTCGACATAGGGATTACTTTCAGGTTCAGCTAGATCAGATTCTGCAACATTGGCCACATAGATTACTGGTTTCATTGTAAGCAAACAAAGATGCTTGATGGCATCCTTTTCAAAATCAGTCAAACTAACTGATCTTGCAGGTTTTCCATCCATAAGTGCCTGCTGAATTCTCTCCAAGGCAATCTTTTCTGCTTCCTCCTGCAGCAAGTAACATTGCTGTCATAACTAAGACACACCCTCACCACTTTCAGTTGATACAAATGTGTTTATGCATATCTACTCAAAGGAAGGTCAAGGCAGTTCTGACAAAACTAGAGTAGGATGAATAAAACTCGAAAAAAGCAAATATTATGTTGTATATATTCAATAGCTACTAAGTAGAAATAATTTTTCTTGGAAATAAAAAGAAATATTGTAAATAGTAGCACCAAGTAGGTAATGTCAATGTATAAGAGTGATCAAAAGGTTACAGGAGAGCTAGCCAAATAATGAAAAAGATCCCTAGATCTTCTCCATTAAGGAGGATGACCTTTAAATAAAATACATAAGGTCTGAAATCATGAACCTCAAAAACTCTTCATTCCTTTCTCTCGAAAAAGAGCCCAAGAAATAGAGAGAGGAATAAGCATGATGATGTGCTTCTTGCTCCTACCAGCACCTAACCTTCCCAAGAAAGGAGCTCAACTGAGGTAAATCTACTCACCACCTATTGAATGTCAAGTAAACTAGATGTCAAATCCCATAGCCTATGAGTTGAAGGAAATATTATCGAACCACCAAAATGCCAAAATGTTTTTGCAACACTTACGTTTATATTTGGTTCAATTCTTATCCTATTTCTTAATCTTAATTCTCATATTGCCTTAGTAAATACAATTAGAAATAGTTTATTGTGTTTGAAAACTCACCTTGAATTTTTTTGATGGTGGAAATTCAATCCCCCATCTTGAAAGATAGGAATTAAAATTCCACCATCAAAGAATTCAAGATGTAGATGGTGGTAACGCAAAACATGAAAAATCATGATCTTTAAGAATAGTATGAGAAAAATCTGCCAGGTGGTCTATGAGCTATGGTGCCAGATTCTTAGACTGCTCAGGATCAATTAGGTCATTTCAGTCTCGGTTTTTGATGAGATATGGGCTTGGAACGGGATTGGCCTGAAAAAGAATATTGTTAAGCTCATTCATTCAATCATTTTTTGGGTGTCTTGGAAAGAAAGGAATAGGAGCTCAGTTTGATGGTACTGAGATGGATACTAATAGACTTACAGAGTTATGGTTTAATTATTTTGGATACATTATTTTGGGTCATAACATCATTAGAGATGAGGATTTTGGGGATGTTATTGACACCCTAACAATTTTGTAAATTTGTTAATAGGTGGTACTCCCATTGGTACCCTTTTAATATATATTCACACTTTTTATTTCAAAAAAAAAGAAGAATAGTAAGATACATTAAACTAAGAATTGACTAGAAATTGATTCGAAATTAAACCAAACACAACTTTCATATCAGGAAGTTGGGACAGAATAAATTTGTACAATTAGATGACTCAAATAAGAATACTTCAGATGGATGGTAATATACAAAAAAAAAAAAAAAACATGGATATGGACCCAGAAAAGAAGTGAAGAAGGGCGAGAAATACGTCCATGCACAAAATAATTTGATTTAGGAGCTAAGCGGGTCTAAAGCTAATGCTTAGCCTTGTTAGAGAGAATACTTTCTTGTCCGGAGATTATATTCTCTCAAGAACACCTTTCTCAGCCTTTTTGGCCATATTCCTCAAGAACAAGTTTCAGTTCCAATGTTAGATTTTCACAATTCTGAGAAAAAAATGTATTTTTTTCTCACCTATATGAGAAGTTGTGTAAAGACTAAGGGTCATGAAGTGCTTTGCAGAGAGGCAATCTATGCTTCGGTGCTAAGTCCAAGTGGCTGGCATGAAATGCCACAAACCTCTAACCACATGTTAACCATACACATGCTATTTGGGACGGTAGTTTATAGGACCTCTTTGTGACCAAAGGCACATGATCTTTGTTAAGTGTTGCCTTTGTCTGTCATGCAAAGGAATTTGGAGCTTGTCTTATATTAAATTTGCCACATTTCCTTTGCTAAAAGAATAAACTGAAGAAATATTTCAGTTTATGTTTTTAGCATCCTCAGTAATTTTCTTCTAGATTTCATTTCTTTCTGTGAAAGAACACCTTATCCTTATTTCTTGAATTCTCTTTCCTTCTTAGTAATTTCTCTTTTTTATATCAATAAATTCTGGGAAAGAATCTAAGAACTATCTGGAAAAATGTCAAACCAAGAACATCTTGTTCATGGAGAGAATAAAAGAGAATATCAAATACTCAGAGATTAAGAATTAGAAACACAATAAATACCAAAGTAACTAAACCTGAGAGTCAACATCCAGGAAAGTCTGAATAGAACTAAGAAGCCTCGAAGAAAAGATCAAGACAAAAGAAAAAGGCACTTTATATCATTTATATTTGCTCGCTCCATACCAAGAGAAAATTCTGTCAGTATCTTCCACAAAATCCAATAAGACAGGGTAGAAACATTTATCAAGTAGTCAAAATCATATTGTAATTCAAACATTCCTCCAGAAACTAGCTCAATCAAGGATTATTTCCATGTAACTGATAAACACCAAACAGACTGACCAAAATTACAAATAAATTTCCTATCAACCAGGGACTTTCCAGTCTCTCCGCTTCTCTTGCGCACAAAACACCGTGCTATAGAAACTATTACCAGAATTTCAGAAAATAACATACCAAAGAACAGAAAGGACAGCTGCCCTTCAAATACAATTCCTCAGAAAAGTTCCAGTTAGCTGAGGAATCAGGATCTCAAAGTTTTCCAACTAAGAGGTTTCCAACAAAACAGATCTGACTTCTTCTCCCTTATCTTTTGTGTTGTTCCCTTTTATCCCTTGCCACTATTACTAATTTAGTATCTTGAATGAAACCCTCTCATCTTAGAACTACAAAAGACCATGTAAATATATTTAAACTAAATCAACCGATAAGTTAGTTTCATATCGACTAAATTAAAATTTAAAAACTTAAATTTGACTAGTTTTGAAAGCATTTTATGTGAAAATATATCACGTTTTGTTATTTTGTAGTTTTAGAAGCAATTGGGAAGTTTCAACAGAATCGAGGTCTTAAACAAAGGACAGACACTTAAGGCAGCAGTCCCAGGATTTAGAGGCTGTGGTGCCAGAAACAAGAGAGCCTAGGCTGCAACGTCATAATTTGGGAATTGCAGTGCCAAGACTTGGGCATTGTTATGCCGGAAACAGGGGAGAACAATTTCAAGTTGAAAAATTTTGACACTGCAGTGTCGCATGATCTTCTAGAACTGAAATAGAGTTTTAAAAGGATTTGGATAGGAACTTAGATTTGGATTTGTATTCTAGGAATAGAAGTTTTGATTATGAATGATTTATGGGGATTCTGGAAGCTATAAATGAACCCCTCGGGGTATCAACTAAAGAGTAATCAACTCTTAAGATAAGAGTTCCCAAGAGAGGGGAGGGGCGCAAAACAGGTTACTGAGAAAGTGGAATTCTCACCTCAAATTTCCACAGTTATTTCAGATTAGGGCAGATTTGGAACAAGCACCAATGCCAGTAAGAGACTTTGAAGGAATTCTCTAGTTTTTGTTATTTTGAGTTGTAAAGTAGAATAGGAGTAGCGTATTGTTGTAAAGAAATCGTAGTGAGCCTTATGTCTTGTAACTCTGTACAAGGGATGAATGGTTTCAATTTTTATCATATCGCTGCACGATAGGTACATTTTATACATGTGGCGTTTTCTTCTTAGAAGAGAAGTCGGGACATTACAAGGTTATGAAGGAGAATGGAAACAGCAGTGGTTCCATGAGTTTGGAGGGAAGAGTAGTATGGCAACTCGAGGGAGGCACTTCATCAGCGCGTTCATCACCAAGAGAAAAAGTTCTCTTTCCTTTTCTTTAGTTGTAGGAAGCATTTTTGTTTAGTTGTACAATATATTTACATATTAGTTTACTTGTAAGAAGCATGATGATACTCTTTGATTTCATGTTTATATTATTAAACAATATCATAGAGTAATTTGTTAAGTTAAGACTAGATGGATCCAAACTCCATGTTCTTAGCTTAAATTAACTAAATGAGGTTTAATTCATTATTTTGCATGACGACTATGTTCTATTATTCTTAGAATGTTTTAGCTGTTTGATTGTGGAATTTATTATAGTAATATATCAAACAAAGAGAGTATGACATAGGATAATTTTAAATGCTAAAATGATCCTTGCATTTGAAGATCATTCAAGCAACCTATAGGATATATTCAAGCGACCTATAGGATATATCATGAATGGAATAAAACTAGTCCTAAAAAAGATTTTAAGAAATTTGTGTGGTCGGTTTAAATCTACCTTAGAGGGAGATTTAATTGTAAAAAGATTTCGTAGAACTTAATATATCTCAGTAAGAACCATATATGATTACCTCAAAAAGACATTCAGAAGCTAATTCTCATCAAGTAAGTTAATTAGACCTGAACTTATATAATTAAATAATTGGAAGTTCTACAATTGGATACATATTAATAATTAAACTCATTCCTTTAATATTCTTAATAGCCCATGTATAGGTGAAATCAAATCCCTAGCATATTACCTTCTATGGGAGGATTTGAGGTTGAGGGTCATGCCAACTACAAGATAGCCAAGAAATCATCCATGATAAAAAGATAAGCTTAAGGAGTGGGAAAAGGATATCTTGGGGGAGCAAAGAGGAAACGAGATGAGTCATTTTCTGAGTTCAAGAGACTAGATTGTTTGGAGGGAGAAGCAGGTTTGGGGAGAAAGGAGTTTGAGAGTAGAGATGGTATTCAGCTTGAATTGGCCAATTTATGGAATATGGAGGAATCGAATTGGAAACAGAAAGCCATATCAAAGTGGATTAGAGAGGGGGACAACAGAAACCTTTTCCATAGTGTGCGAGTCATCATAGAAGTGTCAATAATGTAGGAGGGTGGTTAAGGGGAATAAGGAACTAAGAGGGGAGACCATGCCATACTTTAAGGACTCATAGTCAGAAAATGCTCCATGGAAGCCCACACTTGATAACCTGAATTTTGACCGCTTAAGGGATCAAGATAGAACACTTCTAATTCGGGAAGTCACATAAGAGGATATTTATGAGGGTCTAACGAACTGCAAGGGTGATAAAGCCCTTGCTCCTTATGGTTTCAACACGAGTTTTTTTCAACGTAATTGGAAGATCATGAAGGATGATTCAATTGAACTATTTAAGGAATTTCATAGCACAAGCTCTTTGTTAAGAGTTTGGACTCCATATTCCAAAGATAGAAGGTGCATCAAATGGTAAAGATTTCAAGCTAGTTATTTTGGTGAATGGAGTTTACAAGATCATAGCAAAAGCATTGGAGAAGAGAATGGCTAAAGTGATGCAAATGGTCATTGGTGAGTGCCAACATGCTTTTGCGGTGGATAGACAAATATTGAATACTGCATTAATCACTAATGAGGTTGTTGATAGCCTTCCAAAAGGTGGGAAGAGATGGCTCTCGTGCAAGCATGCCATGGAAAAGGCTTATGACTACGTGACCTGGAGTTTCCTTCTTATCTACTGGATAGATTGGGTTCGGAGAAAAATGGTTGCTGGATAAAGGCTTGGCATTACTTCGGCATCTTTTGGAGATCCTTCCGCTTTTTAAAGCATCTAGGAGGCTAGATCGTGGATCCTCTTTCCCCTGTATCTTTCATTGCGGTATTGGAGGCTCTTAATAAACTCCTCTTAAGAGCTAGAGAGGTAGGTTTATTCAGAGGCTTGTGTATAGGGAAGGGAGAGGAGAGAGTGGAGGTGACCCACCTATTCTTTGCCAATGATACTTTATTATTATGTGAACTGAAGGATGTGGCTTTGGGCAACATTGGCGACGTGTTGCTACTTTTCGAGGCTATGTAGGGACTCAATATCAATATGACAAAGCGGGAGCTAATTATGATATCCTCGGGTCGAGTGTGTGAACTTGTCAATAAAGTATATAGGATTGTCCTTCGGAGTTAAGTTCAAGGAGATATCAATGAGGAACCCAGTGATAAACAGATTTGAATTGGAATTTGCTGGATGGAGGAGGGGCTTGCTTTCTAGAAGTGAAAAGGTGACCTTAATAAAAAGTGCACTAGCCAATGTTCCTATTTACATGATGTCCTTGCTACAATACCACCTAGCGTGACAACAAAGATTGGAGAAATCCAATATAACTTCCTATGGGGTGACAATGTAGAGAAAAGAATGTATCACTTGGTGGCCTGAGACAGACTGAAGCAACTTATACAGAAGAGTGGGTTAGGCTTGAGATCTCTAGCAAGTTTAATAGAGCTTTAGGAGGGAAGTGGTTATCGAGATTCATGGCAGAGCAAGGGAATTTTTGGAGAAGGGTAATGGAGGCGAGGCATGGGGTGGATGGTCAAGGATGGTTCTGTAAAATCCCTAGGCGACCGCATTGAATGGGAATATGGAAGAGAATCATAGGAAAGGGAGACTTTCAAGAGTGTTTTAGGTGGAGTCTGGGTCAAGAGAAAGAGTGAGATTTTGGAGGGGTGATCGGATGGAGAGGGCAGCTTTGTGTTATTAATTTCTCAATATTTATGCTGTTGCACACAATAGGGATGCAACTGTAGAGGATTCCTTAATAGGCCAGGCAACAATGAGATTTGGCAGATAGAGTTGAACAGAAACTTAAATGATTGGGAGATCTCAGAGTATATGAATTTAATGGAGATACTTTCATAGTTTAAGAGGGATCTCTCTATTGGAGATTCGTCATGCTAGAAATTTAACTCTTCATGTGTATTCTCTATGAAGTCTTATTATAGCCATCTGAATAGTAGTTCGGTAGAGGGTGAAGATTTTCCTAATAGGTTGATTTGGAAAGTAAAAGCAACCCAAGGATAGCCTTCTTCATGTGAGGTTTTTAGAGAATACATTCAAACTCTGGACAAGCTTTTAAAGAAGGGGAAAATTCTACTGAACATAGCTACTTGCACAAGAGATTAAACCTTATCCACTGGCTACCTTTAAGGTCATATGAAAAGAGAAAAATATAAGGGTTTTGAGGCATTGAATCTAATTTTGACATATTTAAGGATCCTTGAGTTTAGACCCTAAATTTTTTATCAAGGGGTCATCTACTTTATTCTAGTGAAAAACTTGGAGACCTTATAGATATTTGATATATTATAAATATTGTATACACATTGCATACACTTAGTGCTTTTGAATATACTTACATTTTATTTTCAAAATATATTATTAATCTTAATAGTTGCATAATTAGTTTTATTGATCATTTTTATCTCACTTTTAAATTCCTAAATTTGACATCTTAAATAACATCATTAGCATAATTATGGCAATAATGTACTTTAGTTCTCATGGGAATGATATTGTACTTATCAATTTATTAGTGCATTTGTTAGGGATTTTGTCGCATCATCAACCTCTCTGAGGGGAAAGGAAAAAGTTTTAACTTCTTCTCTCTAGTTTTCTTTTTGAACGAAAAGAGGAATCCCGCATCTGGGAGTAGAATCAAGATCATAAATTCAATCACCTGAAGAGAATTGGTATGTAGAACTGACCACTAAGGCAAGTGCCTTGTGGTTACTTCTCTCTTGCTTAACACACCAAACAGACAACATGCTGTTTTTTAATATAAATCTGACATCTCCTGAAAGATCTAATATATATATATACAGCAACCTTATTGAGAGACTACCATGTGGAAAGTGGGAAAGGCAGTGATGTAGCTGACACCAATTGCCACAACAGTAGCTTGCAAATGCAAGGGCAGAATTACCTTAAGTTTAGATTTTGAATCCTTTGCCTTCCCTTTCTTGAGCTTCTCCATTCTTTTCTCTATCTGCATTTGTTGAAGAAGATTTAATTTAGCTTTTGTGAGCTAGACTTTGAAGTGAATGTACTCTTGCAACCCACACGGATTAAAATAAGAACAAAAGACAACATACAGAATTTAACAGCAATGTGCCAACATCCAGGAGCCATCTGCGAATTTTTTGCAATTGAAGAACTTAATTTTACAATTAGACTTTTTTTTATATGAAAGTTTAAGGAGAAACCCAAAATTGAAACTTTAAAATAATAATAACAACAGAGCACCCCTTTACAAGGAGCTTTTATGAATAGTGATCTCTTTGAATATAAGACAGAAGCCTACAAATTTCACACTAGCAAATGGTATATTTCTTGAGTGGTAAGTAGTCTATAAATTGCTATGCAAGGAAACTTTATTCTGAGCTTTTGTTGAATCTGTTGGATTTTCTATCTTTATACACTTGTTTATATAACATCTGAACAAGAACATGAGACACAACCCAAAAAGTTTACACTAAGAAATGCAGCAAAACCTTAAAAAATTTGCCATAGGAGCAAAAGTTATACAAGCAAGTGAAATAAAACAAGATCCTCCTACCAGAATGGCAACCTTGCTTATCTTCTTTTAAGCAGGGAAAGCAATTAAATAAAGGTGCTATTGCTTTATCATTCATAATTCGAAATATCAATCAAAGGTGAGAGCAACACCATCAGGACTCAAAATCACATGATAATTCAGTGGGCATCTTAACCTTTTCCAAAAAGGTCCATATAGTAGATACATATTTATTGATATACCTGATCCAAATCTGAGAAAACAAGTTCTAGATTGATGACGTCAATGTCAGACTTCGGATCAACTTTGCCATTTACGTGAACAATGTCATTATCTTCGAAACAACGCACCACCTGTAACAATATTTCCTTCAATAACAAAATGCCAAAATAACAAAATGATAACATGATATCCATACATAAAAATCGAAAATTTAAAAAGATAAAATAATATGCTACATTCACGATCTCATTAGTGCCCTTCCGGTACATATCATATAGCAATATAGGGCAAGTGATATTGTGTCTCTAAGTATATAAATGAAGAGAAAATGAGAGCAATAGGGCTCATGAATCTGGTCAGTGCAAATGGTCGCTTCTACTCCACATGTCATCATTCCTCCTCTCCACAGCGTGGCTACTAGAGATAGGGCAAAAAAGTCCTCTGATGTTATCATTGAAGGGGCTGCTGCAGCTAAAGACATCCTCAAGGTTTTTGGAGTAGCTAGGGTTTCTAGACAATCTTTTCTATGCAGCCAGAAGACTGAGTGACTAATCAAGTCTCTGTTCTTTCAAGAAAACACCCTTAGCGAGAGCAGTGAACTATTTTTGTGGAAGCCATTTGAAATATATTTTTCTTATATTCCTTTCAAACAAATATACTTAGCTCAACTATGAAAAGATGAAAAATCAATTACAAATTTATTTCAAAGCAAGTTGAAATAATACATTTCAAATTCTAACAATTTTGATACGATTTAAACTATATTATACCAATTCCATTAGAAATTCATCAGACATAAATGGAGCACTCTGTAGTGTGAGGAGACAGGTTGGTGTCCGTTTAATGGGGCTTATGGCAAAGGGAAGGATAAGGAAGTGAAGGTTTCTTTACCATCTTTACTGCCTGCCATGGGATCAACAAAATTTTTATTAGGACAAATTTAAGGAAGATTAACTTTTTTAAGAGACCCTGTTACGGATTGCCAATGCGATTATGGAAAGGCTCAAATTCCCCGTCAGATATAGGTCGTCGTCTTGCCACTTAATCTATATCATTTTTGACACCTCTTTGTTATTACTCATTAGGTGCCATGCCGTATTCCTCCAAATAGGTGTTTCTCCCAAACAAAAATTGTAAGCCCTCCCATTCTTCTTCATCCTTACCCTCACCAACTTCCTCCTTCACTATATCTCTTCTTCCACCACCTAGGTCAAAATTCAGTTCTGCATCATCCACTTCAGAAAATTGAAAGACGAAATGTTATTAGAGAATCAATGTTATCATCCTCTTCCGTCTGTCTGACTCTTACTCCTCCGCTATAACTCAATAAATTTGTCTGCTCAGCCCCTTCCTTGATATTGCCTTTAGCTCTTCCACCAAAGCCACCACCTACCTCCGTGACTTCTTCTCTTTCATCCTTCCTTCCTTTTTTGACTAGCTATAAGTCGTTCTCTTGAGTCATCTCTGCCCGACCAAATCAGGCAGCTAATCACGACTATGGATTGCATCCAAACATTCTTTGAATTTTCTTCTTGTTCCTTCTTTGCACCTTCAAGCTGCCCTGTTCAGTTTTCCCATCAACTTGCTTCCTAGCATCAATCACTGTCTCCCTTCTATCATGGGGCATTGTCAGTTCTACATGCGTCTTTAGCTCCAGTTTGGGCTACCACACACCCTCGGTTGGTTGTTTCGACCTGGCCCAGTTTCTTCCTTCCAAATTGGCTTCCTCTGCTGCATTTTGATGGATCGAACTATGGCATAGAAAGAACACTTGGACCTGTAAAACTGAATCCCTATTTGACACAAATTGATTGCATATCTTCCTTGATCGCATCCTCAGCTATGTCTTCTTTGGTTCACATATAACTTATTTCCAGGACTAATTTCAGCTTTTTTGAAAATTCAATCTTCAGCAGCTCCTCTATTTCGGGCACTCTACCTTCTTTGGTCTTCTTCAAGCTTCCCCCTCCTACAACCTCCTTATTGTCCACTCAACTTCCGTTCACCACCCACAAGCTAACGGAAGCAAGTACATTCAACAATCAGTCAACATATTTATCTACAGAAGAGGGAGAGAAGAATATCTCACTAGAAAAATCACCCAACAAAGCGTCAAAGACCCAAAGTTCTGAACTTAGAAAACCAAGAATAATATGGTCATGTCATAACTAATTAATTTCATGACAAATGATATCAGTGAGAATTTCTTGTTGTACAGGACAACAAACGAATTTTGGAAAGCAGTTCAAGAATTCTACTTGAGCAAAGAAAACACATCAAAATTTTTGTTATTGAATTTAGCCTCCATGACATGCAACAAGGAAATCTATCTGTAATCCAATACTATGATATGCTCACCCGTCACAAGTAATGATTTGATGTGTTTGAGGAATTGCCCAGATAATACAAAACAGTACAGAGAAATTTCAGAGAGAAATTTCGTAAAGAAAAATAATTTTCAAATTTCTCATAAGATCAAATAAAAATCTGAAACTCGAGGAAAAATACTCGGAATGAAACCATTACTTATTACTTATAAAGTATTTTCCAAAGTAAGGAGAGAAGAAAGAAAAAAAAAAAAAGATAATGGCGAGAGATGGATTCATAAGTCCTACTATTGAGGCAGATCAGGTGGTACCTGATAAGTACCTGATCGACAAGTCCTACTATTGGACTTGGATCATGAGGCATTAGCCTCAGGCGGATAAGGTAGTACCTGATTAACCTCTGATCACCGTGTGTGGTCAAGGCTCCATTGAAGCGGAACCTTGGGTGTGAAACGAAAATTGCTGGTTAGGTTGGTCCAACCAAGAAAGGCATGGGAGTCTTTGGGCATTACTGGGGCTACTAAGTCAAGCTTGGGCTGAGTTAAGTAAAGACTGACTACCTCCCTCAATGCACACTTTTTATATATTTGTCCCCATTATGGGCTGCATGCTATCTTCGATAGATCAATGGGAGGTTACAATTCCAAAGGAACTCTTACTTTTTAAAAAAAAAAAATCTTTATACATAGGAACTTTCAATGTACGAAACATCTTTGTTTCTTAAGAATGAAATAAAGGATTCTTTTGAAGAACAAGAAATATTTGATTTCCAATTAATACATAAACTCCCTTTTAATTACGAAAAATTTTATGAAAAAACTAGTTAAGAAGTCATCATCAATATGATTTACCTAATATTAGATTACCTATATTAGTATTAGAAAAATGGCGAAATAGAGTCAATAAGCCTTAGTCGACCCTGGAGGACAATAATTTGCTTTTCCAACCTGAGATTCTCTTTTTCATTTTCTCTAGTAGAGGAAGGCATTGCTCTCTCTTTATTATCTACATTCTTTAAATCTCAAAACTTTTTTAGTCCTCTTTTTCAATGGGGGGAAGGGGCTCGGTATTTGAAAAAGAAAATATTGAAAAAAATTCTGATGATTACACAGAGAATGAAACTGCAACCTTTAATCTTGATATTCTTGATAAGGAAAAGGGAGGTCTACCTTAATGCCTCAACACAAAAAAGACACTAGGAAAATGGATTATGCACACTTTAATGATGAGAGATTATTCGAAAAAATTTACACTAAAAAAAACCCGATTCAAAGTAAGAAAGATGCAGCTATGTCTCTTCAAAGCCAAGAATCTGATCCGATATCAGGATCCAAAGAATTAGGTATAATCTCTAAGTCTGTAGAATCTGAGTTTTTTCCCATTCAATAAATGCATTCTGACCCTCTAAATCTCCCTATTGCTCTTAGGAAAGGAACTCGATCATGTACTCAACACCCTTTATCAAATTTTGTATCTTATAAGAATGCATCATCTTCTTACTATACTTCTATCTCACAATTGTCAAGTGTGGATATACGTAAGTGTATACAGGAAGCACTAAAGATTCCTGAATGGAAGAATCTTGAAAAAATAGAGGCTCTAGAGAAGAATGGTACGTGGGAAATGATTAGTTTGCCTAAAGAAAAATTGATTGTTGGGTGCAAGTGGGTTTTTACTGTCAAGCTTAACTCAGATGGATCATTGAAACATCATAAAGAAAAGTTAGTAGCAAAAGGATTTACGCAAACACATGGAGTCGACTATCAGGAGACTTTTGCTCCTGTTGCCAAATTGAATATTATTCGAATCTTATTCTCTGTACCTGTGAATTTAGAATGGTTACTGTTTCAATTGGATGTAAAAATGTATTATTCAATGGAGAACTAGAAGATAAAGTCTATATGGATGCACCGCATGGCTTTGAAGAGAAGTTTAGAATGAAAGTCTATAAGCTGAAAAAATCATTATATGTACTAAACCAGTCTCCCCGATTTTGGTTCGAGAGATTTACCAGATTTGTTAAAAAAGAATGGTATAGTAAAGGACAATTTGATTATACAATGTTTGTGAAATACACTAGTGATGGAAGGATGGTTGTCTTAATTGTATACGTAGCAGATCTAATACTTACTAAGAACGATGATGAGATCTGTAGGTTGAAGAAATATTTTACCCCAGAATTTGAAATTAAGGATTTAAGGTCGTTACGTTATTTGAGTATACAAATTGCAAGGTCAAATATGGGAATTTCTGTGTCATAAAAAAAGCATGTTCTTGACTTATTAGAGAAGACGGGCATGAGCGGCTATAAACCAAGTGATACACTCATGGATCCTAATCAAAAGTTGGGAGCTGGTCCTAATGGAGTTCCAATTAATAAAGGTTGATATCAATGTCTTATAGGAAAACTCATTTATTTGTTCCATACAAGACTTGATATTGCCCTTGTGATTAGTGTCATAAGTCAGTATATGCACTCACCTTATGAGGAACATCTCGAAGTTGTATATAAGATTCTCAAGTATTTAAAGAGTGTACCAGAAAAGGGGGTTGTTGTTCAAGAAAAATAATAAAATGAGTATAGAAGTCTTCACATATGCAAACTGAGCAGGTTCAGTTTCAAATAGACGATCAACCTCCAGCTATTGTAAGTTCTTATGGGAAAATATGGTTACTTGACCAAGTAAGAAGTAGAGTGTGGTTGCTACAAGTAATACAGAAGTTAAGTATAGAGTTCTGGCAAATGGAGTTTGTAAGGTATTATGAATTAAAAGAGTACTTTAAGAGTTAAGATTAGAAGCAGAAGCACTTATGAAACTATTTTGTGATAACAAATCAGCTATAAGCATTGTGCACAACCCAATTCAACATGATCGTACGAAACACATTGAGATTGATAAGCATTTCATTAAAGAAAAACTAGAGAATGGAATTATTTGTATGCCGTTTGTGAACTTCTGAGCAACAAACAGCTGATGTTTTTACCAACGGTCATTTCAAACCAAAATTTGAATCTTTCATTAACAAGTTGGCATGATTAATATCTATGCACTAACTTGAGTAGTGTAAAAATATATAAAAAAAAATCAGAAGTTGACTGCATATCTCTAAAATTATTACTTTATATTTTTAAAATTTATTATTGCATATTTTTAAAAGTTATTAATGCATATCTCTATGATTTATTAATATAATTTTTAAGAAGATATTATTATTGATTATGTAGTCATTTACTCCTAAAATTAGAAAGAAAAATAGGAATGTAAAACTCTATAAATGCAGCTTTTTGTACCAACTGATAATGACAGAAAATAAAAAGAAAAAATTTTCTTTTTTCCATTTGCATTCCCTAACCATACTACAAAATTGGTGTTTAAGAGAGAAGAATACACAAAAATACCAATTTTAGGACACTACCACTCAATATCTTCATCCGCCTCCAACTAAACATATTTGGTCTCCAAAATACATGGATCAAAATGAGATACCTAAACCTAAACCTACTCACTATACTAAAAGATATGAACTTCAGGTCTAAACCAAACAGCCACATCCACCTGATCAAAGTCATGAATCTAATCTGGATTCAGATCCAGCATCACTGAATACTTCAGGTACTTCAATTTCAGATCTATCTCTTGATAATCTGTATGATCATAAACATGCACTAACCATCCAATTTACAATTTCGTTTCTTACAAATGTTTATCATCAACTCATAAAGCATTTATTAGCAATCCTGATAAAATACAAATATCAAGAATGACAAATGAAGTAATAAAAGTACCTCAATGAAAAACAATCATAGAGGAAATCCAAACCTTAGAAAATAATGAAACTTAGGAAATAATAGAATTGTAAATGAGTGTTCACAATCAAGAATAATGTTGATGGTAGCATCAATAGGTTCAAACCTTGATTAATATCCAAAAACTTTACTCATTCCTACGAAATCGCTTATTAGGAGACATTTGTACTAGTAGCAAAACTTAAAACAGTCCGAATACGAATGTCTTTAGCTGCCAATCTAGATTGACCATTATTTCAAGTAGATATGAAGAATGTTTTTCTCAATAGAGAACTAGAAAAGAAGTCTATATGGAGATACCACCTATCTTTGAAAGTCAAAGCACTAAAAGAAATGTCCGCAAACTCAAAACGTTTCTCTATACACTCAAAATCTCTAAGAGCATGATTCGACAAATTCATTAAGGTAATTAAGATATTCAAATATAATCAATACCAAACAAATTATATTTTTGAAAATGACAAGTATAAATCTTATCATTAAACATAGGCACCAAGGGAGTGCAAATCCATCAACAAATCATACTATATTTGTCAAGTATCCTTCAAGAAAAAAGATAATCTTCATCGCTTATGTTGATGATATAATAATTGCAAGTGATAACACAAAGGAGACACTTAAACTAAAAAAAAGTCTTAATTAAAGAATTTGAGAGTAAAAACCTAGAAAATCTCAAGTACTTTTAGGAATAGAACCTGCTAGGTCAAGGAAGAAATCTCAATTTCTCAATGAAAATATATGTTTAGTTTTCTAAAAGAGACCAGAACGCTTGCATACTGTTAGAATATTATACAATATTTTTATACATAATAGGCTACTTATGTTTCCAAATGTATTAAACTAATTAGGAAAGAAATTAATAGGGTAATTTATATTGGTTACCAAATATGATTGCATTTACATGTATATATATCTCTATTTTTATTTTAATAAAACATAAAAAATATTCAGTATTTTTTCTTAATTATTTACATGGTATCAAAACCAGGTTAAAGTTTTTAGAGGTAATATTAGATTAGACCACATAAGGATTGAATAACCCATTCCCAACACCGGAGGAAGTCAACCACTGTCTTCCAACCAGTTCAAATCGCGGCAGGCACGGTGGTGCATGTAGAAGAGGCGAATGAAACTATTTTCTGGCTGTTCCAAGTTGTTAGGCGTCGGGTGAACCAAAGGAGGCCAGTTCGCATGCGAGACGAGCTCGGCACGAGGTCAAAACACGAAGAGACGTTCGGCCGGCCTGTTCTGAGCAAGAAACTAGAAAGCCAGAGCAGAGGAAATTGTGGCGGAGCAGATGGCGCGACAACAAGTGTTCTTCAATTTTCCGATGCGATTTAAGGGTTTTTTTTTTTGCGAGCTCCTTCTGCATTTCGGTTGTCTGGTGGGGTCTGTGGTGATTTCCGGCCAAACGGAAGTATTTTGGTGATTTTCGGTGGTGGTGTGTTGTTCCAGCAGTGGCGTGTGTTGTTCCAGCGGCAACGTGTGTTGTTCTAGCGGCGGCGCGTGAACTCTGGCTGCGGAGCGTACGGCAGCAATCAGTCTTCTGTGGTAGCAGTGTGCTTTTATTAGTTTTCGTGTGTGAAGAGGTACTCTATTTTTCTCAAGATTTCTTATATATTTATAGTGTTTTTTGTGTATCCTTACCTGTTGTATTCAAGTATTTTGAATGATATTTTTTTGATATTCTAAATTAAAATGGGTGATAACAAATTCTCTAGGAGAGAAATAATCTCAGTCATGTAAAAAATCACTAAACATGAATTAAATAGCACAAATTACCTGGAGTTGAGCAAAACTATTTGGGTTTATTTATGCAATATTAATAAAGATGATCATTTGACTCAAGATCCTCCCACCGATATAACTAGACAAGTCTGCCTAAGAGATAATGCACAGTTGTTTCTGCAGATTAGAAACTCAATTGATAGTGAGGTATTTAACCTAATTAATCACTGCGAATTTGTTAAAAAACTAATGAATTATTTAGAATTTTTGTCTTCAGAAAAAGGCAATATGTCCCACATGTATGATGTTTGTAAAGGCCTTCTATCGTGCTGAAAATGAAATCAAATATTTCACAACTTATTTTATGGAATTCAAAAAGATTTATGAGGAGCTTAATGTACTTTTATCATTTAGCACTAACATCACAGCAAACACACAGAGAGCAGATGGCTATAATGAGCTTCTTGGCTGGTCTTCCACCTAGATTTAAGACTGCTAAAACTTATCAGGTTCTGAGATCACATCTCTTCAGAAAGTTTTCAGTAATGTGTTACGCACAAATAATGCTACACTCAATCAGCATCCTAACATTCTTGTTGTCAGAGGAAGAGAAAGAAATAATAACAGTGGAGGAAACACTACAATGGATAGTCAGAACAATGATTCAAGTAATATTGTTTGTTATTACTATCATGAACAATGACATACAAAGCGGCAATGTAAGAAATTACAGAAGTAGAATCAAAAAACACAGACTGCTAATATTGCAACTACTGCTACTACTAATTCTTTTAAGAAAACTATTATGGTTTTAACCGATGAATATACAAGCTTCCCTCAATTTCAAGAATTTTTTAAAGAATACACACCAGCCACTTCTTCTGCTTATTAAACAAATAAGTGATTATTTGTGGTGTTACAGATCACATGACAGGTAACTCTAAATCTTTTTTAGCTTTCGATGACACAGAACACCCTCTCCTATAACTATTGCTGATGAGTCAACATATAATATTGAGAGTTCTGGAATTATAAAACCAACTCCCTTCATTACCCTGACATTTGTTTTAAATCTACCTAAACTTGCTTTCAATTTGATTTCTGTAGTAAACTTACCAAAAATCTTAATTATTGTATCTCATTCTTCCCTAATCATTGTCTTTTTCAAGATCTTATGGCGAAACAGATTATTGGTAAAAGACATGTATTAGAAGGTCTTTACATTCTTGATAGTAAGGTGCCTCGACCAGTTGCTTGCTCTAGTGTGATCTCTCCATTTAAAGCACATTGTCAATTGGGACATCCATCTCTCACTGTGTTGAACAAGTTGTATTCTCAGTTTCATGATGTATCTTTATTAAATTGTGAGTCATGTTAATTTGTAAAATATTATCATAATTCATCGAGTCCATGAATTAATAAACGAACTGAGTTTTCTTTTGAATTAATTCATTCTGATATATGGGATACATGTTCTGTTATGTCAAAAACAAGGTTTAAGTATTTTGTTACTTTTTTAGATGATTTTTCTCGAATGACTTGGATATACTTCATAAAAAATTATTTCGAAGTGTTTACTCATTTTTATATTTTTCATGCGGAAATCAAAACTCAATTTAATGTATCTGTGTATGCGCTAAAAAGTGATAATGCTAAAAAATATATATCAAATTCATTTAAGAATTATATGATTCAACATGAGATTCTTCATCAGTCTCCGTATGTCGATACACTATCTCAAAACAGGGTTGTTAAAAGAAAGAACAGACATTTACTTGAAACTACTCGGGCTCTTTTGTTTCAGTGGTTCCTAAACAATTTTGGGAGGATGCTATATCCATTGCATGTTTCTTGATTAATCGTCTACCATTTACAGTACTTGAAGGTGATATTTCTTACAGTATTCTTTTTCCAAACAAGTCATTAGTACAGCCGCAGGTATTTGGTACTATTTATTATGTTTGAAATGTGCGATTCAGTATTACTAAGTTGAATCCTAAAGTCTTGAGATGCGTTTTTTGGAATATTCTTACTTACAAAAGGGATATCAGTGCTACTCTCCAGACCTTAACAAATATCTAATATCAGCCGATGTAATCTTTTCAAAGAATATATCATTCTTCTCCTCACAATCCAGCCTTACAGATCAGGTAAATGAGGATAAATGGCTCATTTATAGATTCCAACACAATACCACTACGAAGCAACCAGATAATGGTATTTCTTCTTGTGTGCCTTCTGAGCAAGCTAATGATGATGTGACTCCAACTCAAGAACCACCGCTAATTATTCATATTTATTCCAAAAGATAACAGATTAATAATACATGTCCTGCACCAGCTTTTTCATCATCTGATTTTACATCTCATAATCTTGATCTTCCCACCAGTCTTCATAAAGGTACACGTCAATGTACCCTTCCTCACTCTACTTATCTCATTGCTAATTTCATTTCATATGATCACTTGTCTCTTTCGTCTAACTATTTAATTACTTTTATAGATTCTATAAGGCTCTGAATCACTCTGGTTGGCGTAATGTCATGCTGGAAGAGAAATACTCTTGATGATAATCATACCTGGGATCTGATGGATTTAACCAAAGAAAAAAAAGTTGTAGTGTGCAAATGGATGTTTGCAATCAAAGTGAATCCAGATGCCTCTGTAGCGAGACTTGAACCACGGTTGGTAGCAAAAGAATATACTCAAACTTATAGGGTGGACTATTCTGATAGATTCTCTCCAGTGACCAAACTTATCTCTATTCGTTTATTCATATCTATTGCAGCTTTCTGAGATTGGCTCTTATACCAGCTAGACATTAAAAATGCATTTCTTCATGGTGATTTCTTAAAAGAAGTGTATATGCAGCAACCACCTAAGTTTGTTACTCAGGAGGAATACGGAAAAATTTGTCATTTGAAAAAATCCTTATATAGTTTGAAATAAAGTCTCAACGCATGGTTTGGCAAGTTCAGTGAGGTAGTCTGTAAGTTTGAATTAAAGAACAGCAAGTATGATCATTTAGTCTTTTATAAACAATCAATAGCTGGTATTATACTTTTTATTGTTTACATTGATGATATTGTGATTACAGTCGATGATCATGCAGAAATCTCCTCTCTCAAGTCATTCTTACATACCAAGTTTACTACCAAAAACTTGAAACTGCTAAAATACTTTTTGGGGGTAGAAGAAACAAATAAGAAAAGGATTTTATTGTTTCAAAGGAAGTATGTACTTGACTTACTTGCAGAAACAGGAAAGGTGAGAGCTAAATCATGTAATATACCAATGGTACCAAATGTATATCTTATAAAGGATGACGGTGATCTCCTTGATGATATAGAGAAATACTGGCGACTAGTTGGGAAATTGAATTGTCTAGATATTGTTTATCATATCAGTGTTGCAAATCAATTTATGTCTGCACCTACAATCAAACATATTTTGTATTATTTAAAAGGTGTCTCGGGACTTGGTATAGTTTTTTGAAATCATGAACATACTCACATTAAATGTTTTACAGATGCTGATTGTACTGAATGTAAAATCAATAGAAAATCTACTACGTATTATTGTGTTTTTATTGGTGGGAATCTTGTATCATGGAAAAGTAAGAAACAAACAGTTGTATCTCGTTCAAGCGCAGAGTCTAAATATAGAGCTACGCCCCAATCCACATGTGAAATTTTATGGATACATCATCTTTTAGATGAAGTGGGTTTGAAGCCCACTCTCCTGTAAAACTCTAGTATGACAACCAAATTGCCCTTTATATTGTCTCAAATCCTATGTATCATGAGAGAACCAAACATATCGAAATTGATTGTCACTTCATCCAATAAAAGATTAAGAAAAACTTCATATCTTCTAGTTATGTGAAAACAGAAGAACAACTTGGTGATATATTCACAAATCCTCTATATGAAACACGGATTAAGTATCTTCATAACAAATTAAGCATGATTAATATCTATACTCCAGCTTGAGAGGGAGTGTTAGAATATTATATAATATCTCTATATATAATAGGGTGATTATGTTTCCAAATATATTAAACTAATTAGAAAAGAAATTAATAGGGTAATTTATATTGGTTACCATATATGATTCTATTTACATGTATATATATCCCTACTTTCATTTCAATAAAACATAAGAAATATTCAATATTTTTTCCTAATTATTTACATATGCAAACCCGCAGACACACTCATGGATACCAACATTAAATTAAGTAAAAATCTAGTTTGACATATAAAGATACTAATGTTTAGTAGGTAGATTGATTTACCTCTCACATAACAAACCAAATATCAATTTTATTATCAGGGTAGTAAGTCAATTTATGAATAACCCAATTGAAGAACATGAAAATAATACTTCCAATTCTCAAGTATATAAAAATGACGGTAGATAAGAATTGTTTTTCAAGAAAAACATAAATCAAGAAATTGAAATATATACTGATATAGACTGGACTAATTCTATAACTAATAGAAGATTCACATCTAGATACCGTATATATGTTTAGGGAACCTATTTACTTGGGGAAACAAGAAGCAATCTGTGGTATTAAGAAATATTATTGAGGCTGAGTTTACAGTTTTATCACATGATATCTGTGAAGAAATGTGGCTATGAAGAATATTGGGTAAATTAAAATTCTCATCTTCATAACCTATGAAAATGTTATGGACAATCAATCCATAATACCCATAGTAAAAAACCTATTTTATCATAACCAAACTAAATATGTGGAGATTGATAGACATTTTGTTAAAAGGAGAGATTTAGGAGCCTATCTTATGGCACATTCAATCAAGCCATCAAACCACAGATTTTCACCAAGTCATTACCTAGGAAAACTTTCAAAGAATTAAATTTCAAACTTCGTTTGCTCAACATTTTCAAAACAGTTTGAGGGGGAGCATAGTAATATGACTTCTTGCAAAAGTTCAATTCCTATGCAGATTGATATGTTCAGAAAAATCTCTCCTTAAGGAAAAATCATACTTCCATAACTAAAAGTTCTTTTCTTTTTATGGAATTAATTTGTATTTAGTTTTATACTAAAATTCTCTGTAATCTTCTCCTATATATATCCAAGTGTTGTAAATTAAACATCATGAACAAAAATTCAGTACACAAAAAATTTAATTACAAATTTTCAAAAAGTACTGAAACTTTTTATAGGAATTTTTCATACATAATCTGTCTAGAGACGTGTTTATTAAATGAGTAGAGAAGGTAGTTATTTTCTGAAAGTTTTCTTCTTAGACATAATTTAGTAACTACCCTTGCTTTAATCTAGCCTTACCCCTACATAAGGCTTACATAAGACTACTGATACAACATAGATAGTTTATAAAATATGCACATACAAATAATTAATTATTTTCCAGAATTACAAGCCTTCTGCCTCTTCTTCTTCCTCTGGTGCACTTTCTCAAAGTTGTAATTTTGCCACTGCTATGCCTCATAACAAAGAAGCTTGTGCCTACCCATCTTACCATCTGCTAGTCTTTTGATAAGAGTAGAGACCATTAGTTACAAGCCCTTTGAATTCTGATCTCTTCATTGATGGAGCAGATCAAGGGGACTCACTAATATTTTAACCAAGTACTTAAGTTTCTTCTTAATAGGGGCACTTCGTCCATGTCTTTCAACACTTCAAGAAGAAAAGATGAATAAATAAATAACTCTTGCCTCTTTTATAGAGGCAAGGAATAAATTTTTCTTCAAAATTATTGCCCGAAGAAAAAAATCTAAATAAAATAGAGAAATTGGCAGAATATTGGAATTTTTATACTAGGACTCAAGCTACATGATTTCTTTGTTTTCAAAGAAAATTAGACCATCAAAACATAGAACTCAACCTTTTATTTCTTTTTTTTTTCAATTGTTTGTTTGGTACTCTATGAACTATAGTTGTAAACAATGGAAGTGGAATAAAATGCTGAGGATTGTACAAGGAAAGGCCAAAAACAAGATCTAAATAAGAATATACATCTTTCTAAGTCTTATGCCTATATATATACTTGGGAAAGATATCATCCTTTTTCTCCAACAAAAAGGGAAAAATAATATTAGCAACAGAAGAAACTCCAGCAATCAAGATGGAGAGGCTAAGAGATCCTCCAGCCAAAAGAAAAAGAATTAGGACAGAACAGCAACCAAATTCCTTTGCAAAGAAGATATGATCCTACGCAAGGAGCATTACCAATGACCATAATAAAAAAATTGTCTTACTAGGAGATGATATACAGTTTAGAAGAAAAGGACTGATTTTGAGACCAACATAAACAAACCTGAAGGATGGAATCCACCTCACGAATATGCGACAAGAATTTGTTACCTAATCCCTACATGAAATGGGTCAAAGAAAGGTAAGTTAACATATATCACACGGTTGCATATCAATAGTATGAGTTCCCTGCCTGCATCAATAGAATGATAAATAACCAGTCATCACCTCCCCTTGACTCGCACCCTTCACAAGTCCAGCAATATCTACAAATTCTATGGATGCAGGAACCGCTCTTTGAGATTTGCAGAGATCAGAAAGTACATGGAGACGTGAATCTGGAACTGCAACAATTCCTACATTTGGCTCTATCGTACAAAAAGGAAAATTAGCAGCTTGAGCCTTTCCATTCTCGACCTACAACCATATTATTGATCACTAAAACACACAAGAAATCACAGGAAATGTAGAAAGCATTAATAAAAAATAACATCATCAAACAATGAAAATATGGGGGGCAAATAGAGGGGCATTCCTGGAGATAAGACTATCAAACAAAGATGAAAATCCTTTTAGAAAGGAAAAAGAGAAAGATGACAGCCATATTAAGCAAACAAAATAACTGATGCAAATGATCAATGTTTTCCCATGCCAGAATACTTAGCCCCAAAGCTTATTGCCCAATCCCGCTTATCTCTGTTGATTTCAGACAAAGAAGATAGGGAAAATCACGTGCAAGGTTCCACTAATTTTCCTTTCATCGTAGCTCAAGCATATGAAAGACATAAGTTGCACAGGAAGCTGTTCGTAACACAAAAAACAACTAAAGGAAGAAACTACTTTGCTTAAATCTAAGGATTAAATCAACCTTTCCTAAAAAAGATCTACACCATGCAAGTATTAAACAACTAAGATGGACAAAGCTCTAAACTATGGATAAAAGACAACCATCAATTTGGCAGAAAAAGTGTCAGACTTCAAAAAGAACAACGCCAATTGTCAGTCCCCCTCTGTCACAAGATTTGGGTACATGTTAATCACTAAAAGGTCATTTATGCAAAACGATACTTTCTCCATCTAAGTCATTTACCAAAAAAAAAAGGTCGTTTATAGTTCTTCCAACACTAATTGAAATAAACAGATCCTGAAAATAAAAATATTTGGATAAAGTGGGGACATGTTATGAAAATCCCCAGAACATCATGCATGCACTACCTTGCATCATAATGCAAGCTAGTGTACATGCTCAACCAATCATTAACGAAGATGCTTGAACATTCAAAGACCTAAATGATCTTCCACAATACTGAGTGACTTAACCCATGCAGGATGACTCTTTGACCTGAATGATCACGGCAGGATGAGATGGAACAATTCACATATCTCATTATTCACAATACGATTTAACATAATTATGCAGAATAAGAAGATCCAAACTTTGAAAAATTTTAGTATTAAGAAAGATTTACGTAACTATTAATGTCATTCACTACATTTCATTTATTTAGCTTATTTAGGTAGATTTTAGTTTATTAGGATTTAGAATTTTGAATTTCTTTCTTATGATCACAAATTTTTCATAGTGCCTATACAAAGGCTACTAAACACAGATCAAAATAGACAATGATGATGAATTAAGAACTCTTGTGTTAGTATTTTATTCCCTGTTATCTCTTTATGTTTTGCCCTCTAGTTATTGTTTTGTCTAACCTATCATATTATATTTTTTTTCTATCAGCCATTGCTAAACCTTAATCCTTGACTCCCTCCAGACTATTCACCCACTTTCTAAACCATCCCGGGACAAGTTAGTTTAAAAGTTTCTTGTCCTAAAGCAACCGGCACTGAATTCTAACTTCTATCCTCAACTTTCTTATCAGTCTGTTACTTTATCCCAAGAAAATCTGAGAACATCGGTCGCCCCTTGTACAGATTTCCATGGCCAAACATTGACAAAAATCTCCATGCTCCACCTGCTCACAACCGTTGTGACTCCTCATACCAGGTTGTTCTTGGCATCAACAATAATCAACCATCAATCTGCAGCCACCATTACAGAACAAGTTTTCAACAAGATGTGGTGATCGGGGACCAGCACATAGCTCTCATACATGCATGACCCAACATGGATTAATGCTACTTGATTGGTTCGCTCAGCTATAAGCAAACCTATTTGCCAGATGGATTCAGGACTTTCCAAAATGCTATTTCAAAGGTTCAAAACAGTTCCTAAAATTTTTCATTTTTATTATAGTCAGCTTTAAGGTCAATTTAGTTAAAGTTGAGTCTGTACTTACTTTTAGATAATATTAAATACTTAAGAATGGTAAAGGTGGCAACTTGACATTGAATTTAGGCTGGTTGTATAATCTACACGATCTCATGTAATATGTTGTACCAAGTATTTGATCATTATATCTGGTGAAAAGAATTGAAATACTTAGGTATGTCAAGCTAATATCCAATAGCAACATCTGAAAGATGTCGTCTATGCTAGAATTCTCAAAACAATCAATGATTTATTAGAACTGTTGTCGGATGAGTATCGAGTAGGCATTTGTACAATATGTAAGAGTTAAAGAATTACGGAATTATTTGAAAGAGTACAGAGCTAAGCTTAAGATTGTAACCACTTCTGTGTTTGAAGATGAAAAGCTGGAAATGTCTTGCAAATCATCATTTGTAGTACAAGAAACGGATGCTCATGTTGAACTTGTTTCCATCTATGGTAATCGTATCGAGAAACTTCCTTCTTCACCAGGACTTTGTTCTGCATCATGCTCTAAGCCAGACCCTTCCGATGCATGATACACTACATAGAGCTGTTGTGCGGTACTATTTTGCCTTACTGGTTTCATGATCCTAAGAAAAGTACAATTTCGGCAACTTTAAGTTTTCCCATAAAGATCATCACCCAACATTTTAAAGAATTTGAAGAGCATGCTCAAGCCTTTTTTATGTTCATGCTTGGTCATTTGATAACTCTGGGTCCAGTTCGGAGGAGAATGATAATAATTAAGAAGATCCTAATTTGGAATAAATTAATTAGTCATGATCAATCATTTATCAAGTGATCAAAGCAAGAGGTATAGAGTACAAATTATGACGCTACTCTGTTTTTTTTTTATAATTCCAACCAAGAACATTTCGTTAGAGAACAAACATATACATTGAATTACATGCATGAAGAATGTATCCAAAAAATGCGCGTGTATATATATATATATGCCTACCAAAACTTGTCTGCATTCACGCAGAAAGAGAGTGAGAGAAGGAAAACAAAAAACTCACAACGGCATTGAAGAGAGTGGATTTGCCAACATTAGGGAGGCCAACGATTCCTGCTTTCAAGCTCATGCTAAATCCGGAAGCAGAAAATCGCCTTTTGATCCCAAAGAGGCCCATCAAACGAGACCTATCTGCAAATTGATTCTGGTTTGCAAACAACGATGATCTTGTTGGTATTGCGCTTAAAGCAGTCATCAAGTTGCTTCGAGCTATTATCGCCATTTCTTCGTTCTTCCTTTCACACACTGAAAGTATAATGTTCTCAAAAACGAATTCCTGTGATTCTCGGCGAGAGAGAGGGTTTTATCTTTTGACGCCGGAGGGAAAGGAAGGCCACCGTTTTGCTGTGTTTGGTTTTTGGCGCTTGGGCAAAAATGCAGGGTTTAGGTCTGGTTATCGTACAATAAAGCTTATCATCCACATATATCCTAACCCTATCCAGTGCTGCCACGTATATAGACAGGCATCCCATTTATAAGTTGGTGTGTGAATGAGCAGTATGCGGTTCGACTGAAAAATCGAACCAGACTAATGTGTTTGGTCAAGACTTAACCGGATCGATGTGTTTGGCTTAGACTATACTGAAGTACTTTACATACAATTTAATCATAGATCTAATTAGAAAAATTTGTTATAACTTCGTTTCAATTTGAATTAGTTAATAAATCTTTTAAAATATAAATAATTTATAATAAATATGTGTATATCGAATAAAATAAATTACGTTAATTGAATTTTTAAGTTAACAAATGCAGTATGTCAGGTGAAAATTAAGTATCTGTGAAAAGATTTCAATGACGTAAATAACTTATAATATATATGTGTATATCGAATAAAATAAATTACGTTAATTGAATTTTTGAGTTAACAAACGCAGTATGCTATATGAAAGTTAAGTATCCGTGGAAAGATTTCAACGGCGTTAATAAGAAAAAAAAATTGATCGAAGATAAAACATTATTTCTTATAATAAATGTTCGTCTTCTGTATGTATTAAGTAACTCATGATTAATTATTAAAAATAACTATTTTTTATTTTTAACTTTTGAAAATTATTTTAAAAATATGTATTTCTTGAAGTAATTTTTGGAATTAAAATGTAATGTCGAATAATTTTTTTAACAAAAATAAAGTTTTAAGAAAATTATGTTTAGTGTGTAAGTATATGAAATTTTAAAGATCATTTACCTAAAACACACATAATATTTTTTAGAGTGTTGTTATATCATAAAAAGTGATTCAACAAATATTTATCGTAATACACAAAAATAATACTTTAATATTAAGTGTGGTTGAACATTTACTATATTTCACAACACTTCAAAACTCACACAATCTTTAAGTCAAATTATATTTATTAATGTTTAGTATGTGTATGCAAATTAATGTCATGATTTATATATATTTTATTTTAAAAAATGTACATTAAAGTTAAATTTAATAGAATATATAGTTTTCACACATTAAGTCAAAGATAACGTTGCTCTAAAATAAAATATTTTTTATGATAAATATAATTTTTAAGATCATGCTACACAAAAAAAAAAAATTGCTTATTAAATGACATGATTTTAACTATTTTAAATATCATATTTGATTTTCAACAGCTATTTTTTATTTTAAAACATTTAAATAATTAATTCATATGGATTTTAAAGTGAGATAACAAAAAAATCAGTTGTGAAAAATAAAAAGAAAATTTTATTATTTTTATCTACTTTGAATCCTGAATTTGTCTTTTATTTATAAATCTATTGTTTGAGAAAGAAAATTATAAATATTTTATCTATATTTTGATGATATTATAAGAAATATTTGATAAAATAATTGTAAATAATAGTGTTCGAGGGAACACAAATAAAAAATGAAGTTGTGACCTTAATAAAACAAGCGCATAGTGTTAGATGGAGCACGAGAGGAGGTTGGCGGGTGAGACGTGAGAGATAGTGATCGAGCTAGTTAGGTTTGCATGTGTTCGAGCCTCGAGGTTCACTTGAAGCAGTAAGGTATGAGAGTTTGATAATCGAAAGAGCCAGATGACAAGTAGGGGAGCTATGTTTGCTATTTTAATTTATATCATATATAATTTTAATACATGAAAATATAAAATAAAAATAGCATCATCAAAATTTGAATAAACTTAATTTACTCATAATAGTAAACTGATTTAGCCAAATCAATATACCTTCATCGGTTCAGTTTAAGTCAATTAAATCGATTCATTTTGTAGCACCCGGAAAGGAGGAGAAAAAAAAAAAAAAAAAAAAGGGTGCCACGTCAGCAGCCACGTCAGCAGGCCCGGTCAGCAGTCCCGGCCAACCAGGGCCTGCCACGTGGCAAGATCGCGTCACTCCGAAAGGAGCCACGTTGGCGATCCGCGTGGGTGCGATCCGACGGCCCAGATCAATCACGCGATCGGACGGCCCAGATTCAATCAAAAACGAACGGCCCAGATTAAAACGAAATGAACGGCTGTGATCAAAAGGCAAGGGGTTATAAATAGAACCTCCACACCAGACCAAAAACCCTAGCCGCCAGCCGCTCGCCGGAGAAGACGAACCAGAGGCCGACCGCCGCCACCCGCCGCCACTCGCCGCCGCACCGGGGAAATTTCCGACCGCCGATTGAGGTAAATTTCATACCCCCGACTCGTTTTTCCCCGCTGATTCCTCCTATGGCCAAATCGAGGCCGAAATCCCGGCCAAACGGCCGGAATACGCGGCCGAAGCCCAGCGGCGCCGCCGCGCCCCCTCTCGGTTTTTGCCTCCGACGAGGCCCTTCCCGGCCTCCGTTCGATGCAATTTTTATATCACCGTGATCACCATTCTTTTCTATACAGGTTGACCGGAGCCGAATCACCAAAACACGAACCTCGCCGGAGAGCCGCTGCACCCGAGAGCGCCGCCGCCGGTAAGCTCCGTTTTTCCGTATTTTTTGGCCCCCCGAGGGCCCTAGGGTTGTTTTCTGACAAGGACCAATGCGAGCGTGACCGAATTCGGCCGAAAACAGCCAACCCGAGGCGACTTGCCGCCGCCAGCGGCGGCGCCGTCGCCGGAGCACGGCGGAGCCGCCGTGCCGGAGTTGCGATTTGGGCCGAAAGAGGCCCTGGGCCTAATTTGGATTTTTTTTGGAACACGTGCAGGTACTGTTAGTGTGTTTCAGTTCCCCGGGAAAAATTCAGGGAAAATTAGGGACAGCCTGCAGGCGCACTGTGAATCGTATTCGGATCCCGAAAACAAGTAAGGACCCCTCACCCTATTTCCTATCACGGTATTAAAGTTCAAAATGATAAAACGGTATTTCTTGAATTAACGCATGTGTGAAATTGCTTAAGGTTGCTAATGGAGCCCGAGTCTAGTGTGATTGATGATTTACTGTTATTTGGCCTGTTTTACACTGTTTACAGCTTTAAATGCAGAATGGGGTTTGATGTGTTTATTTTACAGATTTGTGTGCATTTACTACGTTTTTATTAATTATGGGTTGAATGACTGAAAAACTGATACTGTATGTTGTCTGTTCAGCATGAATTACGATTTGCTTGTTTAAATGTGAATTGATGATGCTTATTGAGGAAAAAGGGAAATGAAACATTGTATAGACTGATAATTGTATGATGGGGTCAGCCTGACTAGATATCCTAGGAGATGGTGGACGGGCCGGGTCCGTGGGGAACCCTACCGGGATTGTGGTCTCACATGCCGGACGGGGTATGGAGATCTTATGGTTTTGGCGCCCATACCGGACGGGGTATGGGGACGGCCCGTTTCACCATCATACCGGACGGGGTATTGAGGTTTATGGTTTTGGCGCCCATACCGGACGGGGTATGGGGACGGCCCGTTTCACCCTCATACCGGACGGGGTATTGAGGTTCATGGTTTTGGCGCCCATACCGGACGGGGTATGGGGACGGCCCTGGAAACTGATTATGAATGTTAAAGGTTAACGGGTAGCGGAACCCCTATGGACCCCCACGGATACTAGTAGGCTGGTAAAGGAGAAAAAAAAAGATATGTTGTACAATGATTGAATTACAAGAGGCGTGATAAGTGTTATGTTTTACAGCTTAGATTATTCAATGATTATGATAATGTTATTGTTTTTCTCATATTGTTTTCATAAATTCCACCAAGGTAAGTGGATTGTAAAAGTTTTATTATTGATAAAAGGTTTTGTTGTAAATTATGCTCCATTGGTCTTTTTGTGGTTTTCTACCCACCTTTATCTCCGTGACGGTGAGATATCGTGATGTTCTTACTGGGCTAGTGTAGCTCACTCCTTAATTAACCATTTCAGATCAGGAAGACATGGTTCCCGAGCCCGTTCCGCAGGAGGACGACGAAGGGGATGCCTAGAGACTCTGTAGTCATACGCATAGTTTATTTTCGAGTTTTCTTTCTTAGTTAGTTTAACCTTTTATATTTTAAGTACGTTTGTTTGGTTTTTCGTGTAAGGGATGTTAACTGAAATTTTGATCTCGCTTCCGCATTCGATATATTTAAATACTCATTTCATTTTAATATTTCCGGGGCCGTTACACATTTAGTTTTTACTTATCCTTAGTTGAATGACTCTCAAAATTAATTATAAAAAAGTTTGATAAAATTGTAATATATGAAAAACATGACTTGTCATTTTTGCAAATACAAGTAATCAATTTATGAAAATGATAAAGTGAGAAAAGAGAAAGTAAATTGAACTATTCTTCTTACATCTCTTATGAGAAAATAAAATTTATTTGAATTATTTTATAAGATAAAAGAATATTCAAGTTCACTTATATGTTACAACTCAATTACTATGAACATCATTATTTATTGACGAAAAAATAGGTAAAAATGTAAAAAAAAAAAATTTATAATTAAGGTTGCCATTCCAAAATTTAAGAGAGACTTACGAAGAGAGTATAATTATACCAAAATCTAAATGAGCGTATGTTATTAGCTTATTATTTATAAATTTGTAAACAAATATGAGAGACAAAAAAGAAAAGAAGAAAGAGAAACATACCACGAAATAGGAGATGAATAATATTGTGGACCGATTTTTTAAATTTTAAACTAAATTAATTTTTTTTTAATGTCAAATTTTACACAATCATTTAAAAAATTATTTTAAAAAAATATATAAACAAAAGATATGTGATATACATAATAATATAATTAATAAGAACTGATGGATAATTAATTTAAGTATTTTTTTTATAAAAAAAATAATTAATTAAACACAAAATTAAGATAGAGATTGAATCGAACGAAAAAATATATTTAACCACGTCATTTTATTTAAAGACAATATATATACTAAATATTTATTAAATTTAAATCAATAAAAAAATAATTAACAATGAAAAAATTACAAATCATCATTTGTTACGTTAATAATTTAAATCTCTTTTCATATTGTAATCAACAAAAAAAATAAAAAAATAATTAGTTTATACTATAAAGTCAACAGAATTAATAATTGAGAAGAATTTATAAAATAAAAAATAAAAAGAGAGGCAGATTTCTAATGCTTTTCCTTTTTTTTCTCATATAAACTAAAAAAGTAATCCAACGTCCAATCCATGTCCAACACGAGCGACCAAATAAATAATAAAAGCCCTCACACTAATTTTGTACCACTTTAATATACAATCTCCTTGTACACACACACACACACACTATTTTTGTACAACATTTATATACAATCTACATGTACCCACTAACACTACAACATATATATATATATATATATATAAAGGTACAGTTTCCATTACGCTTATTATTATCTGTAACAAAAATAATAAATCACCATCGTTATCCCCTTCCTAGGGTTCCTCTCTCTTTCTCTCTCTTCTTTCGTTTTAAGCCAAAGCATATTCGCTAAGAAACCAAAACCTTCCAGCCATGAAAAGTTTTGCCCAATTACCTGTACAGATCTTCGATAGAAGCCCTACAGATTTCATTTAAGGGGGTTTCTACTTGATGGGTTTCCGAATTTTTTTTTTGGATATATTAGAAACCGCTGAATTTTTTTGATTTCTAGCTTTTATTGGGCGCTTCTATTTAGAATTTTTACCTTCTGCCTGAATTTCAAAATTTTTAATCGTTAATTAGGGTTTTTTTTTCTTTGCTCTTTTAACTTCGCTTCGATTGTTCCTGGCGTCGATTGTTCTCGGTCTTACTGTAATTGAGAGGTGTATATATGATGGATGGGTTTGGGACTGGCAGTAGTAGTCAACAAACTCCCAGAATGGAGGATCTTAAGCAATTTGGAGATAACAATACAGGTTCGATTTTATTCTGTTTTCCCAGCTTTTATTCTTGATTCGATTTCTTCCAATGTGATTCCATTTGTCGATTTGTTGCTTTAATGGTGTTGTTAATTGGGATCTAGTTTTCTGGTAATATCTTGATTAGTCGACGAAAAAACTAGCTACTGTCATCCTACTGAGTTTTCTTTTCTCGTTTTTTCTGGGTCAATGATCAGTTTAAGCTTGACTGTAGCTATTCATCCCCGCATCTCCCAGCCCAAGAGAAAAAGGAAAATTGAAAAAAAAAAGAAGAGAGAACTCGGCTATTGACTATGGAAATTTATGATATTTCGACATTTGAAGTTAATATAATTTTCTGGGTTTCGTAACGAAGTGAATGTAACAGTGAATCTTAAACAAGTTCTGTATTGTATTTTATATTTGAATGAGAAACTCTTATAGTTTACTTATGCCGTGGTGTAAATTCCAATACTATATTGGTTCAGTGTTTGCAGATGCATGTCAATTATTCATGGCATTTTAGCTTTGAGTATCCCATTTAATTCCCTGTGCATTTATGGAGTACATCTTTATCTGGTGCTTGGTTGGGTTGGCACTGCATTGTTAGTTGTATCTTTGAAAACTCTTTTTCTTTGTATGCAGGAGGTGCCGTATTCGATGCATCCCAATATGCTTTCTTTGGAAAAGACGTTGGTGAGGAAATTGAGTTGGGAGGCTTGGAGGATGAAGAGGATGACTTGCCTGCAGCTGGGCTAGATGAAGAAGAGTTCCTTTTTGATAGAGAAGAGGTTGAGTTTTGTCTTTTCTCTTCTTCAGGTTTTCTGTAATCTTGAAACATTCTGCAGTTGTTATTCTGAAGAACATAGAATATGTAATGTGGATAACATTGATTTTGGTCTTCTATTCTTTCTCTCTCTCGCTTTCTTTTCTCCCTTGCCTCCACCATCTTCTCCTGCATTCCCTTTAAGCTTTTTTCATATCCTTGAGCTGGGTTCTTGCACTTTTCTATCTCTTTTCTTTATAATCAGGATTTGGTTACCTCATATAGCATACTAAAGAAAGAGTGGCATCATCACGTGCATGTAGGTTCAAAAACATTTGGTTTACATCCATGTATCTTCATTTTAACTCTATTTTTCTTCCTTTTTCTTCAACATGGAAGCATAATTTACTCTTGAGGATCTAAGATGAACATCATGCTTTACTCCAGCATGCACTTGCTTTTCCTTGAACATTCAATATTATGCTCCAATGTAAGATTCCTGTCTGATCAACGATGTTTTACATGACTTGTAAAGTTTCTTTTGGACTCCTAAGTGTGCATCAAGTTTACAATAGGTGTCACTTTCCAGTTGGTAGGTTGGTCAAGTGTCATGTGAACCTTCAGGATTCACTAGGTACTAGCTTTAGGGGCTGACATAGGTTCTCTAAGGTTTACCTTCGTAAAAAATGTGGCAAAAGGATCCATATTAATTTGGGTCATTTGAATTGATCTTGTAGTTTTTGGCAGAAGGTTGTTCTCTCTGATAAGAAGTTTAAATGAAGATTGGTCCATTAGGAATTGTAGGCAGTAAAAGTATAGTTATTTGAATTGCTTTCTGTCACTTTGAGCAAAATAACACAAATTTTGATTTGGTTCGCTGTTTGGAATCACCTTCATTCAACATGGGTCAGCAATTTCAGTCTTTAAGATGAGAGGCTTGGGGAAGAAAATGGGGAAGAAAATGAATTTTTTAGGGTGGGAACAGCCCTTTTTAAGATTTGAACCCAAGCACTCTCGAAGAGTGCTTGGTAGCATGCCCATTGGGCCATCGTGCCAAGGTCATAGGGAGTTTTAGAGTTAGAGAGATAATATTTGTTTCTATTTGGGGAACTATGACGAGCTAAGGTCTTACCATCTTATGGATTGGTATTCAGCAAAAAGATTATTGCTTTGGAGGATCTTGGCATAATTTTTCTGTTTGTTATGAACAATGCTTTGATACTTTCTTGACTTGGCTTTGGAATTTCATGGTTTGCTTGTGGAAAGAGGTGATTAATGCTAAGATGGGTTGTATAGTAGGTTATCTCAAAAAAAAACGGGTTGTATAGTAGGGGCTTGAGGACATCGAGGAACAACTAGAGTTATGGCACTGGCATTTAAAAGTGGATTCATAAGGATTGGAATTTTTATTGATTTTCTGTTGTTTAGACTTGATAATGGCCATGCATTGAGCTTCTAGGTGAACTGGTGTGGTATGGTGATAGACCACTCAAAGGTGGACCTTTGGTCAATGATAGTGTTCAGTAATGGTGCTAGCTCTTTCTTTTGGATCAATTTTTCAAACGAATCTTAATAATTGGGAGATTGACTACATGATTTCTCTTTTAGCCCCCCTAGATTCCTACCATTTTGATGGTGGTGCATGTGGTTGCCTTCTGTGGCCTTATACAAAGACTGGTTGTTGTCTGTCTTTGGTAGCAAGTGGTTTGTTATAGGTGGATTACAGGCATGGGATGGGAATGAGGTTGGCAAGTCTAGCAAAAAGCTTACTCCCTCATTCTGTTGGCTATCATTTGGCTAATTTGGATAAAAAGGAACAAGAGGGTCTTTTTATGGTACACTTTTCTTTTTGCAATTTGCTACACATCTTTTGTATTCAGGTTGCACCTTTTTGATGCATTGTTAGTATTTTTACGTAGCATTTTCCTCTAAAAAAACATCTGTTCTTATTTGTTAGAAGGACTTTAATGTTTTAAAATTTTGGGAGTACAGGAGAATAAATTTATAAATCGGAAGATTTAAAAGAAAATAAAATGTACAAAATTGGAATCTAAGAGTATAACTCTGACTATTTGAGATTGGGAGAGAAAGAAAGCTAAAGAAGAATGACTTTGCACTATAGAGAAGGATATCGAAGATAACACTAAGAATTGATGGAAGGCTGAAGGTATTTTGAAGAGATAATTAATATAGTTGTTAGTTGATAAGTTTTACTTTTTCTGTTCAAGTCTTTAATTTTCTCTTTTGAAATTTATAGCTCTTTTTTTGGGGGAAAATTGTAACAAATTAGTTCTGAGCTGTGTACATTAGAAGTGTTGGCTGTTAGACTTTTAATAGCTATCGCATAAGTTATTAGCTGTGTACATTGTATTATACCTGGAACTCATAGCATTAGTAATTGCATGTTTTGAGAATTGCAGTATATTAACTTTTTCCTTAGAAATTAGAACAGATTGATTATGTCCTTAAATTCTAACTTATTCTACTGTTTGAAATTGTTAAGCAATAAAATACAAGTATAATAAACTTTCTAGTTGTAAAAGGATCTGAACTCAATATTTCTCTTGAATGAGCATATATCAAAGTTCCAAACTACTACTTGTGATATAAATATTGAAACTAAAAAATGGTGCAATTGAATTTTGAACAGAAAATGATGTACCCAATTGTTTAGCCTACCCCCATTTGGACCCAAAATTAGTATCTATAGTATTTTCTGCCATGAACTGAATGAGCCGCGTACTAGGTAAATATGATGCATGTTTTTTCTCCAATTAAATGCTGAATGTTGAATCTTGAGGGTGTAGTTTATATTAATCTCTGATTACTTTTACATAGGACTCTTCTGCCAAGGTCTCCAATGAAAGGCTTCTAGTTAAACAATGAGGGTGTTTGAATTCCTTTTTTTGTAGTTAACAGTGTTTGTAAACATGCAAGAAAAGTGCTAAAAGCTAAGACAATTAAAATCCAAAAATAAGTTAGGTAATCTAAATATCTTTCAACCTAAAGCAAGCTCAAGCTTGTTAGGATTGAAAAATCAATGAGCTTAAAGCGCATAAGAAGAACTCAATTCAGACGGCCTCAATTAGTTGTTCAGTCAGTCTTGGTGAATAAACATGGATTTCCTATTAGAAAAACGTACTTTAGGGTTGGTTTTAGTTATGTGCAAAGGCCTTGTAAGAGCGTCTTTTGTGTTTGCCTTTTGAAGCAGGATAAACTTGTTACTACTTATAGAAGGAATTTATGCAAATGAAGCTTCTTATTTGTATAATTTTTTCCACTTCTTTTACGAGAATTTATAGAAAGTAATGTTAGAGCCTGCACTATCACATGTATGGTTATTTCTTGTACATGAGTTTTCTAATTTCATTTTTTGGCTTTTAAATGTTCATGTTTAACATGTCTCAATTAATTAACCAGTTTCTCTTTTCATATCAGGGTGGGGTTCTAAGGTCCTTGTCTGATATTGACGATCTTGCTAGTACTTTTACAAAGGTTAGTTCATTAGCCATTAAATATTTCTATTTAGAGACCTTATGCTCTGTTCTAGTTTTGTTGTTTAGAAACTGCTATAACTCGCAACTATTGAAGGTAGTCAAAGAAGTCTGTTATGTTCGTGTATAAAACATCTGTCTTATTTAGATTTGTGAATAGCTAAAACAATCCTGGTTTTGGTAATTGAGGATAATAAATGAGGAAAGAAATGTAGGCAGCTTGTTATGGGGCCTAGTGGTGGGACCAACTGGTGCATCAGGGGGAGCTTCCCCTTTGATGATCTCAAAACCATTCAGAATTTTCTTCACAAACAATATTGATCTGGAGGATGGCGAGACTGTGACCACATAATGGTAAAATTCCTAATAATTTGTAGGTTTGTCTTGTTCTTAGGTTGTGATATGGCTTGTCATCTTTGAAAGAATAGAAAAAAAAACCTGCAACACTTGGGAGTTTTGGGTTTGCCCTGATGTTAGAAAAATAAAGTTCTGTAGATATTTTTTTTTTTGGGCCGGGTTATGGGTTTTATTGGTTGGAACTAATAATCAATTCGTGACTTTCTTAGGGGGCTGGGGGCTGTGGAGCTTTTGTGGGGTTTCATTTTTTTGTCATGCAATTTTGCTTAGCATATTGAGCCAACAGTCATCATACTTTCTCACCTCGGAGTCCTTGCACTCATATCATAATAAATGGAGCTATGAAGTCTCCTCAACTTCCTCTCTCTATCTAATCTTTGTTTTTTATTCTTAGGAGATTTCAGAGTTTTTTTATTGCCCTTCTCTCCTCTTTTACCTCGATAGCATAAAACAACTCAGAAGCCTGATGCTCCAAGCCCTCAAGATTCGGATCCAGTAGCATACAAATTCTTTGGATATTGTTTTGGATCGATTGCTATCTTTTCTCGTGCCCAGCTTCCTTAATGCTACTGCGTCTTGAAGCACAAAACACACTTCAATTTGCTGAACAACCCCCAATCTGAACTCTCTCCCTTGAAAGTGGCTTTAATCTCACCTCTATCATCCACCATAGCCAACGATGGAATAGTATAAAAACCAAAACTTGAACCCAACAACAGAGAAAGCTGGAATACAGACACTACGGACAATTTGGACTGATGCTTCTCTGTCCAAAATAGCACTGGAAGAGCTTGCTAGTTGTAGCACACAAAGGCTTATTTTCGTCAAGTAGTTGCTCTCCTCTTGGTCATCAAAAGAACCCAATGAATAGATGAAGACCCTGTTGATATGAAAGGAGGTTCTTTGATCGCTAAGAACCCATTGAATTTCCCAGTTGTAGGCTTACTTCAGCTTGGGCTTCACAAGCATTATCTATTTCCCCTTTTCAAAAGTAGAGGCCTTCCATTTAGTTGAATTGAACTTATCTAGAAATGATCTAGCCTGTAGGCCTGGTCCAAAAGTAGGCTTATGATGAAAATTGAACTCAGGTTAACTTGGCTCTAAACCGGATCTCTTCTTCTGAGCCTGCATCTATGATGTTTGCAAAAGACAGACTTGAGGCATCATCCAAGTAGCAATAAGAGAAACATGGAGAACTGCCTTGGGTCCTAGGCATGGAAGCTTAGAAGTCTAGAAATTGCCGGAATGGTGCCAGGCTCCATGACCATGCTCCTTACACAAGCTTCAAATCCTTCATTCGGTGAAATTGCACAGACACCCTAAGCAACCAATTGACCTCCTCTTCAATAAAAACTATGGCTGAAAGAAAACCTTTCTCATCTATGATGCTAATGTTGTTGACTTTGTCTCCTACCAGCACAATTTTGGAAGACTTCTATGTAATGAATAAAAATATCCTAGAAGGAGAAACTGTCATGAGAATCTAAATACTGGTTAAAAGTTGGCCTTGCAGGGGAAGCAAACCAACTCTTCCCCAAAAGAAGTTGGGGAGGAAAGGGAGGGGGAGAGAGGAAGAGAGAGAGATAGGGAACAGATCCATTTACTTATAATTCAAGGTTTGAACTCGTGTAGTTATTTTTGAAGTGGTTATTTGCTTCTCTAGAATTGATTCTTGTCTTCACTCACTCCAATTGTTCCTTGGTTTACATTGTAGTACTGAATCAGTGTTGGATTTAAAAGCTGTATATTCTTACTCCATACTTGTTGAGAAATTTGAAGAAGTAACCTTTTAGCATCTTTGTTATGCCTAGCATTGGATCTTTGTGTCATAGACTTAAGATAATGTTTAAAAACTCTAGTATGAATGGTATATTCTGCCTGAGATGGATCTTAGCCAAGTTTTAAGGTGATTAATGCGTAGGTTTTTTTTTTTTTTTTTGTGATAAAAATAATGTATATTAAGTATAAGGCCTCGAAGGGGTGTCATCGATGTACAAAATATTTACAATTCAGTTAGTACATCAATAATCTTCCCAAAATCATCCCACTCATAGAGATCATGACCCAACATTAGAGTCCCAACAATATGTATCCATTTATCTGTAGTTCTGAATAAATCCCCCATACATCCATCAAACACTCTATTGTTCATCTCTTCCAAACTACCCAAAAAATTGCTAGAGGTATAAGCTTTACAATTTTTGGTTTCTTAAATATCCCACCCCCAAAGTTCCTCCATAACCGACTGCACCATTACCCAGTTGATGCCAAGAAAGCTATAAACCATATTCCAAATATTATACACCATTGGACGCCATAAAGTAAGTGGTTGTAAGATTCTGCCGACTGCATATACATATAGCAAGCATTAACCATGATATTGTTCCTTCTTGTCAGTTTATCAATAGTTAAAATACATTCCTGACTCATTTCCCACACAAAAAACAATTCTTGGAGGAGCCCTCATTTTCCATATAAGTTGTGCCAGTACATTCTCTCCACTGCCCTTGGCTAAGCATTAGCCATGATCGATGCGTCGGTTTTAGATCATGTACTTCCAAAAGAGGGGATTATAGTTTCTTTATTGGTAATGCCTTTCTTAGCATCCAATATGTGGTCCCTTAGTTTTTTCCAACATCAGCTTATGGTATCAGCTTTATTCAATAGTCTTTCAGCCTCCATTGTTTATTCTATAGAGCGTGATCTATGAAAAATTAGGGTTGATTTGCCTACTTAGGGATTTGGGCATAAAATGTAGAAAACAGACCTAGTGTTTTTTAGCACCACACGTAAGAGTTTGATTTGATTGCATCATGCAACTAGAAAATTAAGAAACTTTTCAAAATGTTCTATTAAATAATTGAATGGTGAGCACAAAGATATTATGAAGTATTTTTCTGGAGTAGATTAAATTGAGAAATACTAAAACTAATAAGATTGGAAACTCTATTCCTAATGAGATAAGAACTGTTAATACTAATAGGGTTGGAGATAGTACTGTTAATTTTTTTTCGAAATAAAAAGTGTAGTCAGATATTAAGTTAGAGACACCAAGGAGGTGCCACATATGTACAAAAATATTTAGAAATCAGTGAGTATATTTATAAAGTCCCCAAAATCCTCTAGGTTATACTTAAGGCCCCAAATAATGTAAACATATGTCCTTAATTTTATGACATTCCTCTTCCACCTCTCAAAAGCTCTACTATTTCTCTCTTTTGAGACTATCCTGAATATTATGAGCGGAATGAGATTTACAATTTTCCTCCCTTTACTAGAACCTTCTCAAACCCAAAGCTCATCTCTAACTGACGCAATAACCCAACTGATCCCCATTAATCCATAAACCATAATCCATAACTTATACACCTTAGGACACCATAAAAGAATATGTTTACAGGTCTTTGCTTCTCTCTTACACAAAAAGCAACCATTAACCATAATTTTATCCCTTCTCATCAGTTTGTCAATGGTCAAAATGCACTCTTCCCACCTCCCACGCAAAGAATGCAATTCTTGGAAACCTAGTAGCGCTCACACCGTTATTCCCCACTAAGTGATTATAGTAGGACTTGACAGTGAATTCTCCTTTCTTCTTTACTTTCCACACTGATTGATCCTTGTAATTGTTGTGATTCACCATAGAGAGTAAATGGAGCAGTGCCTCAAATTTTTCAATCTCCCAATCATTAAGATTCCTATTCACCCTAACCTCCCACTCTTTTTACCACCACCAATCCTGTATACCTTCTCCACTCCACTATAATTTCTGAATCAAGAAATGACAAAAATATGAGGGAATTGATTATTAAGGCTTCCCACTCCAACCCACTCATCCCGCCAAAACAAAATGCTATTCCCTCTCCCCACTTTCCAACTGACACGCTCCTTAAATTTTTGTCTCCCCATGCTAATTCTCGTCTATAAACCCACCCTTTGGGTTCTAGCGTTCGCCCTTGTGAAGCAACCGCTATCTAGTAATCGCCCATTTAGCATTTATTACTCTCTTCCACAACCTGCCATTCTCCTTCATATGTCTCCACAACCATTTTTCCTGAGAGTCAAGGGCTTCTTGATCTCTCCTCATTTTACCAAATGATACTTCTTGTCCTCAGCATCTCCGCATAGAAACCAACACTGTATAGCCTCTAATTTCTTTGCAACTTTCACTAGAATTTTCATTATGGACAAGGAGTAAATTGGAAGGTTTACTAGCCTACTCTTTATAAATGTTAACCTTCCCCCTTTAGATAAGAGGTTTCTTTTCCATCCAGCTAATCTTCTTTCAAACAATTCAATCAATGGTTTTCAAATTTTCTCATTCTTGGAGTTGGACCCCAATGGAGACCCCAGATACTTAATAGGAAGTCCTATTGTTCTGCAACCCAACACACCAGCCAATCTCGCATCATCCCCTCTGTCATGAGGACAAATTTATATTGAGTTCAGACACCGATTGAAAGCATAGGAGAACACACCTAAGATTGAGTATTATCTTCTCATCCGGCTGCCAAAAGATTAGTGAGTCATCCACAAAAAAGAGATGGGTCACCTCCTCGGTCACTCTCGTAAAGAACTCCAACTCCCCCGCTCTTATCAATAACTTGTTCAGTGTTTCCATAACAATAGTGAACAGCAGAGGTAACAATAGATCCTCTTGCCTCAATCCCCTGGACGCCTTGAAAAAAAAGGAGAGACCCTCGTTCACTAACACAACAAAAGAGATGGTAGTAATACAAGTATGCATCCATTTCCTTCATTTCTCTTCGAAACCCAACATTCTCAGCATATAGTTGACAAACTCTCAATTTACATTATCATCAGCTTTCTCCATATCTAACTTGCATAACATCCATTTCCTCTTTCTATAAATAAGATCATCCACCACTTCATTTGCCACCATTATCGCATCTAATATTTGCGTACCCTCCACGAAGGCATGCTGACATTTCCCAATGACTTTTGCCAACACCTTGAACATTCTTCTGAAATGAGCTTGTATATACATGCAACCAGACTTATGGGTCTAAATTCTCTCATATTTCTTGCTCTTTCAACTTTGGCAATAAGTACCACGAATGATGAATTTAAAAAAGAACCTGAGTCATGCATCTCTTTGACTATCTCCATAATATGATCCTTGACAATATGCCAAACTTTTCTTGAATGAAGTTCATATTGAACCCATCTGCCCTGGAGCATCTTTATTGCAATACATGAGACCATCAAGGATTTCCTTGTTAGTAAACGCTCTCTCCAGCGACTATTAGCTCAACTTGTCTAATTCATTAAACTGTAACCCATCTAGTTTTGGCTGCCACCTGAACTGTTAATACAAATAGGAAAACCAAATACTAATAACAATAAAATCCTAAAGTTACTAAAATTATAATATTAGACTCCTCAATTTTACAGAGGTTCTATATTTAATAGATTTATGATTTCAAATCTATTTAAGTAATCCATATTTAATCCATTCTGCATTAGAGTATTAGTAATGGTTGTTCTTCTAATTAAACAGTTGGGCTAGAAGCTGTATATTTTGGCTACCATTTTCCTGCCTTTTCTTTTCCTGTCTATCAAAAGAACAGCAGTTACTTAAAATTTCAACCCATTATCCATTAAACAACAAAAAAATAGACCAAGGCCTTATGCCTTATTTATAACCTCCTACCATCCCCATTGGTGACATTCAAGTTCAGACCCTGCAAGCTGTAGACTTTACTTACCTCTACGAAGAAAAAAAAACATGAGTATTCCCTAGTCAGATGTATGCTCTTTTGTCAGCTTCAATGTTTTTGGCAAAATGCAATTACCAACTTCAGTGTAAGGATTTTCAGAATCTATAATGCACCAGAGGCTCATCTACTCTTTTTTTTTTTTAAATGACCAATGCATTAAGTTGGTGTGCTTTTTGGCCTTTAACTTTTTTAAAGAAGAAATTACAGTATTAAATAGCACCAAGGGGGCAATCTGTATACACAAACTCTAATGTTTGTTGCCAACTGAGAGTTGGCATGTCTCCCCTTTATTGGGGGAGCATATCTTTCACAGTATATGTTTCAAATTTCTTTAGTCTAAATTTTAATTAGTTTATTGTTAACAATTTGTTTATCTTTTGAAATTTAGCGGTTGCTTTATCTCAAAAGAAGCCGTTATTTGTTTGAGACAAGTGTTAATTGAATTCAGAGGCTGATCCTGGTCTTTGTGAATTCGGACTTATTTTGATAAGTTTGTGGAGTTAGGACTTCTATTCTGATTACCAAGCAAAAGGGTCTCCTCCTCTCTTCCCTATGTGAGAAATAGTTCTTGTTGTGCAGTGCCTTTGGGTTGTCCATTAATTACAGCAATGCCTCTTTTGTTATGACTTTTAGGACTTAAAATGTTATCATGCTGTTAGTTACATATTATTAGAGGCTATTGGCTTCGATATAGATCTCTCAACAGATCATCATTGGTAAAAAAAAAAAATATTGCATTTTACTTTATTATTTCCATGCATGGCCAGAGTTTCAACTTGCTTTTCTAAATAGGGGAGGGATGTTTATTTTAATGTTATCTTTACACTAATAAGTAATTTGTCTGTGTCTGTGTGTGAGAATAACACATCTCAATATATTTAAAATTATTCTTCATATGGAAAATAGCTTATGTGTTTCGTTACTGCCTCTATATGGTTTAATCATAGAATCCTGCTTTTGGCCTGTCTTGATGCATTGTCTGAATCTTTCAAATGTTAGTTTATAAGTGCAGGTTTCTAATTTTGTTGTTGTCTTATATTGCTGGTTTTGTTGCAGTTAAACAAGGATGTTAGTGGACCAAGAGGCGCAGGGGTAATTGGTGATAGGGGATCCAGAGAAAGTGAGTAATTCTCTTTAATGAAGTTCTTATGAAGTTTCAATCATCATCTTACATTATTAATTCAGAAAGATTTACTTTCTTTTTCTTTTTCACACATTTGATGTTTTATTGTGTATTTTCTATTATGATTGGGTAGTATATGTTAAGTTCATTCTTTCATCTTTTTCTCCCTTCTTGGTCTCCTTTTGAACTTCTGATTGCCTTATTTTTTTATGGTGGTTGCCATAGGCTTATGAATAACATGATGACAGTAAGCAGCAATGGAAAACCATGGTTCTAGATTGTGGGTATTTGCTTAGATTGGACATGGCTATTTATGTTGTATGTATTTAGTGATATACTAGGAGTTGACATCACCCTTCTTTGATTTTTTCCATGGCATCTAGATTCCTACATAAGGTACAAAATGTTATAAATTTTTAATAATTAAATAATTGGTTGAAATGGTTTTTTTAATAAAAGAAAACTTGATACCTTTAAGCTTAGAATAGTAGAGCCGATGGGTAGCTTACCTGTTGGATGCACTTATTCGTTTGAGATGGAAAAAGTAAATCTTAAAATGTGAAGAAATTATATAAAATACTAATGACATACTATTAAATTAAACAGTAGTAATAATATCATTAATATATGGATAATTAAGAAGTAATTCACTATAATTTGCAATGAACTTTTTTTTTCCCAATCCCATATAGCTTTTTAGCTCTAATGAGCTCAATGTGCCGTAAGCATTTTTAGTTGAAAGCAGAAGTGCTTGTTTAGCTGAATTGTTGCTTCCGCTTTTACTGTCAAAAACCAGAAATTAGTCAAATACTAAAAGCAGAGGTGCTTTTGAGTAAAAGCAGCTGTTTTTGGCTTTTAAAAAATATAGCAGAGTTGCTTTGCGAAATCATTTGTGTTATGGGAGGTGAATAACATTTTCAGTAAGTATATTTATTAACTTTGTGTTTCATTAATTAATAAATTTAATATTTTTTAAAATAAGAATATAATATTAATTCATTACCAACAAATTTCTTCTAGAAAAAATTCATTATCAATAAATTTATAACAGTTGATTTCTCAAAAATAATATATTAAAGTTAATAAATATAACCCAAATAGTTAATAGATTATAGATTCCGAGGGTTTCCAGAGAACAATCTTTAACTACTAACAAATATGATTTTTTTTTTAAATATAAAGTGTAAAGAGTATATCAATGTAGGTACCAAGGGGATACCACCCATGTGCAAAATTTACAAGTTAGTCAAAGTATCAACAAGGTCCACTAAATCCTCCATTGAATAAGAGGATGACCTCCTAACAAAAAACTCCAAGGGTTTGGAATCATCTATTCTTAAGTATATCAAAACTATCTACATCTTCAACTCTGTCAAAAGCCTTTTTACTCAAACCCAAAAGATAGTGAGTGGTATTAGGTCCACTTGTTTTCTTTGGCCGCTAATGCACTTCTATGCGTGAATTTCGTCTCTTACCTAATCTGCTATGATCCAATTGATGTCTAACAACCCATAAACCATAGTTCAGAACTTGTAAACCGCATGACATCATAGCAAAACATGGTTGCAAGTCTCAGACCTCTACCCTCTTACAAAAATAACAAGCATTGACCAATATCTTGCCTCGCCTCCACAAATTATCTATTGTGAGAAAACATTCCCTACTATCTTCCAGGCAAACAACAAAACATGGGGAGGGACTCTGGTCTTCCACATTTATGGAAATGGGAAAATAAAGCCATTTACTTTCGAACTTAAACTACTGCTCATAGAAGGACTTAACTGTGAACGGCCTATTCGATATGAGATGCCATTGTGGAACGTCAAGGCTTCCCATCCAGCATAATAGGGGATAAAGTGCTCAATAACTCCTCATATTCTCCGATCTCCCAGAATTGCTAACAAGTATGTTATTCCTTGATTGCTTGAGAAAATTCTTGGTCTCCATTTAAAGTAGATTTTTGTATATGCATTAAATGTTTTGAATATAATAGAGATTCTTTAAAATTGTTGTAAAAATGGTACCCGCTGAATGCCTATTGCTATATTCTTCTTTATCTCAAAAGAAATGTTCTAGAAACATTCTGATAAAACAATTTTTTTTTTTTCTAGAAACAACTTTGGATAAGAATTGAGGACAAATATAAACAAGAGGGTTTCAGAAACTAGAGTGTTATTTGAACAGCTCTTGAAGCCCTTTTTTTTATGTAAACTCAAATACGTTATTGAAATTTTGGTAAATTCCTCTGCCAAAAACATTTTAATGAATATTCATGCATGTTTGGCAGAAACAAACTAGTGGTAGGGTGTGCTTTGGAACAAATGAATTTTCGAGCATTTGTGAAATTCATTTACCAATTTTAGTTTTTACATTTGAAATTGTTCCAAACACAAAAATTGAATTCCGAATGAATTCTAAGTGGAAAGAAAGCAAGAGATTTCAAAATTTAGCAAAATTAGTGAAATTTGGAAATAAATAGGGAGTTTAAAGATAGGTGATTATGAGCCATAAATAATATTTTGACATACAAACAAAACTACTAGAATGCTAGTAGACTGAAAATGCATTCTCAAATTGAGTCACATAAAATATATTACAAGTTTGTGATTTATTCCAAACATAAGAGTTCATTTACAAATTATATTACAATGTTGATTGTTCAAAATATAACCCTAGTATTTGCAAAGTTTTGTCAACTATCACATTATAAATTTGACCAAAAGAATGTCTTATTCAGCCTACCACTCCTTCAACTAAAGGAATAGTTTTGTTCCTTTATGTGAAGAATTAAGATAATATACACATAAAATCATGATTTTCTCAAACTATCAATCTCTTAGGCCCCTCGCAAGTAGGGATTTTAGGCATGTTTTGACATTTGGATGTACATTTGCGTGTTAAGATGATGCATCTTGTTTTCAGTTGCTAAGGAGGTGTATCTGATGGACTATATTATAACGTTGCTTTAAGCATGTTGTTCTAATATCTCGTGTTTTGTAATATAAAAGATAGGATGCTTGTTGGTTTATTAAAAGTGGGTTAAGAAGGTACAAAATAGGCATCTTGTTTCTAACTTCTTAGCTTCTTATTTGTTTATGTATTAAATTTACTTAGCTGTCCTATTAATATCCACATAAACTTAACAATATATAGAATAATGTAAATTATAATATTCATGATATAAATTTTTACTATTTTTTACAAATATCTCTATCAATAATGTCAGCTGTCCTCTGTGCTCATCGTGTATAGTATGCCTTGCTCATGTGGTTCTAGTAATCTTCCTATATATTGTGTAGAGGTTGGGCAGGACAGGAATAGAGGGCTTTGTTTTCATTTTAGAATAATAACGTCACATGCCTGTCTACGAAAGAAAATAATTTTAGGGTACAGTTTTAGCAAGTTGTTTGGCTGTTTTCACAATAAAACCTTTTCGCATGTTTCGTAATAGTTGACTGTTTTGGCATTAACTCTTTTAAGTAAAAAATTAACTCCTTTAATTTATCACAGAATGTGCATGTGTTCCAACATGCTTTAACTGACATGAGATCTACACGGTTGTTAAAGTAATGTTATTATCCTCTTCTAATTGTTGCGAAACTGCCTTCTCTATCGAAAGATAATTTTAGAGAAAATAATATTTTACTCCCTTAGTTTGACCTTTTCCAAGGTAAAATTTGGTGGTTTCTTCTCTGACAGTTATTATTTTGTGGTTTCTCTTTTGGGCCAAAAAAGTAACTCTATTACTTTCTAACAAAATGCAACTTGTGGGGTTTAAGTATCTTAATCTATGTTTCAAGCATTGATTGCTTGTTGGAATGGAAAGGAAAATGAAATATTTTTTCTAAAGCTTTATGAAAGATGAGGTATGAGGCGTGTGAGTTTCCGGTCATAAAAGGAACATCGTTATCCGTGTCTCCAACTGAAAGTGTAAGATAGTCGATTATTACAAACAAAGCTGAGGGCTAGCTGAAAATGTAATCTGATCATAATTTCATTAGTTCTTCAAATGAATAAGAAAGGAAATTTTTTTTATTGATTTGTTTATTAGTTATATATTGAGGTCCTCGTTTTGGAGTTACTTTTTGGAGATTGATTGAGGTTTTACTAGTTATAATAAATACTATTAATTGCTAAAATGATCTATTTCAGTCAATTTGTTGACAATGGTCATTATGTTTCTTTTTTTGGTTTCCTTTTCCATTTGAGTTAAAATTGTGGGTTTGGATTGAGTCTAACTATGTAATTGCCTTTTGCTATGCCTATTAATTTTCCGATTAAATTCAGTTCAATCCAAAACAAATTTCTTTATTCTCTAAAAAAGTTAACATTTTCAGTCCAATCACTGGCATTTTCCTCGTTTTGCTGAATCAGTGGGGTTTATTATGAAATGAATAATATTCCAATTTAGTAGTCATTTCTGATTCATCACATCTCTTTCGCAAGAGAAGCAAACAATTAACATTTGGTGGCATCTAGTACCATATGAAGGTAAGGCAGTATATATGCTTTAGTGTGCATGAAGCAAATCTGACATTATCCTAGTAAATGGTTGAAGTTATTGTACTGTTTACTTGTCTTTGGAACTTGTACTTGTTATCTTCTGTTGAATATTTTGTCATTTTTCTTCCAGGTTCATCTGTTAGCGAGTGGGGGCAAGGGGAGGAGTTCCCTAATTGGTTTGATCGGCATATAAATGACTCTGAAAGCATTCCAGAAGGCAAACGATGGTCATCACAGCCATACTCATCTTCTCATATTGCAGAACCTCCTAATATATATAGAACATCTTCATATCCCGAGCAGCAACAACAGCAGCAACAACATCATCAACACTTCTCCAGTGAACCAATTCTTGTGCCAAAATCTTCTTATACTTCATATCCTCCTCCAGGTGGCAGATCACAGCATGCGTCGCCAAATCACCACTCAGGCCACCTGAATGTTCCATATCTTGCTGGTGGACCGCAGATGGCATCTTCCCCAAATCTGTCTCCCTTCTCTAGCCCTCATCTTCAATTAGCAGGCATGCATCAGGTGTCGCAGTTTGGGGGAACGTTGCCTCAGTTTGCCCCTGCTCTCTCTGTTAGTAACCGACCAATAAGCCAGTGGAATCGGACCGGTATTTATCCTGGTGATAACTCCAGCCTCTTGAGCAATATGTTGCAACAACAGTTACCTCAACAACAATTCTCTCATCAAAATGGTTTGGTACCTCCACAGTTAATCTCACAGATGCAACCACCACAACATAGGATGCACCATCCAGTCCAATCATCACTGGGCCATTTACCGGGGTTGCAGTCACAACTATTCAATCCTCATCTTTCCCCATCCCCACCGATGATGAGCAATTTTGATGCAATTCTTGGTCTTGGTGATCCAAGAGATCAAAGGCCAAAATCAGCTCAGAGAAATAGACAGAATCTACGCTTTGCTCAAGGTGCTGATACTGGTGGCCTTAAGAGTGACAGTGGGTGGCCACAGTTTCGATCAAAATACATGACAGCTGATGAAATTGAGAATATTCTCAGGATGCAGCTGGCAGCAACTCACTGTAATGATCCATATGTAGATGATTATTATCATCAGGCTTGTCTTGCAAAAAAATCTGCTGGGGCAAAGCTGAGGCATCACTTTTGTCCAACTCACTTAAGGGATCTTCCTTCCCGTGCACGTGCTAATAATGAACCTCATGCTTTCCTCCAGGTTGATGCTCTTGGAAGGGTTCCTTTCTCTTCAATTCGTAGGCCTCGTCCCCTTCTCGAAGTGGACCCTCCTAATTCAAATTTTACTGGCAACTCTGAGCAGAAGGTTTCTGATATGCCCCTAGAACAGGAACCTATGCTTGCGGCTAGAGTTACCATTGAGGATGGTTTATGTCTCCTTCTTGATGTAGATGATATCGATCGTTTTATACAATTCAATCAATTCCAAGATGGTGGAAATGAGTTGAGACAGAGGCGACATGCCTTGTTGGAAGGTCTGGCAGCATCACTCCAACTGGTTGACCCACTAGGCAAGAATGGCCACACAGTGGGGCTTGCTCCACAGGATGATCTTGTGTTCTTGAGATTAGTCTCCCTTCCTAAAGGCAGGAAGCTCCTTGCAAGATACCTTCAGCTGCTTTTTCCAGGAGGGGAGCTTATGCGAATTGTCTGCATGGCCATCTTCCGTCATTTAAGGTTCTTGTTTGGAGTACTTGCTGCAGATCCAGGTGCTGCAGAAACAACTAATAATCTTGCTAAGGTTGTTGCATCATGTGTTCATGGAATGGATCTTGGTGCACTTAGTGCTTGTCTTGCAGCAGTCGTTTGTTCCTCTGAGCAGCCCCCACTTCGTCCTGTTGGGAGCTCTGCCGGAGATGGGGCTTCTCTTATCCTTAAATCCGTGCTTGACAGGGCAACAGAACTGCTTCGTGCTACAAACTACAACACTGCTAATATGTCACTTTGGCGTGCTTCATTTGACGAGATCTTTAACCTTTTCATGAAGTATTGCATAAACAAATTTGATAGTGTCATGCAATCATTGCGTTCTCAGGTTCCGCCAAATTTAGCTGTTGAGTTGTCAGATGCTGCCCAAGCTATTGCTAGGGAAATGCCTATTGAACTTTTACGTGCAAGTTTTCCTCATATTAACGAGCAGCAAAAAAGGGTCTTGATGGAATTCTTGAAGCGTTCCATGCTCGATAGTCATGAAGCTGGCAATGGTGGTCAAATGAATTCAGAGTTGGTGCCGAGTTGATAGAGATGCAAGTATGAACAAAATACATGCCAGTGAACCGGTCAATGATGAGAAGGTTGAAAATGCGATGAAAGTGTTCATTGGATCAACGGAATTATGGGGTACATGTGTTATACAAAGTTCCTCTGCAACATCTAATAAGGAACAGGGCTGTGAATGGTGGATCCATGGTACCGTTTTCAGTCCTTTCAGATTTCTGAGTTTAAATGTTTACTTGTTTTTGCTTAATTCCATGCTGCTGCTTCGGCAAAACAAGCAGGCGTATGTGTATTATGTTAGAACTGTGCTGCGATTTAGTCCTCTTCTAGTTTTTGCTATGATTTTCTTTTTAAATTTTTTCAACTATGGGAGCTAATTTTGGTGCTCTACTGTGAAATTCCTGACATGGAGGCGTAGCGGGTTTAGTATGTATAGGGTTCAGTACAGAAGATGGGATCTCTCACTTTCCTGTTCTATTATTTTTCCAAGGAGGTGGGATGGATGTTGTGTTTATCTATTTGATAAAATAGGCCTTGCGCTAGTAAATGGCAATAAAGCCATGGATATCAGCTGTAGTGTCCTCAAATGGGAAGAAGTTTGTGGTCTGAACCGTAATGAAATCTAAGCCTATCTGTAATAGTGGGTTTTGCTTTAAATTCGAATCCTTTCTAGATTTTTAGTCTTAAGAAATTTGCAGCATTCTTTTTCTACCCATCTATGCAAAATGTGTGTTAAGAATAATATGTTTATTATGATTGGACTATCTTTAAAAGCTAAAGTTGTCATTTCAAGTACACCCAAAACGTAATAATGTTGGTATTTAATAATAGACCTTGATATTTTGTCATCTCCAAATTTGTCTATTAGCCACACGAGACTGTTTTCCTTAAATTTAAGAGGAGTAATCTTTCAGGCACAAAGATTTGCACAGACCACTAATTTTTCTCACATATGTTAGTTATTATATCATTTTATTAGAAGGTCTTTGAAGTATTTATAGCAATTTACTAAGTTGTTTATTATTCCATTTATACAATCCAATCAATCACAATTAAGTCGACTGCTTTCTTAATGCCTACTGCTTATAGTCTTCTTATTAACATATTATACCTTATTGAGAGTTGAAGAAACTCATTTTGGTAATTGGTATGTACTTCTTTTTATTTTCATTATTTAGATTCGATTATTATTATTATATATATATGTATATATATAAAAAATAAAATAAAAGACAAACTAACCACATTGGTTTCCAAATTTTAGTGCTCATTACAATTTGGTCCTAATTTTTTTTCTTCCTTACAAGTTAATTTCTGAATTTTTCTATTTGTCTAAAATATTCAATTTTCTTTTATTTTTTTTAACATAAAAAGCTAACTTAATAAATAGTGTAACGAATAGCTCAAATAAATGATTTTAATTGATTAATTGAATTGATATGTTAGTAATAAACCAACAGTAATAGTGGTAAGTTTATTTTTTTATCTTTATTTATTTATTAATTAATCAGATTCATTTTTTGAGTTATTCTTTTTAAATATTCAAACAGTTTTAGTTAGAAAATAGAAGGAAGTTATGCGTTTGAAATAAATAAATAAAATATGTTACGAGATTAAATTGTATTAAAAAAATATTAAAAACTAAATTCTAAAGAATAAATTTTCCTTATAAATAAATATCACTTATACCAAAATAATATAACATAATGCATTTTAAAGTCTTCTGCAGAGACTTTTTTTTTTTAATAGGAAAGAGAGACACAATTTTAATAAGCAAAAATACTTTATATACAATTAAAGTTCGGACTTTGAATTTTATTTGTTTAATATTTTTGCTCTTTGCTTATGGCCTTCTAATTTGCGCACTGTGAAACAATAGAGTTTGTAAATAATTTAAAGATAATTATTCTTCTTTTCTCATAGGCAATATATAGATATAATTACATCACAGAAAAAGAAATAAAAATTATTATACAAAAAATTACCTAATCAAATTCTTATAATTGTGATACTAATATAATAATTTATAACACCAATTTATAGCACTAATCTAGTAATTTAGTAATTAATATATAATTTACAACACTAATTTAGTAATTTATAATTCATGTCAACACTCCTATCGAGTTGGAGCATAGATCTCTATCATGCCCAACTTGTTGGTCATTTCAGAGAATTTATTTTCAGTAACTGTTTTAGTGAGAATGTCAACTAATTGATTTTTAGATTTGACAAAAGAAAAATATATAATCTTTTGATCTAACTTTTCCTCGATGAAGTGTCTATCAACCTCAACATACTTAGTGCGATCATATTATATAGGATTTTATTCAATCTCAATATTAGCTGTATTGTCACAATAAAGACTCATAGGTTTCTCATATTTAACTCTCAGATCTTCTAAAATACTCTTGATCCATAACAATTCACATATTCTATGAGCCATTCCTCGAAATTTAGCTTTTGCACTTGATCTTGCCACAACTTTTTGTTTTTTGCTTTTCCATGTGACCAGGTTACCTTCCACGAAAGCAAAATAACCAAAAGTAAATTGTCTAGTCATTTGATCACCTGTCCAATCAGCATCTGTGTATCCTTTAATTGTTGAAGAGCCATTTTTTGAAAACAATAAATCTCTACTGGGAGTACTCTTTAAGTATCTCAAGATTTGGTACACTGCATTTAAATGATATTCACTTGGTGCATGCATGAATTGGCTCACGACACTTACAACATAGACTATATTTGGTCTTGTGTGTATCAAATAAGTAAATCTCTCAATTAGTCGTTGATACTGATCAATGTTTGTTAAACCCTGGTTTAGAAAAATTCAAAGCTTGCGATTCATTTCCATGGGCGTGTCTACTGGCTTACAATCAAGCATTCCAGTCTCATTAAAAAGATATAGCACATACTTTCGTTGCGAAAGGGAAATCCCGTGTTTCGATCTGGCTATTTCAATAGCTAAAAAGTATTTTAGTTGTCCTAAATCCCTCATTTCGAATTCAGCAGCCAAATATTCTTGTAATAACTTCATTTCACAAGAATCATCTCCTGTTAAGGCCGTGTCATCAATGTATACAATTAAAACTGTTATTTTCCCTTCTTTATGCTTTATAAACAAAGTATGATCTGAATTACTTTGCTTATAACCTGTAATACTCAAATCTAGAATTTAGTTCGGGATTAATTTTAATATTTTAAACATATAAAAAAATTATTTTTATATTAATTTATTTTAATTTTTGTTGAATTTATGAAAAAAAAATAGGTTAAGGATGAAATTAAAAATAATTTTAGGAAAAATGGGTGAAAATTTGGGTTCGGAGAATATTTTTGAAAGAAGAATCAGAAACTGGAGGTCAGAGTGCAAATAAAAAAAATTTTGCCACGTAAGACTGCCAAGTCAGCAACCTCGACGAACCGGAACACGCCGTGTGGCAAGGGACGCTGACGTTACTGCCACGTGGTGATTCACGTACCTCGCGATCGAACGACCTAGGATCGATCCTGCAAGCGTGGACGACCTGAATTTGTTCCTCCTTTAAACGTGATCAGATAGTCAAGATCAAATTGCGATAAATGGTTTAGATTCATTTCTTCCTTAAACGTGATCAGACGGTCGAGATCAAATGCGATGAACGATTCATATTCGTTTTTTTCTTAGATGCAATCGAATGGTCGAGATCAAAAGCGATGAACGGGTTAGATTAACAGAAGATGGGTAAAAATATTTCAGATCACACTGAACCCAAACTCTAGCCACCAGCCTCCCACCGTAGAAGAAGAACTAGTCGCTATAGAAGAGAGTTGACCATCAACCGCCATTGCATCGAAGCCACCTCCGGCCACCAAAAAAAGTGAAAATTCTCCTACCTGTTTAGAATTCGATTCTGAGCACCGCTGTGGCCATATCGAAGCAAAATGAATGGAGGGTGAGCCAGAAATCGTGGGCAAAGCTCGACAGTGCCGCTGCAGAAAAAACCCAAACCTCCTCCGATGAACCCCTTCACGTTTCCTGTTCCGTGCGATTTTTCTACCGTTGTGTTCACTATTTTATTTTTTACAGGTTGACTGAAGAAAAAATCCCAGCCGCGAAGATGAGCCAGTGGAGCCGCCGCACCCGGAAAATTCCACTACTGGTAAGTTTCTGTTTTCTGATTTTTTTCAGCCAACCGACGCCTCTTAACATATTTTTTCACAGGGATATGTATAAAGAGAGCTGAAATCAATCAAAATGGTCAAGCTAAGGCAAACCACCACTGCAGGCAGTGGTGCCATCGGTGGAGCACGGCGATGCCACCATGCTAAAACCTCGAAATTGGTCGAAAAAAATTTTTAACATCGATTTTTGAGATTTTTGTGGTATTTTTAGGTATGTAAAGCGTATTTTAATCTCTATAGAAAAATTCAGAAAATCGGAGACCACCAGTAGGTGCAGTAGAAAGTTCGATATTTTGAACACCGATTCGGGTAAGGATCCCTCACCATTTTTTTCGTTATGGCATATTGAGACTTAATAATTAATAATTATATTTTTAATGAAAAATTAGAGAACTTTAAAAATAATTACAAGTCACTAGTGGAGTCAGAACCGGTTAGTTTATAGTCATTTCAATTTTCGATTTATTTTTCTGTATTGCCTATATTTTGTTACTATTATACTATGCATAACTCAATTGATAATTTTTAGCATCTTTTTGGTTATTTGGTTTTTTATTTCCTCTGCACTGTGTGCCAGTATTTCGGTCATTGGTTATTTGGCAGTGTGAAACTATATTGTTATCTAAGTGAACTGTGAGTATAAAATGAGATATGATTATTGCGTTGTTGATTGTTATACTGATGAAAATCTGTATGAGAAAGATTTACTAGGTACTCAAAAAAGGGCGGACGGGCCCGGTACATAAGAAACCCTACCGTGAACATTACCTCAGTTGGACGATACCGAAAAGTCCCTTACTAATAAGGTTTGGGAGATATGCTTCACCTTCATACTGGACATGGTATCGAGGTGGTGGAATGTTTTGTGCTCATTACTGGACGGGATATGGGAACAGCTGGTTAATTATTTAATTGGATATTGGGTTTACGAGTAGGAGGACATCCCTATAAACTTCTAGAGGTATGAGTAAGTGGGTAAAAATATAAAATGATCGTTTCTTGTTATCTTATATGTGATAAATAATAGTGCATGAATATGAGTTTTCATTAGTTATTGTTGGAAAAGACTTGTTACACAAATATGAAATAAATGATTTTCTTTATAGTAAATGAATTTACATTAAATTAAAGGCTCCATTGGTTATTTTTCTAATTTTTACCAATTTTCAGTTTTCCTATTTGTTATTAGTGTGATATTCTTACTGGGCTAGTGTAACTCACCATTTCATTAACTATTTCAGATCAAGAGAACTAAGATCCAGATCCAGATCCCAATCAACAAGAGAGTTGTAAATAGTTCACCACACGGATTCCCTTCAAAAGTTAGTGAAGGTTGTCATAGGATGCTTAGTGATTTATTTTTTGTTTATTTTTTTAATTTTTGTTTGTTCTTTTAGAATAAACATTCTCGTAACTCTATTGAGCATTCTGTACTATTTGTAAGAAATGTAAACCATAACTCTATTATTTTACTTTCGCATTTAATTTATAATTTTATTTTCATTTAAGTTCCAGGTCTTTACAGTTTATATCAAAGCCACATTCCTCGTAACCATTCCTTACACAAAGACCTAACGAAATATTAAAAAAAATAAATTATCACTCAACCATTGCTTATGAAATTAATAAGTTTCGAGCTTTTACATAACCAGAAGCTTTCATTGCTGTAGAAAACCTTCCAAACCATACTCTTGGTGACTGCTTAAGCCCATACAACGACTTCTTAATTTACATATTTTATTTTTGCTTAAAAAATTTTCTATAAATCCTAGTGGTAGTCCCATATAAACTTCTTCTAAGTTTTCATTAAGGAATACGTTCTTAACATCAAATTGTTGCAAAGACCAGTCTCGATTTGCTGCTATAGACAATAGAATACAAATTGTATTCAATTTAGCTATTGGTGCAAACGTATGTTAGTAATCTACCCAATATTTCTGTGTATACCCCTTTGCAATTAGTCTCACCTTATATCGATCGATACTTCCGTCTGCTTTAAGTTTCACTGTTTATACTCATGTACACCCAATAGTATTTTTTTCGTTAGGTAATGGAACTAGTTCCCTTGTGGAATTTTTCTGCAAAGCCTCCATCTCCTCGTTCATTGCCTTTTTCCACTTTGAATCCTGTAATGCATCTTACACACTATTAGGAATAAAAACTTTAAATAATTAATTAATAGTAAGTGCATATGACTCAGACAACTTATGAGTAGAGAAATAATTGTTAATAGCATATTTAACTTTGGCTTTAGGATCAGGTTCATATTGCTTCTTTGGAACACCTTTATTAGATCTTTGTGGATATCTAAGAGTCATAAATTCAGAAAAAATATTTATTTCATTAGATATAGGATTTGGAATTACATGAGGTAAAGTATTCTGGATATTCTAAGTCGATTCTTCGATTAATGGTGTTATCAAAGACAAATCTATAACTACTGGCAATTTTGACATATTTTCAAAAAGAACCATCAATTCATTATCATTCCCTGCCAAATTTTCTTGAGTACTTCTCCCAATATTTTCATGCATCTTTTCCACCTCAAGGAAAACATCTTCATCTTTTTTACTGTTATTTTTTTGTAATACATTTTCTTCATCAGATTTCTCCCCCTGAAGAGAAGGTGCATGAACTCCCCCTGAGTAATGAGGTTCTACGTCGTGAAAAGAAACATCCAAGGTCACATGTAATTTCTGAGTTTGAGGGTCATAACACCAATATTCTTTCTAAAAATCAGAATAACCAACAAAAACACATATTTTTACATACAGATCAAGTTTATTTATGAGATTCTTAGGAATGTGAACATTGACAGTATATCCAAAAACTCTTGATTCAAGATTTAGAACATGTGAAATGGAGAAAACTAATTTCATCTTTTATTGTAGTGTTTGGAAATTTAATACTCTGGAAGGTGTCCAATTGATTAAATAAGCAGCAGATTTTACAGCCTTACCCCAATAGAACCGATGCATGTTTATACCAAAAAGTGATGCACGAATCACCTCCATTATCTGCCTATTTTTTCTCTCTCCCAACTCATTTTGTTGTGGAGTATATGTGCAAGAGTTATGATGTCGAATACCTTTTTGGCTTAGAAAAATTTCAAACTTTGCATCAACAAGCTCTTTTGCATTGTTAGATTGCTAAACATGAATCTGGCATTGATATTGAGCTCCCACCAACCTATGAAATGTTTAAAAAATTGTGAAAACATAACTTTTTCTCTCAAGAAAGGACACCTAAGTTATTCTAGTACATTCATCAATGAATGTAACAAAATATAAAGTTTTAGACAAAGAAGGAACCTTTGCAGGGCCCCAAATATCAGAATGTATGACAACAAGAGGTTCATAACATTTATTCATACTAAGCAAGTAAGGAATACGATGACTTTTAACCAGTTCACAAATATCACAATGAAAATTAGAGATATCCAAGTTCAAAAATAAATGTGATTGCAATTTTTGAAGATATTTAAAAGAAATATGCCCGAATCTTCTATGCCATAACCATATAGTTGTTCGAGTTTTCTCTTCACTACTAATTTGACATGCACGACTAACCTTTTGGTTTTTGTTTTCTGTCAATTCCAAGTAGTAAAGTTTGCCTTGTTTAACACCATAATCAAGAATCTTTCGAGTCAGAATATCTTAAAACACACAAAAAGAAGGCCAAAAAGTTACTGTGCAATCAAAAAATAAGGTGATTTGGCTCACAGATAAAATATTGTATTCAAGAGATGAGACAATAAGAACTGTATCTAAGGTGAGTGTATTAGACAAAATAACAGATCTTTCTTCAGTAATAGGGATTGTACTTCCATTAGCTGTAGATGTAACAGATTGAGAAGATGAGCGAATGAATTGTAACTGGCTAGGGGTCTCTAGTCATATGATCATATACACCTATATCAATAATCCAAGTTGTATTCTTAGAAGTTCCAGAAAAAAATATTTTCTTGATTAATAATACCTGGGTGAGCAACATTTGCTATAGGGTGCAAATTATCTTTTGTATTACATTCAACTTCCTCAGACGATGTCATCTTAGCTTTTCTTACAATCTTTTTCTGTGGTTTTTTTGAGAAATCCCACCGTTCAGGATAGCCAATGATTTCATAGCATCGTCGTTTAGAATGACCTGTTTCACCACAATGATTGCATATAAAATTGTACTTTCCTACAAATTGATTATTTCGAGTTTTTGTTGATGTCGAGGATAATCCATGCAATTTTTGGTTGACAAACATCCCTGAGCTTTCTGAAATCACTACAGAACCTCCTATTGTCTATTGTTGTTAGTAGTCTTTTCTTACATATGCATATGCACTCTTTAAACCCAGTTTTGGATCTTTTCGCAAGATTTCTCCATAAATCTAATTAAGCTTAGAATCAAGTCCACTTAAAAAAATATGAACTTAAAGTATAGTTATTGCAGAATGCAACTGGACAACTCATTCAATTGTTTCTACTTGAAAGGCAGTCCTATGATCAATTTCCTAAAAAATAACAAGAAGTTCACTATAGTAAATAGACAATGGTCTATCATTTTATGTGGTAGAAAAGGTCTTCTGATTTAAATCAAATAGATGGGTTTCATTTGATTCATCATAAAAGGTTCTTCATACAGCTTCCCATATTTTTTTGGCTATGGGAAGGCAAATAAATCGCTGCATGAGGGATGGACTCATTAAGTCAATAAGCCAACTTTTAGCTTTTTGATAACCCATGTTTTGTAATTGGAGTCTTCAAGTACAGACTTTTTTGTTTCTCCATTAAGATAACTAGCTTTATTTCGAGCACTAATTCGCACCTCCATAAGATGAGACCTTAATGAATAGTTCGTCTCATATAATATAGTACTGATAAGAAACGTAAAGTTATCTTGGTGGATAACAATTGGTGTGTTTGGTTGTTGGATACGAAGGGAGTTAATTCAGCCATTTGATTTTATAAAAAGAAATATGAAATTTAATTCAACAAGTCTTATACGAAGAATACTCTGATACCATGTGAAATAATAAAGTTTATAAATAATTTAAGAATAATTATTCTTCTCTTTTTAAAAGCAATATATAGATATAATTATATCACGAAAAAAAAATAAAAATTATTACACAAAAAATCAGTTAATCAAGTTCCTATACTTATGATATTAATATACTAATTTATAATACTAATATAATAATTTACAGTATTAATTTAATATATATTTTTCAACACTAATTTAATAATTTACAACTCATGTCAACACGTACTAACTCCTTTGCACCTTCCTTTTAATTGAAGTTGAGAAAGAGTATTAGTGTAAGATATTGACAATTGATGGACAAAGTAGCAAAGCTAAATAATTCATCAAAATGTAACAAAACTAAATTCAATTCTAATGGCCCCAACAACTTAGAAAGAAAAGATGAACCAGAATGACCTAATCAAACTTTTATAAAGAGATTTTAATAGATTGTGTGATGCTATTGAATTCATTGTAAAAAGAACATATGCAAACTTCCACCGACACGGATAAAAATGAAGAATGTTTGGTAGAGAGCAATCTGTCGATTGAATTAAATGACTACATGTGTGAACAAATGGGAGACAAGCTCAAATATAAACGAGCAGATTGAAATTTGCAAATCATCAACTTATACGGATGAACAAGAGCTAACAAGAATTCCTCACCATATCAAAAATTGAAGAACTACTAAATCATCGAGTTTCATCACTAATTTTGACCCACTACGGAAAATATGTTATGGAGTTTGTCATAAAAGCACAAGCAGTATCCTCTAAAGATAACAGAAAGCAATGATTAATCAATAAATCATTAAGTCTTTTAATCTTCCAAGAGCCATATTTGTAAATTGTTGCTTCAAGAATTACGTCACCATGAGGCCTCAGATTAGCAGCACAAAACGCCAGATATTTCTACAAAAATAAGAAACAATGTTAGTTTCAGTCACTTACATATTTTGGATGAATATATGATTTAACTCATTTTCATTTTCAAATGTTACAATAATAATATATTTCAACTTTGATAAATTTATTATATTGATGATATAGTAATTCAACCAATTTAACATCAGAAGATATTACCTATTACCTATTTACTTTAAATAAATTATACGAAAAAATATTCAATTGAAACCTGCAAATTCATGCACATTGAAACAATATTCAATTTGAATCCATACATTTCTAAGCTGTGATGATGAAGATATATGACATGGTTCCTTGCCCCAGGCAAATGCTCCATGTGGATGTTTATGGGATAACGAGAGAAAGCTATGCAAGTTGAAACCATATGGAGAGCTTTATTTGCTTTCTGAATTCTGGATTTTGGAAGATGTGCAAGATGCATGTTCTAGAACTATTGGATCTTGTTGCACAAGAATGGGAGGTTTGATGGCCAAGAAAAGGAAAGAGGAGGAAGAATTTCTCGTGCAATCGTGTCAATAATAAGCGCACCACGTCAAATGAAGATGACAACAAGATGAGGAAAAGCACTTACATAACATGATCTTGTGATTGCATAACTGCTGAAGGCCGAAAACTATTAAGGCAAAGATTCCAAGACTGATGACAGTCCTTCAGTCTGTTTCTGTCATACCCAAATTTACATTCTGATTTGGAGTGTAACTAAACAAATGAAATACTAAAATTTCATTTAAAGCAAGACAAGGATATGAAAAAAAGGTAAAACCAAACCATTAATATAACGTCTATATATACAAAGAAGCAGCACCTACAAAATGTTTGTGAACTAAGTCACAAACATATTATGGTATGAAATACCCCTTTCTTTACAAAGTGTCACATACGAGATTTAACCTTCCTACAACAGTCTCCAAGAAAGGAGAAAAAGAAATAACTAACAAACTCTTAGAGACCTTAGAGTCTTCTTAGATTGACAACCCTATCAACACCTTAAAAATCTGCCTCCAATACTTCTCTTCATGTTCTAATACTCATTTGTCTGAAATAGTTATGAAGATAATGAGATACACATCTCAGTAAGTGATAAACCATAATACAATAACAAAGAGTCAACGAACATCAGAATAAACGACATTTTCCAAAGATCAATGAGCATCATATAAACAAGCCACACTTTCACCAATATCATGGAAGACATAAGATGGTTTCCAAAAGGTCTGACTACTTCTAATATTATAAATAGGCACATAATTTCCGAAAAGGGTCAAACTTCCTCCATAAAATGGATAGGCACAACAGACACCTTTCATAATATAGATCGGCAAAAATGAACTCCCTCCATAATAATGGCGAACACAAATCAGAATTAAATATCACTGAATTTCTCAAAAGTCCAAACATTAACTTGAGCAAGCACATGGCTATACTACTTAAAAAAAATCATCTAAATAAAGAATTAAGTACGAGCAATACAAGAAAAACCAATGCAAATCATGCTATTATAGGTGGCTTAACTTAAATTGAGGAAATTAAAATGTCGAGCTTTGTTAACCTTAAATCAGTAGCAGAACAACAAAAGCAAAGAGGAACTCTTCAAAACCTCAAATTCTCTCCTCCAGCCCCTTCTAAAAACGAGTTTTTCTTATTTATATTTCCTTTTGTAGTTGTTAAGCAGCTCATGAGAAGAGCTAAAATGGCAACCACTTTTCGATGCCCCAGAAAAATGACACATAACCATGATATGTCGTAAATTTGTCAAGAAAATAACACTAATTATAAGGTGTCACAAATTTTGTCAAGAAAATGACACCTAACCACAAGATCCTGTAAATTTGTCAAGAGACCGACACCTATCCATGAGATGTCATAAAATTTGTCAAGAAAATGACACCTAACCAAGAAGTACCACAAAGTTTGTCAAGAAAATAGCTAGATGTTTGTTTCTTGACAAACTTTACGACACCTTATGGGTAGATGTCATTTTCTTAAAAAATTTACAACACCTTATGATTAGGTATTATTTTCTTTATCAATTTTGTGGCACCTCGCAGCTAGGTTTCATTTTTTCGACAAATTTATGACACCTTGTGGTATGTGTCATTTTCTGGGGTGTCCAGGAACTGCTTGCCATTTTAGCTCTTCTCATGGGTTGCTTAACAACTTTAAAAGGAGATATAAATAATCAAACGGCATTTTTAGAAGGGGCTAGAAGAGAGAACTTATAAATAATCAAAACACGTTTCTAGAAGGGGCTAGAGGAGAGAACTTGAGATTTTGAAGAGGTCCTCTATGTTTTTGTTTTTTGGCTCCTAATTTAAAATTAACAAAGCTCAAAATACTTCAATTTCCTCAATTTAAGGTAAGTAACCTAATATAACATGATTTGCATTGGTTTTTCTTGATATTCCTTCTACTTAATTATTTATTTAGATGATTCTTTTTAAATAATATGACCATGTGTTTGCTCAAGTTGACGTCTGAACTTTTGAGAAATTAGGTGATGTATAATTCTGATTTGTGTTCATCATTATTATGGAGAGAATCTGTTTATGTCCATCTATATTATGAAAAGAATCTGATGTGCCCATCCATTTCATGGAGGGAATCCGACCATTTTTGAAATTATGTGGCTATTCATAATATCAGGAAGAGTACAACCCTTTGGGAACTATCTTGTACCTTTCATGATAATGGTGAAAGTGTATCTGTTGCATGATGATCATTCATCTTTGTGAAATATGTGTATCTCATTATCTTCATAACCATTTCAGACAAATGAGTATTAGGACATGAAGAGAAGACTTGGAGGCAAAGTTTTAAGGTGTTGATAGGATTGCCAATCCAAGAAGACTTTAGGGTCTCTAAGAGTTTGTTAGTTGTATTTTTTTTCTTCTCTTTCTTGAAGACCATGTAGGAAGGTTAAGTCTCCTATGATACCATAAAGCATTTGTGACCTGTTTCACAAAACTTAGACATTATATTAATGGTTTAGTTTTACCTTCTGTCATATCCTTGTTTTATGTGCTTTGAATGTAATTTTAATATTCCATTTGTTTAGTTACACTCCAAATCAGAATCTACATTTGGGGTATGACAATTTAAGCTTGCTAATAATTTATTTCAAAAAGTCTCAGCTTGCTAATAATGGCTGCATGACAAACAAATAAAGACAAAGTTAACTTTGTTCAACTGAAACGAAGACAAGAAGGTTGATCAATTGAAATCATTTTTTCTTCTTTCCACAGAAATCTATGTCTCATCACGCACATTCAAAGCACAGAAGGCCATTCTGTCTTTAAAAAACATTAAGAAACTGTAGTTCCATAAATTACATCAAAGAAGGAGACTCTAAAACCAACATTGAAAGGTTATTGACAAATCAGTAACCTCTTTCAAGAGCATAATAGAGGGAAAATATAGCATACTTATAAATCACCAAGGGGTATAAATCATAAATGGTTAGAACTCAAATGATTAGTAAAGGGTACAATGTTTACGCCCAATTAAGATGGATATTAAACTCTGCACAAGTTTTCTCAGAGAAAGAAGTAAATGCGTACCTGGCTTCTTATCACATATCACTTATGATCTCGATACCAAGCTTTATAAGTATCTATTTCAAGAGGTTCCAACATCATCAATCTCTTGGATCATCAAAACTATCCTCGACTATCTTGAATAGTTATTGCCATCTTGAGATAGTCTAACAGAAGCTGAACGAACCATGTTAACTAGCATTTCATCCAGCTCTTCAAGATCACCAGTCTCCCTTAACTTATGGTATAAAGGAGCCATGTAATCTGCTGCAACTTTTGCTAGTTCCCATAGAGAAAAGTTAGCAGCCATTTGGATAACTTTAACAGACAATTCTTTTGTAGATTCCAAACAAGACCCAATAATCCTAGAACATGCATCCTGCACATCTTCCAAAATCCAGAATTCAGAAAGCCAATAAAGCTCTATATATGGTTTCATCTCGCATAGCCTTCTGTTGTTATCCATATTATCCCATAAACATCCAGATGGCGGATTTGGTAGCTGATCTGTGTAGAACCAGTTCACCAGTTTAATCATAGCTTCCCAACTGATAGGGACCCTTAGGATTTGTGAATGGCTGCAAAGTATGTACAACATTCGAAAAGTGAATAAAGAACCAAAAACTTAACCAAGAAGAATACATGTCTTTTCCAGCAAAAAGATGAAAGGGATGCAAAGCCTAAAATCTTGATGTCTTCAGTTTATTAATGATAAGCAAGTTTTATAGAAGAAAAAAAAAAGAAAAAGGTTCTTGTTTAATCATTTTATTTTCTGCAGAGCAAAGCACATTGCTCAGTAAACCCTAGGTTAATTCCCAAGAAGCTAACCTGAAAGACAACACATTTTTCTCTGAGTTTTCAAACAGAAATGCATTCCATAACAAGGGAGAAGTTTTTTCACAAGAGACACACACTTGTACATGCATGCATACTTTACGGTGGGTTGCAGTAACGGCATTAAAAATGTCCTATGGGCAGAACATTTGATAGAAACTTAAGCTTGGAGTGCCATGGAGACTATCACAACAGCTTTGTTAGAAAAATAATGAAATATTGTTAATCTAACAGCTCCCCAGACAGTCAGTTTTCTAAACACTCCCCTCCCTTTAGGGATATTTGTAATTGAAAAAAAAAAGGTTTGGGCTTCGGGTTTCGATCTGTGGAGTTGAAGGCAGCTCAAAACTTAAATGAAAATTTTGTTTTGTCCAAGTTACTATTACTCAAACCACATAATTTTAATTATTTCCATAAATCCAAAAAATATGTATATCCAATGTAGTTATTCTACGGTATTAATAAATATATCTCATTGAAAATAACAATACCACATGAAGTTTCCTTGAAATGGTATTAATTTCAGTCAAAAAATATGATCAGTTACCATACTTTTTGATTTTATAGTAAATATTTTTTAAGTTTACACCAAATTGAAGAGAGAAAATTAATTATCGTATTCCAATTTCCACATAAGTCTACTACGTCCATAGTCTACCGAATGTGAATACAGTAACCAAAGACAATCGTTGAAAACTCTTACTCTTACAGTGCAACAATTTGAAAGACAGCATTTCTCGCAGCATCTTTACACAGAACCACCACCAAAACAGACAGTACAATTCTCTCATAGTCACAACATTCCCAAACTAACCCTTCGTATACTACAGCAGGTTTACTCACGGCCTGTAAATGCAGTTTTGGGTCCCATGGAAAGAGAGTAACAAAGAAGCTATTGAAGGTATTTGTTCTTCCTGTTGACAGAATTAGAATGGTTCCATTCTCTAAGCATTTTTTATGTGATAAGGACCTACAGAAACTGATTGATATTTTGACTTATGATCTTTTGCAATGCTCTTGGGTGACACTGTCATGGTCCCTGTTAATATTATATATATCTCTCTCTCTATATATATATATACACATATTTATCCAACAAGGACATCAAGAAAGATTAGAACAATCTCCCGTATACCTTTCCTGCATCCCTGATCGAAATATGGCCCGCAGATAATCACAACTTGACCACAATATAACCTTGTGCACATGCATATGTGGCTCTAACAACGAACAAATACTGCAAGTCCAGTGCATCAGCTCAGTCGAGTTGGCTTCCAAAATAATGTCGCTGGACCACAAAAAAAAATCAAATTGGAAACTGAAATAAGGGTACCATAAATTGATGCAGTGAGTTAAATAAAATGCCATATTAACCAAAGCACCTGAACTTACAAGGATTGTCAAAATAGCTCATAGTGACTTATCTTCTAAAAACCCCATCTATGTTAATTAAATCTAACGTAGGCTTAAATATTAATGCGTAGCCACCCAGTGTAAAAGATCCTTCAAGTTGGTTAAACTAAAAGAGCAATTTTGTAGAATAACTTAGAGGCTAGAAAATTCTGTATGCTTCCAAATTGTTATTGACAATAAAACCTCTTCATGAAAACATAAGGTTATATAAATATAGCATCAAGATAATCCTTTGAACACAACAAAAAGGAAAAACATACGAAAAATGACGCCCAACTGGACTAAGAGCAAGAGCAAGCTCAGAGCTGGGAATAGGAGAACCCCATTTTACACTCTTATGGCATAACAATTGCAGCAAAGAATGCAAATTACAATGTCTTGATAAACTTTTCAACTTCATCACAAGTTCTTCTTCTACTTCCACATAACCCCTGTAAATATATTCCAACAACTTCAGCAGCACCTGCTGGTCAACACGGGCAGACATACGAACTTCCTGAAATGTTCCACACAGTTTCTTTGTATCATTTCCTACAGAAGAATAGCTAGATGTCTTCTTTTCAGAGGGCAATTGTTCAGGAGGCAGCAATGATGGGCATTGGACAGCAAGCACAACTTTGTGAACATTCAAAAGATGTCCATTTGCAAAAACAAATTGCATATCTGCGAATTCTTTCTCTTTAAGTGCTTTGCCAATTTTTTCCCCAAATTTACTTTGAAAACCATAGAATCCAAAGTAGGCGAGGATATGTGCTGCATACCATCTTGGTCCAGGAGAAGAAACTTTGTTGCAGATCTCCTGGAGTGTGCCAACTAACTGAGATTCTAATTTATTTGTCTCCACAGAAACTATTTCTGTATGATTCTTTTCAGTATAAGAATTACATACCAACCCAAACAGTGCCCACAAGCCATAAAACAAAAGGATATCTTTGCCTTCCCAATCCTCTAGGACCCAACAACAACCCTTCTCGCCAAAAATATTTTGGATATGAGACGCAAAACTTGACCTTCCTATATGCACTTGATTGCACAAGCACCACTTTATAAAGGACAATAGTGTCTTCATTCCTTCATTTTCAACAAGAGACATTAGATACCCTGGCAAGCCTGAATAACATGTAACAGCTGTCAGGTTTATGACAGCTTGAAGCATATTCGACAACGCAAAATTGTCCCTGGATGATGAATACTCAAGGAAATGCAGCAAAGGTTTCACATATTGCTTGCCATTTGGCTTCAGAACTTCAGATAACATGTGCCTGACCTTAGATGCAATGTATTTGCACGGAGAATACATCATCATCAAAACAGCCCTTGAAGCTGATTCACTCCTGGAGCTATTAAGGATATCATTTTGATATATTTGGTGTCGTTTCTGAATTGATTCCAAAAAGGACAAGCTATAAAAAGGACCAAAAATTGGAGATTAGGAAATCATCTAGCACCAAGCAAAAATTCCTTAAACCAAAAAAAAAAAAAAACTAAATGTGAATGCAAGAATAACCTTCAAAATGTAGGCAATAGAAACACAGGGTTAAATGTTCTTTTACCAAAAAAGAAAAATAAATTGAGACAGATTAAATGACCAAACTATACCAAGAATAGATGGTTTATTGCAGTGTTACCATGCACAAGTTATCAGGGTGTCAATATGGAGTTCATTTTCATACAATCCAGGATTGAAATCTTCTCCACCATGCATTGCTAGCCATCCAAGAATGTCCCAAATGAATGGCCTCAGAACAAGAAGATGATTCTCATCAAGGAGCTTTTTTACAAAACACATATGTTCTTCAAGCGACAAGGAGCATTCAAATGGTTTATCTTGTACATTTTTTCGTAGAAGATTAAGAAGCACCCTGCAAATCCCATTCTTCCAAAAATAAATATGATGTTCTCCTGCCCAACGAGTGATTAGAGCCAATTTACAAGCTTCCCTTAGCAAAGCCAAATGGTCATTCGCAATTTTTCCACACTGTAAGGTCGATCCACTCATTCCATGTACTATTGATTTTACTATAGGCTCACAACACATGCTTATCATTTTCAAGCATGATTGTTCATCTGCCTAACCAAAATAATGATACATGAGAACATAAAAAAGAGAAAGATAAAAATCTTAAACAGGCCTGTTTACAGAAACCATTACCGCAAAACATTGTGCAAGTTTGAATCCTTCAATCCGAACAGAAAGGAGATTTGAGCTGTCCATGCAGTTAACCATCATCCATAGTACGTGTTCTCCATTTTCTAGAAGCTTCCTGGCCCCATTACCACATAGAGCTGGCATAGTATTCACAGTATGAGGATGATAAGCTAACTAATACAGTTAAACCAAGTGGGAAAATGGAATTTTACATAAAAAGGAGTTACCTAAACCAAAATACAGTTTCAAGACAACAATCTTAATGCCCAAGTCAGGTCTGGTACAAATATCCTCCAGGACTTTCATTAAAATGCAATCATTCCAAACAAGATATCGAGAAGGTGGCCATCGGGACATCACTGTACTTAGAAGATAACCCATCTCCTGGAAATACTCAATTGGCATAGTAGTTGCAGAATAATCCTTTATATTACAAACAATAAGAGAAACTGTTGTTGTTTCTTCAAGTATCTTGATAACTTCTTTCTCCTTCTGTGCATTTAGATTTGACAAGATCATGTTCAAAGCAGTGGCACATGAAACTGAGACTTCTAAATTATGAATTCTTAACAACAATGATAAGGGACGGGCAAGAACCACCACATATGTCTGCAGCATGGTATAGGGAATAATAGTAATCAGTTTAACCACCATCTTTGCTGCCATGCTTACTACTGCTCCATTTTCACATTGTAGAATCCATACTAACGCCCCTACCATATCAGCTACTGAATCCTGGTCAATGGAAGGATATAGCAGAAATGTGAAACAAGCATTCGTAGCATATGAACTGCAGGGCTAGGTGCCTTAGAGAATTCTCTTTAATAGCAACCAAGCTTTGGCCACAAGAATACATATTTTTCATCGGTGCGTGCAAACTTGTCAGTAGACTTAAATTATGTCCATAAACAACTATCAAGATCTAAGTCTTATCGCAACAAGAAATAGTTTCCTGAACAAGGAGATACATCTTGGATAAAAGTATCTACATGAATCTTCAGCCAGCAAAACATGCTTAGAAAGTGAAACCTTGAACTGACAACAAAAACCAGAAAACAATTAACAAGGTCCACCGATATGATGCTGAGAGCAATTCATACATTAGAATAATTAACATTTATTACATATCCTATTCCAAATGATCATCCAATTTTGAAATAAAAACAACCACATGAGAGTCCTTGCTTTACGTATGCAATTATGCATTAAATACAAAAGCCATTCCCACAGTTAAGCAGCAGAAATACTAGGAAAATTTTCAGATTAATATAGTGTTACCTTTATAAATGGATTATTTAAAATGTCTCCCGAAATAGCATCAAGAAAAGCAGCAATTGAGCGAAGCACGTGCCTCTGTATCTCTATATCCGTGCACTGCCATTTCCTTTCGTTTTCACCGTAAAGTCTGCAATTCTCCAACAAAATTTAGCCTCAGAATGACATACAAAATCGACATGACATCACCAAAATTGAAGGGAGCAAAAAAAGTAAGAAAATAAAATAATTCACAGACAACACTTACTGAATTTATAACAAATTAAAAGGAGGAGGAGAAGAAACGTAGATGATAAAACCTGGTGCCTAGACTCAAGGCGTGGTGGAAACGTTGATGGAGAGTGTTGAGGTGACCATTGATGCCTCTGTTGCTCTCTGCTTCTCGCTTTGAGGATCTCATTTCCCCGTTACGTATTGAATTTCTTGAGGTTCAAATTGTAAACTGAGGTTTAGACGAATAGCAAATTAAGCTTCAGAGTCTCCGAAGGCGGTGCAGTAGACTGGTAAAATTGTTGGGTTTTTATTTTATTTTTTATTCTATAATTTTCTTAAGCACAATTTTATTTTAATTTACTTATTGAGGGAATTTATATTTATTTTTAGTATGCATTTTTTAAAAATAAATTTGGTAGATAAAAACTACTAATTAAGATTAGTTACTTTTTTATTATTAATAAATAAATAACACGAAGACTTGTGTCTATCACATTTTCTAAAAGAAATTAAATTATTTTTATTTTTTAAAATGTATTATGATAATTATACTTACTGTGATATACTACTTACATTAATATAAAAAAATATTATACATTCACTCTAATTCCCTTTTTATTTTGTTCGTGTTTCAATCAAATATAAATTAATTTAATAATTATTTAATTATATAATTATTAACATAATTTAATTGACAATAAATTAAACAAATTAAATGATTGTCTAATTCAATAAATAAAGCGATTGACTAATAGTAAAATATTTAATTGTCCCTGTATGTGTATATATATACCTTATTTTTATTTAATAAAAATTAAGTCATTATCTTAATTTTAGAGCATAACGGGTCTGACACCATCAACGAAGACTAACACAAACTAGTTCATGCATATGAGCATATATATATATATATATATATATATATATAGATAGATAGAGAGAGAGAGAGAGAGAGAAAGAGATCCAAGACAGAGAAAGATAGTTCATGCATATACACACAGATATATATATATATATATATAGAGACCCAACACAAAGAAGAAAAGAGGGAATTGATTATTTATCATCACGGTGCAGGTGACCGGGAGGATTATCATTAGCAGAAGAATCAGATGAAGTGTTCTGCTGCTGCTGAGTGGACTTAGCAATATTTTCAGCACTGGAGAAGAGATGAACAGGTTCAGAATCTGCAATCTTGCCACCTTCAAGAGGTGTTCCATGCTTATATCTAACTCTCAAGCTTTCATCTTCTGAGACTTTTGCCTGTGCTGTTCCATACTTTATATCATCTTTGCTCGTCGCCATTTTCTCTCTGCAATCTCTTTCTTTCTTTCTTCTTCTTCTTCTTCTTCTTTTCTTTTTCTGGGTTTTTGCAGGGTGTGTTTTCTCCCCCTGCATGGAACTTATAGCGAGAATGATTGCCACGTGGCAGATTTTAATGGTGTAAGTTGCCACTTATACCATGTCTTTGTGAGCTATCTGTACCCTTCATATAAACCCACGTCTTCATCTACTGAGATATTCTTTTTTTTTATCTTAGTTAAATTTTATTTTCGAATTAAAAATATGAATATTTATTACTTTTTTTAAAACTTAAAATGGTAATTCATTTTTAATTGAAATTACTTAGTTATTAAATTTTTTGTTTTAATAAAATTTTAATTATTTTTATTTAATTAATTTAAATGCATAAAATATTGAATAAATAAATTTTTTTTTCTCTTTCAAAGAACTTTCTTTTGATTAGTAAGATTATGATTTTTTGTTACATCATGTCGCAGTATACTATGAAAACTTATTTCAAACACCATCGATACACAAAAAAGGCACGAACTTAATGAAAAAATCAATTCGTCAAATGCTGACTGAGTCTTTTCTTTCTCAATATATATATATAATAGTGCAGAAAATAATATGTTATTATGCAAAAGCAGCATACACAGCTCACGATACTATTATAACAATATTATTTCATAGTGCATCTGGTATAATTATCTCTTATTTTTTCTTAGAAATCTAATATAACAAAATTTTTTAGTATGTCTCTTTCTCTCTTTACTGATTCAATAGAGTAAGATAGTTATATAATTATTTCTTAGATTATTAACAATAGTACATTGAATCACATCATATCTACACTATATTTACACACAAGTATGATAATACCTTCTAAAGTTGTTTTACCAAATAGTAATAGAGTGAATGTTTCTAATGTTAGAACGATAGAAATAATTGATACTCTAATTCTCAGTAATATTTTATGCATTACATATTAGTTTTGTGTGATATAAAATATTTCAACTTAAAGGACAATTAGAGTGAATGAAGCGAAATATAGTCTATACCAATTAGAGCAGCCAAAATTCATCTCATACAGTCTCAACATAACTTCTCTAGTTCAACAGTTTTAGACCTCAATAAAGGTAAACTATTTGACCTTTGGTATATATGTTATATGTGTGGATTAAAACGATTTTAGGTCTACAAGACAAGAGTGATAATATGATGGGTTTAGATGTTATTGATAGCATTGTTAGGTGCTTTAAGATTTGGGTTATAAGTTGTTTAGGGGGTTGGGTGTGTGGTGGGATTATGAGCATAGAGCTTGTGGTTGTTCATTCAGATAACGTAGCTTAATTTAAAAAAAAAAGTTGAAAAAAAAAATTGATATAGAGATTTGTGGTTATGCAATTAGATTAAAGAGTTTAGTGTATAAATATAAAAATAAGAAAAAAATAAAAAATAGAGAGAAAGGACTAGAAAAATATAACAAATAAAAAAAAGGAAAAAAGAAGTAAGAAAAAAAAATACATATATATATATAGAAAGAGAGAAAGAATGAGAGAAAGAGATGAAGAAAGCAAAGAAAAATAGGCAATTACAAAAAGATTAAAATCACTCGTATGGGAGCTTTTGTTTGAGATAGCTAATTTTGAGGATTATTTTAACAACCAAAGAGGAAATATGTCTTATAATTTTTGTACAGTGGTTAGATTTGCTCTGTGGTTATTCTTGACATGGAATTCTTAATGCATTTTGGTGTTGTGGCGCAAGTTTAATATGTTTGGGACTATTAAGCGATGTCATTATATTATTGTGTTTAAATAATAAAAATTGTTGTTTATGCAAATAATATTGCAATCTCTTTATTGGCCTCTTCTTGTTGTTGAGTTTTTGGAACTATCATCAAAGCTATTTTATATATATATATATATATTTTTTTAATTATGCAAGATATATTTTAGAGAGTATTAAATTTATTTTCAATTTGATTCTTATTGTCATAGAGGCATTAAGGATTACTCTTTTGCATTTGGGACAATATGTAGCTTGGTGAGTTGTGCATGGTCCGCTTTTGTTTGCTTTTTAGGTGAAAGGTTTTGATACGGAATCCGAGATTAATACATGCAATCCAAAACTTTACATATAACATTAGCATGCAAAAACTTAAATTGTTAAATAAACATTTCCTACTTAACTCATATTTAACTTGTAAATACAAACTAAGATAATTGAGATAAATTAAATTGACTAGAACATCACAAGAAATATTTTGATAAATTAATACCAACTCAATAAAAAAATTAATGAAAACTCTACAAGTTACTTTAATAAGTAGATACTAATTCTCCATTCAATAAGAATGTTAAAGACACTTCTCTAAAGAGCAACTTAAGCAACAGCTAATCTGAGCTAAAAGATTAATTTTATTGATTTCAAATTTTGATCTTTACAACCAAATGAGTAAGGCTTTTATATAGGCATGAACCTTACTATTTATACTATAATTTAAAAACTAAATTCTAGAAAAATTCTAATTACATTTTTATCTAGAAATCTAATAAAATATGAATATAAAGAAGCATAAACATAATTAAAATAAAAGCCTTCTCTTGTGAAAAGTAGTGGGATTTCAGTCGAATTCTCCACGCTTTATTTGACTTGGATTTGAACTTCAATATTTAATTAATTGTTGTTGAAGAAACCTTAAAATCCAACATTATTCATGAGAAAATTAAGAATAAAAATTTGGTTAGGAATAGGAGTTCTTCCTCCTTTGTGTTTACTTCATCTTTTATGATTCCAACTCTCTTTAATTAATTAATTTCTTGAAGTAGAAAATTCTCTTGAACTTTATAATGCAAATTCGACTTCAACATCCATGTTGCCGCAATTTCTAGTCCTAAAAGGACTCTTAAAAAGATAAAGATGTATTCTTTATGATCAATTCACGTGAGTTGCCCTTCCCCCTCCCATTTGCTCGTATTAGGTTTCTTTTCATTGATGTAATATAAGTACGTTGTAGATTGGAAAATCCATTCATTTTTGGTTCTTCATTTGTCAATTATCCCGGCCTCCCTTTTTATTAGAAATACAGTTCTAATAGTTTTTCTTTTTTTTTATTTATATTCCAGTATAAATCTATTATTATAATAATATTATTATCCATTAATTTTTAAATCTATAAATTATCATTTTAACTAAAAATATGTATTTTTGGTACTAATCAGTTAAGATTTTTTATTTAGAATAGAATAAGATTCTTATATTATAGTATATTTAAATTATATAACCAATTCTCCGTAGTTAATTAAAAATAATATTTTATTTTAAAGATATATATTATCATAATAATTTTATTTTTAAAAAAATTAAAAATTTGACACATGGTAATTTTTCAGTATTCTTTTTTAATATATATACTATATATAATAATTAAAATTATGAAATATTTATAAAAAAATTAAAAAAAATTTAAACAAAATCATAATGTTGAAAATTATAGTGAAAAAAGTAACCTTTAAATTTAAGGAGAACAAAAAACGTGGAGATGAATAAAATTAAATTGCCAATTTTATCTCCAATACTTAAATGCTTTAAAAAGGTTATTATGAACAAAAATTAATTAATTAGGTTAATAAACATAATTAACGCATTTTAAACTTCAATTTTTTTATAATTTTTTAATAAGATTAATCAAACCCCCGAACGGATGGCCCGCCAAAAAGTTTGCGCGTACCTGCACGCCAGCAGTTGGCGCGTGATGATTGTGAAATAATGGAACTTGGATAACGGGAGAGCTGAGTGGTGGACTGGAAATGGGCCATGTCAGTTTAGCTTGAATCAACGAAAGCAAATACAGAGAAAAGAACTGAAAATTCTTGAGAAAATGAAAGATTGAGAGAAAAAGTTTCCAGATCCAGTGTATGTTAATCTTCCCTCAACTCGTTTCTCTGTGATTATTTCATGTGTTTCAAAACATTCTTATCTGTAATTCACTTATCTTCTCCTCTGGATTCCTGAGAACTGAACCTGTCTTGCGTTTATGCAAACAGGAAGAAGAAAGGAACCTAGAACCTAGAAAAAATTTGCCATGACAACTTTGTTGAATTCAGTTTCATCTATAACAAATTACCCATCTTCTTCAGAAATAGCAAGAAAGGCTCATGGGTTCTTCTCCCATATTCCTAATTTGCATTCCTTTTCACTCAACAAGGGTTTTACTAAACTTTTGGCAGCCTCCCAAATGAGTATTTCTCAAAAAGATTCTGTTTTTAGTCTACCCAATTGGAAGTCTGGGAAGAATAATGATCCAAGTAAGGAAAGGTTGAATGATGCATTTTACCATTTGGAGTATATGGTGGGGAAAGGGCATAAGCCTGATGTAATTCAAGCTACTCAGTTACTGTATGATTTGTGCAAGGCAAATAAGCTGAAGAAAGCTATTAGGGTTATGGAGATGATGGTTAGCTCTGGTATTATACCAGATGCAGCTTCTTATACTTACTTGGTGAATCATTTGTGTAAGAAAGGAAATGTTGGCCATGCAATGCAGTTAGTTGAAAAAATGGAGGAGTATGGTTACCCAACAAATACTGTAACTTATAATTCACTGGTTAGAGGTCTTTGTATGCATGGAAACTTGAATCAGAGCTTACAGCTCTTGGATAAACTGATGCATAAAGGTTTAGTCCCAAATGCTTTTACTTATTCATTCTTGCTTGAAGCTGCTTATAAGGAAAGAGGTGCAAATGAAGCTATGAGGCTCTTGGATGAGATCATCCAAAAGGGTGGGAAGCCTAACTTGGTTACTTACAATGTTCTATTAACTGGTTTATGCAAGGAAGGTAGAACAGATAAGGCAATTCGCCTATTCAGGGATTTACCTTCGAAAGGATTCAAACCCAATGTAGTGAGCTACAACATTTTGCTCAGGAGTTTGTGTTGCGAAGAACGGTGGGAGGAGGCAAATATGCTTCTCGCGGAGATGGATGGGGAGGAACGTTCACCATCTATAGTTACCTACAATATATTGATCAATTCACTTGCTCTTCATGGACGCATACAGGATGCTTTACAAGTGTTGGAGGAAATGACGAGAGCACGATTTAAGGTCACTACGACTAGCTACAACCCCATAATTGCTCGTCTCTGCAAAGAGGGGAAGGTGGATATGGTTGTAAAGTGTCTAGACCAAATGATTTATCGACGTTGTAGTCCCAACGAGGGGACTTATAATGCTATTGCTGCACTCTGTGAGCAAGGGAAGGTGCAAGAAGCATTCTCTGTAATTCAAAGCCTGGGGAACAAACAAAAATCTTCGACAAATGAATTCTACAAGACTGTTATTTCAAGCTTATGTAGAAGAGGGAATACATACCCAGCACTTAAACTTTTATTTGAAATGACAAGGTATGGGTTTATTCCTGATTCTTCTACTTACTCAGCTTTGATCAGAGGGCTTTGTCTAGAAGGAATGCTGAATGGAGCCATGCAAATTTTGATCATAATGGAACAAAGTGGGCATAGGCCTGATGTTGATAATTTCAATTCCCTTATACTTGGATTGTGTAAATCCCAGAGAACAGATTTGTCGCTAGAGGTTTTTGAAACAATGATTGATAAGAGATATATGCCTAACGAAACGACTTATACGATTCTGGTTGAAGGGATAGTGAATGAAGATGAAGTTGAGCTAGCTGCAAAAGTTTTAGGAGAGTTGAGATTGAGGAGAGTTGTGAGTCAACATGCTGTGGAAAGACTTGTTATGCAATATAACTTGGAAGGTTTACCTACATAGAAGAACATGGATAAAAACCTGCCTTTCTGAGTTTCATTTACCATTCAACTCAGAAATCTTTACTACTAAGATTGTTGATGTAATATTATCCTGTGAATTTGGGTCAACTTAATTTTAACGTCTTCGATATTATAATGTAAAAACTTATAGATACCATGTATAGAAACTCTTTTGTTATGTCTTAATACATTGCACAATTCTCTTCCATTGACAGTCTGAAAATGTATGGCGATTTGTTCTGCCTTGAGTTCTCTGGTAAATTACTGTTTTTGACTCTCGTCTCTTGTTATGTTTTTTATTTTTGATTTTTTATTAAAAAATAAAAATTATTTTATTTTTAGATAAATGATGTTCTTGAGTTTAAAGACGAAACTTATCTTGAACAACAAGAATTTCAAATTTGACTACTAGAAAAGCATGTAAAACTTATTTATTTATTTATTTAATTAAGTAATTATTATATATCTAAAATATAAATAACTTCAAACATTTCAAATCTTTATATCATATTTTGTCCACTAAGATTTGCTGTATTATACAGAAAATTAAAATAATTATTGAGCTCTTATACATTATACTCCATATAATTCATTTTATGAAACATAATTATCATTAAAAAAAATGCATAAAGAATTCATTGATATATGGACAAAAAAAATAAATAATATTTGTTGGTAATGATGAATAATCTATTTTTCATATTTTAGATAATAGATAAATGTATTTTCAATATTAAAATATATATTATTAAATGATAAAAAAAATAACAAAATCTTTAATAAAATAAATAACAAATCAACCAAGTAATTTTTTTTTTTTTTGCTAAAGTTTAAAAATATAGTAGTTATTGAGCTATGTACTAAATTGGTAATTTTACTATATTAAAATATTTAAATTAGTCTTTTTATAATTTTTTAAATAATTTTGATCCTTTTATTTTTTTAAAAATTTTGATTTACTTTTTAATCGGTAATGCACATTAATTGCATTAGCAAAAGTATCATGTGGATATAAGTTAAACACGTATTATATTCTAATTAAATTAATATTCACATCAGGTATTGAGTGTTTGATAATGTAACATTTGACACGTATAAATTTTTAATTTTTAATTATTTTTAATAAAAAATACCAATGTATAAACAACAGTTTTGACTCGGCTTATGACGTGGTTATTGTCAAAGTTATTGTGTGTGAAATACTCGGGTCCAAAATTTAGTCTGAAATTAATTTTAAAATTTAAAAAAAATATATAAAAATATAATTTTGAAATTAATAAATTTTTATTTAATGTGAAATTAGAAAAAAAAAAGGTTGAGCATTAAATTAAAAATAATTTTAGAAAAAATAGGTAAAAATTTGGGTTCGAATGGTATTTTTGAAATAAAAATAAAAAACTGTGAGTCAAAATACAATTAAAGAAAATTGTACCATGTATGACCGCCCATTCAGCAGCCCCGACGAACCGGAGCATGCCGCATGACAAGATACGCTAACTCAGTGCCACGCAAGAGGAAACACTGGGATCTGCATGCCACAGGATCGGACGGTCCGAAAGTGTTCTCGCGCGCGTGGATGGTCCTGATCTATTTCCTCATTAGGTGCGATCAGGCGGTCGTGATTAAACACGATGAATGTTCATGATTCATTCTTTCTTTAAACACAATCGAACGGTTAAGATCAAATCGCGATGAATGGTCAATATTCATTTTCTCTTTAAACGCGATTGAACGGTCGAGATCAAACACGATGAACGATCCAGATTTAAACGAGACGAGTATAAATATCTCACATCATACCAAACTCAAACCCTAACCACCAGCCTCCCGCTGGAGAAGAAGAACCAGTCGTCGAAAAAGGGAGTTGATCGCCGCCTACCACTGCGTTGGAGCCACCTTCGACCGCAAAAAAAGGTAAAAATTCTCTTATCCATTCGGAATTCGATTTTAAACACCCCCATGGCCAAATCAGAGCAAAAAGAATGGCGGATGAGCTAAAAATCGTGGGAAAAGTCTGGCGCCACCATCGCGGGCAAAATCAGAAATCGCCTCTAATGAGTCCCTTCCCGTTTTCCATTTTGTGCGATTTTTCCACAATTGTGTTCACCGTTCTGTTTTTTACTGGTTGACCAAATTAAAACACCCAGCCACGAAAGTAAGTTGGCAGAGCCACCGCATCAAAAAATTCTGTCGTCGATAAATTTTTATTTTTTAACTTTTTTGGGCCAACCGAGGCCCCCTAACGTGTTTTATCGCAGGGATGGGTATAAAACCAGCTGAAACTGGCCAAAACTAGCTGAAAACAGCCAGGCCGAGGCAAACCGTCGCCATGGACAGCGGTACTATCGCCGGAGCATGGCGGTGCCGCTATGCTAGAATTTTAAAATTGACCGAAAAAGGTTTTTAACACTTATTTTGAATTTTTTGGGGTATTTTTAGGTACGTAAAGTGTGTTTTAATCTCTGTATGAAAATGCAAGAAATCCGAGGACCATCAGTAAGCACAGTAGAAAGTTTGGTGTTTCAGATACCGATTGTGATAAGAATATCTCACCTTATTCTCTGTTATGGAATTCAAGCTTAATAATAAGTAATATGATATTACTAATTACAGGTTACTAATGGAGCCGGAAACTGGTTAGTTATTTATTTGTTATCCTGTTTAACTTATTGTTAAATTTACATATTTAAATACATGATGATATATTAGAATGGTTAAATGATTCAATTGTGCTTCTTTGATATATATATTGTTTGTCTTGCGTGATTTACGGTTGATTTGTGAAATTGGTAATTAATATGCAAACGAAAAATTGTTTGGTCATTTGAATTAATGAATGGTAGCCTTACTGGATATCTTGGGAGATGGTGGACGGATCGGGTACAAAGAGAACTTTACCGTAAATATTGGCTCATACCGGACAAGATATCGATGAATGGTATTTTTAGCGTTCATACCAAACGGGTTATATGGAAGGCCCGATTCATCCTCATACCGGACAGGATATTGAAGGATGATATTTTTTGCATTCATACCGGATGAGATATAGGGATGGTCAGTTTGTTGACAATGTTGGATATGAGTTCACGCATAATGGGATATCCCTATGGGCCATCAGGGATACCAGTGGGCAAATAAAACGGAAAAGTTATTGTTCTTTACTCACTTGAATTTGAGGTTATAATGTTATTTGATTTATTGTCTTTATGAGTTAATTTTAGAAATCTCGCAATAGTAAATATATACAATGAATAATTTTTTATGGTAAATGAATTTACTTAAAAAAAGAGCTTCATTGGTTATTTTATGATTTTTACCAACCTTCTGTTTCTGTATCGGTGAGTAGTGTGATATTCTTACTGGACTAGTGTAGCTCACGCTTTCATTAACTATTTCACATTAAGAGAACCAAGACTCAGATCCCGATCAACAAGAGAGTTGTGAATAGTTCACCACCTGAACTACTTTCAAAAGCTAGTGATGGTCTTCATAGAATGTTCAGCATATTACCTTTTATTTATTTCCTTAATTCTTGTTTATTCTTTTAGAATTGTCATTCCCGTAGCCCTATTGGGCATTCTAAATTATTGTGTAAGGAATATAAACCCTAGACTCTATTATTTCACTTCCGCACTTAATTTATGACTTTATTTCCTTTTAAGTTCTGGGCCTCTACAGTTGGTATCAAAGCCAGGTTCCTCAGAATTATTCCTTACACCTTTACCAAATACGAACTATTGTCCAACACTTCCTTATGAAAAATAAGTACAAAAATATGAGGAAATGAGGTCCCTTACTGAACAGGGCAGCCTGAGATGGATCGTTTCGAGAGGATGTCGATCGGCTATTTGAAATTTTAGAGAGACTTATCTTTGTCCAGTAGGCCAGTAAAGAGAGGAGGGAACTGTAACCCTCTACCACTTCCATAATATGAGCCACCACTACAACAGGAGGATTTAACGTCACCACAATGCAACCCTGCTCCTCCGTCATATCATCCGACGCAGCCACAATACATTTCAGAGCCACCAAAATCCGGCACTATTACAAAGCCACCTTGTCCCTTCCCAGCAACATCTGGCAACTCTTCCACAGGACTCGGTTTCACCCATTATGGACTTGATAGAGATTGGCACGGGGGACACTGATGTATTTTTAAGAATGAACTTATTAGCGACGTATCATGCCACTATGGATTATTTCCATGAGAAAAACTGTATTTAAGTCTCCTAACGAAGAGTCATTTACAAGCTAATAAAAGTTTTGAATTTATTCCCTCATAGCAATTTCCTTATTTCATAGAGCTTTAACTCGGTTGTTTTCTCAAACTAGGCAAACCTAAAAAAAAAATTTGTATGCAAGAGATCCCGATAGTCCGAAACTTCCCGAATATATTTTTCAATCAATTTTTCATACTACCAATGGATAGGAAAGTTGAGTTCACCATAGAACTTCAGACTAGAATGCAGCCTATCTTAGTTTTTTCTTACTGCATGAGTCATGTTGAGATGGAAGAGTTGAGGAAATAGATCAAGAAATTACAAAACCGTGGGTTCATCCGATACAGTGTTGCTCCTTGGGGTGCTGGAGTCACATTTGTAAGGAAAGGAGATAAGACGTTAAAGTTATGTATTGACTACAGGGACTGAACAAGGTCACGATCAAGAACAAGTACCCCCTCCTCAAGATCGATCACCTTTTTTATCAGTTGCAGGGTCCAGGTCTTCTCTAAAATTAACTTGCATTCAAGTTAGCATTAGGTAAAGATCAAGACAGAAAACATTTCCAATACAGCTTTCTAAACTAGATACGGACACTATGAGTTCCTGGTCATGTCATTCGGACTAACCAATGCACCAACCATCTTTATGGATTTGATGAATAAGATTTTCAAATAATTCATAGATTTATTCATCATTGTATTTATCGATGATATCTTGATCTATTCAAAAAGTAGAGAAAAACATGTTCTCCATCTGACACAGGTTTTGTAAGTTATTAGAGAAAAGAAATTGCATGCAAAGTTGAGTAAGTGTGGGTTTTAGCTCGAGCAGACTACCTTCTTAGAGCACATCATATCAAGAGATTGAGTGTCAGTGAACCCCGAAAAAGTTGAGACAATGCTCAATTGGGAGAAATTGACCTCGGTCAAGGAGATTCTATCTTTCTGGGGATGGAAGGTTATTACCGCAAGTTTGTGGAAGAATTTTATAGCTTAGCTGCTACTTTGACTCGACTCACAAAGAAGAACGTCAAGTATGAATGAAATGAATACTGTGAAAGAAGCTTTTCAAAGCTAAAGAAGCGATTAACTACTGCACTTGTGTTGACCTTACCGAACGGGACAGAAGGATATACAGTTTATTTACCTCCTACTTGGGGTTGGGTTTTGTTCTGATGCAGTATGGAAAATTCATAGCGTTTAGATCCAAAAAGTTGAAGAATCATGAGAAAAACTACGCCACCCATGAATCAGAACTTGTTGCGATTATCGAAGTCTTGAAAACTTGGTGCTATTACTTGTATGGGAAGACTTTTCATATCTATACCGATCATAAGAGCTTGAAACACATATTTACTCAAAAGATCTCAACATGAGTCAGAGACGATGGATAGAACTCATCAATGACTACGATTACAATATCTTGTATAACCTAGGCAATGGTAATGTGGTACCCAATGCACTTAGTAGAAAAAGTGCATGTATATTAACTTATCTAATAGTTTCAATATGTAGGGCAATAAAGGCCGCACAACATGTACGACTTCAGGACCTGAAGAGAGTTATATGTTTGGCCCACCTGACTGTTTAACCTAAGTTGATTCAGAGAATAAAGGAAGTTCAATCTGTCGATTCTACCCTAGCAACCCTCAGGAAAGATGCATAACAGGGATTAAATTCAAAATTTTGAGTCTCTGCCGATGAGTTACTCATATTTCAGGACAGAGTGTGTGTTCCATGTGATAGTAAGCTTAAAAAAGACATCATGACAGAGGCTCATAACTCAAAGTTTGTCGTACATCCCGAAAGTACTAAGATATATCAAAATATGCGACCCCGATTGTAGCACCCGGAAAGGAGGGAGAAAAAAAAAAAAGGGCCACGTCAGCAGCCACGTCAGCAGGCCCGGTCAGCAGTCCCGGCCAACCGGGGCCTGCCACGTGGCAAGACTACGTCACTCCGAAAGGAGCCACGTTGGCGATCTGCGTGGGTGCGATCCGACGGCCCAGATCAATCGCGCGATCGGACGGCCCAGATTCAATCGCACGGACGGCCCAGATTCAATCAAAAACGAACGGCCCAGATTAAAACGAAATGAACGGCTGTGATCAAAAGGCAAGGGGTTATAAATAGAACCCCCACACCAGACCACAAACCCTAGCCGCCCGCCGCTCGCCGTAGAAGACGAACCAGAGGCCGACCGCCGCCACCCGCCGCCGCACCGGGGAAATTTCTGACCGCCGATCGAGGTAAATTTCATACCCCCGACTCGTTTTTCCCCGCTGATTCCTCCTATGGCCAAATTAAGGCCGAAATCCCGGCCAAACGGCCGGAATACGCGGCCGAAACCCAGCGGCGCCGCCGCGCCCCCTCTCGGTTTTTGCCTCCGACGAGGTCCTTCCCGGCCTCCGTTCGATGCAATTTTTATATCACCGCGATCACCATTCTTTTCTCTACAGGTTGACCGAAGCCGAATCACCAAAACACGAACCTCGCCGGAGAGCCGCCGTACCCGAGAGCGCCGCCGCCGGTAAGCTCCATTTTTCCGTGATTTTTTGGCCCCCCGAGGGCCCTATGGTTGTTTTCTGACAAGGACCAATGCGAGTGTGGCCGAATTCGGCCGAAAACGGCCGAAAACAGCCAACCCGAGGCGACTCGCCGCCGCCAGCGGCGGCGCCGTCGCCGGAGCACGGCGGAGCCGCCGTGCCGGAGTTGCGATTTGGGCCGAAAGAGGCCCTGGGCCTAATTTGGATTTTTTTTGGAACACTTGCAGGTACTGTTAGTGTGTTTCAGTTCCCCGGAAAAAATTCAGGGAAAATTAGGGACGGCCTGCAGGCGCACTGTGAATCGTATTCGGATCCCGAAAACAAGTAAGGACCCCTCACCCTATTTCCTATCACGGTATTAAAGTTCAAAATGATAAAACGGTATTTTTTGAATTAACGAATGTGTGAAATTGCTTAAGGTGGCTAATGGAGCCCGAGTCTAGTGTGATTGGTGATTTACTGTTATTTGGCCTGTTTACAGCTTTAAATGCAAAATGAGGTTTGATGTGTTCATTTTATAGATTTGTGTGCATATACTACGTTTTTATTAATCATGGGTTGAATGACTGAAAAACTGATACTGTATGTTGTCTGTTTGGCATGAATTACTGTTTTGCTTGTTTGTATGTGAATTGATGATGCTGACTGAGGAAAAAGAAAATGAAAGATTGTGTAGACTGATAATTGTATTATGGGGGTCAGCCTGACTAGATATCCTGGGAGATGGTGGACGGACCGGGTCCGTAGGGAACCCTACCGGGATTGTGGTCTCACATGCCGGACGGGGTATGGAGATCTTATGGTTTTGGCGCCCATACCGGACGGGGTATGGGGACGGCCCGTTTCACCCTCATACCGGACGGGGTATTGAGGTTTATGGTTTTAGCGCCCATACCGGACGGGGTATGGGGACGGTCGTTTCACCCTCATACCGGATAGGGTATTGAGGTTCATGGTTTTGGCGCCCATACCGGACGGGGTATGGGGACGGCCCTGGAAACTGATTATGAATGTTAAAGGTTAACGGGTAGCGGAACCCCTATGGACCCCCACGGATACTAGTAGGCTGGTAAATGAGAAAAAGATATGTTGTACAATGATTGAAATTTCAAGGGGCGTGATAAGTGTTATGTTTTACAGCTTATATTATTCAATGATTATGATAATGTTATTGTTTTTCTTATATTGTTTTCATAAATTTCACCGAGGTAAGTGGAGGGTAAAGGTTTTATCATAAATAAAAGGATTTGTTGTAAATTATGCTCCATTGGTCTTTTGTGTTTTTTCTACCCACCTTTACCTCCGTGACGGTAAGATATCGTGATGTTCTTACTAGGCTAGTGTAGCTCACTCCTTATTTAACCATTTCAGATCAGGAAGACATGGTTCCCGAGCCCGTTCCGCAGGAGGACGACGAAGGGGATGCCTAGAGACTCTGTAGTCATACTCATAGTTTTATTTTCGAGTTTCTCTCTTAGTTAGTTTAATCTTTTATATTTTAAGTACGTTTTTGGTTTTTTTTCGTGTAAGGGATGTTAACTGAAATTTTGATCTCGCTTCCGCATTTGATATATTTAAATACTCATTTCATTTTAATATTTCCGGGGTCGTTACAGTTGGTATCAGAGCCGCGTTTCCTCGGACCCATCCCTTACACTATAGTCCTTTAAAAAAATACTCACCGATTGGTCGTTACTCAACCATTCCTTGTAAATGTAGGTGCACAGAAATGAGGAGAGGAAGGCCCCCACTAAACCGAGCGGCCCAAGATAATTCGCTTCGGGAGGATTTGGACAGATTATATGAGATGGTGGAAGCTCTCGTAGCTGCCCAGCGAAGGCAAGAGGAGAGAAGGGAGTTACCCGGACCTCCTCCGCTAGCGCAGGTTGAGCCCCCGTTACAGCAGGCTGATCCCGAGCCACCCCGGCAGGAGCCTGTTCCTCCACAGTACCACCCGGCACCACAGCCGCGGTACGACCCGGTACCACAGCCACAGTACCAACAGGTGCCGCCACAGCACATTCCAGTGCCCCCACCCCATCAGCAGGCGCCACCACAGGGTCCCCCAGTTCACCCTCAGCCGGCCCCAGTCCCTCTACCTCGGGACCCCGCTCCCTCCTTGATCGACCCCGGCTTCATAGAGAGGTACAGGAGACTGAACCCTTCTACTTTTTCAGGGGGATCCTCTTTCGAAGAGGCCCAATACTGGCTGGCGGAGACTGAGAGAGCCTTTGAGACCTTGGGAGTAATTCCTGAGCAGAGGGCTGCCATTGCCTCCTACATGCTGGTAGGGGAAGCAGTACGCTGGTGGGAGCTCAAGCGGGCCACCCTGCCTGTACCAGTTACTTGGGAGCAGTTCCTAGCGGCTTTCCATGCGGAGTATCTCCCTAAACACATCCAACATTTAAAGGAAATGGAATTTGCTCAGTTGGTCCAGGGTAATATGACAGTGTCGGAGTATGCCCGCAAGTTCCTGGAGCTGGGCCGACATGCCCCGGAGACATTGTTGGATGAGGGCCGAAAGGCCAGGAAATTCCAGTGGGGTCTCCGCCCGGCGATCAGACAGTACTTGTTGGTGATGGAGCTCGAGACATATTCGGCAGTCCTGGCAAAGGCGCAGATCATAGAAAGGAGCTTTGACACCCGCCCTCAGCTAACGGGAAGTTCCCGACCTTCAGCCCCGCTCCGCAGGCCAGCGCCTACCATGCCTGTCCAACCCAGTAAGAGACCCAGGCCTGCCGTTCAGGGCCCTCCTCAGGCTATGGGGGCAGCTCGTGGGAAGACCTGCCAGTACTGCGGCAGGGATCATGGGGACCGACCCTGCTACCGCCTCAACAACACCTGTCGCATATGCGGCAGTGCCCAGCACTATGCGAGGGAGTGCCCTAGGAACCAGAATCAAGGGAGGCCTCCAATCCAGGGCAGAGTTTACAACCTTACCCAGAAGGATGCCGATGCAGACCCGGACGTGGTACATGGTATGTATACTATCTCTGGCCACATTGCTCATATTTTGTTTGATACTGGTGCATCACATTCTTTTATTTCACATGTTCTTGCTTCCAAAATTTGTGTATCACCTGATAGACTTGATTCATTATTATTTGTATCTACCGCTGGGGGGGAGACATTACTAGGAGAGGTTGTCTACAGGGCATGTGCCGTGGAGATAGCAGATAAGAAATTGAGGGTAGACCTGATAGGGTTAGACACAGGGGATTTTGATGTAATCCTAGGAATGGATTGGCTGGCGGCGTATCACGCCACCATAGACTGCTTTAATAAAAAGATTGTATTTAATCCTCCCAACGAGGAGCCATTTACAAGTTAATAAAATTATTCGGTACTGATTCTCCCTAATGACAAATTCTTTTCTTCTTAATTCCCAGTGCGTTGATATTGTATTTTCCCTAACTAGGTAAACCCAAGAAGGAAGTTTGTATCCAAGAGATTCCAGTACTCCGAGACTTTCCAGACGTATTTCCGGATGAACTGCCCGGTCTACCAGGGGACAGAGAGGTCGAGTTCACCATAGACTTACAGCCAGGAACCCAACCCATCTCGGTAGCTCCTTACCGAATGAGCCGCATCGAGATGGAAGAGCTAAGGAAACAAATCACTGAGCTACAAAACAGTGGCTTCATTAGACACAGCATTTCCCCATGGGGTGCCGGGGTTACTTTTGCAAAGAAATGAGATGGAACGTTGAGACTGTGTATTGATTATAGAAGGATAAACAAGGTAACAATTAAAAACAAGTACCCTCTCCCCCGGATTGATGACCTTTTCGATCAGTTGCAGGGTGCACAGGTCTTTTCTAAAATAGATCTACGATCAGGTTACCATCAGGTAAAAGTGAGAGCAGAAGACATCCCCAAGACGGCATTCCGAACCAGGTACGGACACTATGAGTTCCTGGTTATGTCGTTTGGGCTAACCAACGCCCCGGCCATCTTTATGGATCTAATGAACAGAATCTTCAGAGAGTTTTTGGATAAATTTGTCATCGTGTTCATCGATGATATCTTAGTCTACTCAAAAAGTAGAGAAGAACATGCTCATCATCTTGCCCAAGTCCTCCAGGTACTCAGGGAAAAGAAGTTGTATGCAAAGTTGAGCAAGTGTGGATTTTGGCTCGAGCAAACCGCCTTCCTAGGACATGTTATATCGAAGGAAGGGGTGTCGGTGAACCCCGAAAGGGTTGAAGCGGTACTTGGTTGGGAAAGGCTGACAACAGTTAAGGAAATTCGCAGTTTCCTAGGGATGGCGGGTTATTACCGCCGGTTTGTCGAAGGGTTCTCCAGTCTAGCGGCCCCTCTAACCCGACTCACAAAGAAGAATGCAAAGTTTGATTGGAATGAGAACTGCGAAAGGAGTTTTTCAGAATTGAAGAAGCGACTGACTACTGCACCCGTGCTGGCTCTACCGAGTGGATCAGGAGGGTATACAGTTTATAGTGATGCCTCCTATCTGGGCCTGGGTTGTGTCCTGATGCAGCATGGAAAGGTCATAGCATATGGGTCTAGACAGCTAAAGAATCATGAGAAGAACTATCCTACTCATGACTTGGAGCTTGCCGCAATCATACACGCCTTGAAAATCTGGCGCCATTATTTGTATGGAGAGACCTTTCAGATCTACACCGATCATAAGAGCTTGAAGCACATCTTCACTCAGAAGGATCTCAACATGCGTCAGAGAAGGTGGATGGAACTCCTCAAGGACTATGATTGTGACATCCTATACCATCCAGGTAAGGGCAACGTAGTAGCCGATGCCCTCAGTAGGAAGAGTGCAGGCACCCTAGCCCATCTGATGGTTTCGGAATGCAGGTCCATTGGGGCTACGCAGCAGGTTCAACTGCAAGATCTGAAGAGGGCCACATGTTTGAGCCACCTAGCAGTCCAACCCGAGTTAATCCAAAGAATAAAGGAAGCCCAGTCAATCGACCCCGCCCTAGTAAACTGCAAGAAGGATGCAGAACAGGGAGTAAACTCAGAATTTCAGATCTCTGCCGACGGATTGATTCGTTTCAAGGACAGAATGTGTGTCCCAGACGACAATGAATTAAAAAGAGACATCATGACAGAGTCCCATAGTTCAAGGTTCGCCATGCATCCAGGAAGTACAAAAATGTACCAAACTATGCGACCCCGATTCTGGTGGAATGGGATGAAGAGAGATATAGCCGACTTTGTATCTAAGTGCTTGGTATGTCAGCAGGTCAAAGCAGAACATCAACGCCCAGGGGGGTTGCTTCAGCCTTTACCGATTCCAGAATGGAAGTGGGAACACATCACCATGGACTTCGTATCGGGACTACCCAAGGCACGATCGGGACACGATGCCATATGGGTAATTGTTGACCGACTCACTAAGTCTTCCCACTTCCTGGCCATCAGAATGACTGATTCGTTGGACAAGTTGGCAAGAATGTATGTCCGGGAAATAGTCAGACTGCATGGGGTCCCAGTAACAGTGGTATCCGACAGGGATCCCAGATTCACTTCTCGGTTTTGGAATAGTTTCCAGCAAGCTATGGGAACAAAGCTGTCCCTTAGTACTGCCTTCCACCCCCAAACCGATGGACAATCAGAGAGGACAATCCGTACGCTGGAGGATATGCTCCGAGCTTGTGTCCTTGACTCTGGAGGCCATTGGGACGACCATCTACCCCTGATAGAGTTTGCCTACAACAACAGTTACCAAGCAAGCATCGGCATGGCCCCATACGAGGCGCTATATGGGCGTCCGTGCAGGTCACCGATTTGTTGGGAGGAAGTGGGCGATAGAAGATTGTTTGGCCCGGATTTGGTGGAAGAAACCACGTCCAAGATAGTTAAGATCAAGAAGAACATCCAGACAGCTCAGAGTAGGCAGAAGAGCTATGCTGATACCCGGAGGAGAGACCTGGCCTTTGAGAAAGGTGACCGGGTGTTTCTTAAAGTCACCCCCTTCAAGGGAATTAGTAGGTTCGGCAGAAGGGGAAAATTAAACCCCAGATACATTGGACCCTTTGAAATCTTAGACAAGATTGGTACCACTGCCTACAGACTTGCACTGCCCCCTGAGCTCTCCCGGGTTCACAATGTGTTTCATGTATCTATGCTGCGCAAGTACAATCCGGACCCTTCTCATGTCGTGGCTCATGAACGGCTTTCACTCCGAGAGGACTTGTCTTATGAAGAAGTACCGGTCAGTATCACGGACCGAGAAAGCAGAATACTCCGTAACCGGGAAATATCATTTGTAAAAGTCTTGTGGCAGAACCACACGCCTAGGGAGGCGACTTGGGAGCTGGAATCAGAATTTAGGGCCCAATATCCTCATCTGTTTGATCAAGAGTAATGAGGCAAATTTGGGGACCAAATTTCTTTATGGGGGGGAGAGCTGTAGCACCCGGAAAGGAGGGAGGAAAAAAAAAAAAAAAAAGGGCCACGTCAGCAGGCCCGGTCAGCAGTCCCGGCCAATCGGGGCCTGCCACGTGGCAAGACCGCGTCACTCCGAAAGGAGCCACGTTGGCGATCCGCGTGGGTGCGATCCGACGGCCCAGATCAATCGCGCGATCGGACGGCCCAGATTCAATCGCACGGACGGCCCAGATTCAATAAAAAACGAACGGCCCAGATTAAAACGAAATGAACGGCTGTGATCAAAAGGCAAGGGGTTATAAATAAAACCCCACACCAGACCACAAACCCTAGCCGCCCGCCGCTCGCCGGAGAAGACGAACCAGAGGCCGACCGCCGCCGCACCAGGGAAATTTCCGACCGCCGATCGAGGTAAATTTCATACCCTCGACTCGTTTTTCCCCGCTGATTCCTCCTATGGCCAAATTGAGGCCGAAATCCCGGCCAAACGGCCGGAATACGCGGCCGAAACCCAGCGGCACCGCCGCGCCCCTCTCGGTTTTTGCCTCCGACGAGGTCCTTCCCGGCCTCCGTTCGATGCAATTTTTATATCACCGCAATCACCATTCTTTTCTCTACAGGTTGACCGAAGCCGAATCACCAAAACACGAACCTCGCCGGAGAGCCGCCGTACCCGAGAGCGCCGCCGCCGGTAAGCTCCGTTTTTCCGTGATTTTTTGGCCCCCTGAGGGCCCTAGGGTTGTTTTCTGACAAAGACCAATGCGAGTGTGGCCGAATTCGGCCGAAAACAGCCAACCCGAGGTGACTCGCCGCCGCCAGCGGCGGCGCCGTCGCCGGAGCACGGCGGAGCCGCCGTGCCGGAGTTGCGATTTGGGCCGAAAGAGGCCCTGGGCCTAATTTGGATTTTTTTGGAACACGTGCAGGTACTGTTAGTGTGTTTCAGTTCCCCGGGAAAAATTCAGGGAAAATTAGGGACGGCCTGCAGGCGCACTGTGAATCGTATTCGGATCCCGAAAACAAGTAAGGACCCCTCACCCTATTTCCTATCACGGTATTAAAGTTCAAAATGATAAAACGGTATTTTTTGAATTAACGAATGTGTGAAATTGCTTAAGGTGGCTAATGGAGCCCGAGTCTAGTGTGATTGGTGATTTACTGTTATTTGGCCTGTTTACAGCTTTAAATGCAAAATGAGGTTTGATGTGTTCATTTTACAGATTTGTGTGCATATACTACGTTTTTATTAATCATGGGTTGAATGACTGAAAAACTGATACTGTATGTTGTCTGTTTGGCATGAATTACTGTTTTGCTTGTTTGTATGTGAATTGATGATGCTGACTGAGGAAAAAGAAAATGAAAGATTGTGTAGACTGATAATTGTATTATGGGGGTCAGCCTGACTAGATATCCTGGGAGATGGTGGACGGACCGGGTCCGTAGGGAACCCTACCGGGATTGTGGTCTCACATGCCGGACGGGGTATGGAGATCTTATGGTTTTGGCACCCATACCGGACGGGGTATGGGGACGGCCTGTTTCACCCTCATACCGGACGGGGTATTGAGGTTTATGGTTTTAGCGCCCATACCGGACGGGGTATGGGGACGGCCGTTTCACCCTCATACCGGACGGGGTATTGAGGTTCATGGTTTTGGCGCCCATACCGGACGGGGTATGGGGACGGCCCTGGAAACTGATTATGAATGTTAAAGGTTAACGGGTAGCGGAACCCCTATGGACCCCCACGGATACTAGTAGGCTGGTAAATGAGAAAAAGATATGTTGTACAATGATTGAAATTTCAAGGGGCGTGATAAGTGTTATGTTTTACAGCTTATATTATTCAATGATTATGATAATGTTATTGTTTTTCTTATATTGTTTTCATAAATTCCACCGAGGTAAGTGGAGGGTAAAGGTTTTATCATAAATAAAAGGATTTGTTGTAAATTATGCTCCATTGGTCTTTTGTGTTTTTTCTACCCACCTTTACCTCCGTGACGGTAAGATATCGTGATGTTCTTACTGGGCTAGTGTAGCTCACTCCTTATTTAACCATTTCAGATCAGGAAGACATGGTTCCTGAGCCCGTTCCGCAGGAGGACGACGAAGGGGATGCCTAGAGACTCTGTAGTCATACTCATAGTTTTATTTTCGAGTTTCTCTCTTAGTTAGTTTAATCTTTTATATTTTAAGTACGTTTTTGGTTTTTTTTCGTGTAAGAGATGTTAACTGAAATTTTGATCTCGCTTCCGCATTTGATATATTTAAATACTCATTTCATTTTAATATTTCCGGGGTCGTTACACCGATTTTGATGGAATATGATGAAAAGAGAGGTGGCAGACTTTGTTTCCAAGTGTCTGGTGTATCAGCAAGTCAAGACAGAGCATCAACGCCCAGGCATGCTACTTCAGTCATTACTGATTTTGGAGTGAAAGTAAGAACACATCACAATGGATTTCATGATAGGATTGCCTAGGGCACGCTCAGGACATGATGCTATTTGGGTAATTGTTGATCAGCTCATCAAGTTTTTTCACTTATTGACCATCAAGATGACCGATCCCTTGGATAAGTTAGTAAGAATGTATATTCGAGAGATAGTCAGGTTACATAGAGTGTCGGTGACAGTAGTGGTTACATGGAGTGTCAGCGACAGTAGTATCTGACAAGGACCCCAGGTTCACTTCTCGGTTCTAGTCTAGTTTTCAGCAAGTCATAGAAATGAAATTTTCTCTTAATACCACATTCCACCTTTAGACTGATAGACAATCAGAAAGAACGATCCGCATACTAGAAGATATGCTCCGAGTTTGTGTTCTTAACTTCAGGGGCCATTAAGATGATCGTTTACCCTTAATAGAGTTCGCCTACAATAACAACTACTAAGCAATTATCGGCATGGCTCCATACGACATATTATATGGTCACCTCACATATCACCGATCTGTTGGGAAGAGGTGGGTAATAAAAAATTATTCGACCTAGATCTTGTGGATGAGACTACAGCTAAAATAGTTAAGATCAGAAAGAACATCCAGATGATTCAGAGTAGGCAGAATAGCTATTCGGTTAGCCGAAGGAGGGAATCGGAATTTGAAAAAGGTGATCGAGTGTTCCTTAAGGTCACTTCTTTCAAGAAAATCGGTAGGTTTGGTAAGAGGGAGAAATTAAATCCCTAATTTATTGGGCCATTTAAAATCTTAGACAAAATTGGTACCGCCGCCTATAGACTAGCACTACCTCAAGAACTATTCACAGTCGATAATGTATTTCGTGTATCCATGCTATGCAAATACAACTCGGACCCTTCTCACATCTTGGCCCACGACCCCTTTCACTCCAGGAGGATCTGTCCTGTGAGCAGGTATCAGTGGACATTGTGGATCGAAAAGGCAAAGTACTCTGCAACCAGAAAATTTCTTTCGTTAAGATCTTATGGCAGAATCACACACCGAGAGATGCCACGTAGGAGCTAGAATCAGATTTCAAAACTCAGTATTCCTAACTGTTTGATTGAGTGAGAGGGAGACAAATTGGATGGACTAAATTTCTTTTAAAGAGGGGAAAGTTGTAATACCTGAGCCCGAAATTTGACTTGGAATTAATTTTAAAATTTTAAAAAAATATATAAAAATATAATTTTAAAATTAATAAATTTTTATTTAATATGAAATTAGGAAAAAATAGATTGAAAATGAAATTAAAAATAATTTTGGAAAAAATGGGTGAAAATTTATGTTCATATGGTATTTTTGAAAGAAAAATCAGAAATTGATAGTCAAAATACAATTTAAAAAAATGGTACCACGTAGGACCGCTCAGTCAGCCGCTCTGATGAATTAGAGCTCGCCGCGTGACAAGACACGTTGACTCGATGCCACACGGGAGGCCACGCTGGTGATCCGCGTGCCATGCGATCAGACAATCCGAAAGCATTTCCACGCACGTGGACGGTTCGGATCCGTTCTCTCCTTAGGCGCGATCGGACGGTCGCGATTAAAGATGATGAACATCCGTTCCTTCTTTAATGATCGGACGGTCAAGATCAAATTATGATAAACGGTCCAGATTCATTTTATTTTTAAATGTGATCGGACGGTCAAAATCAGATGCCATGAACCGTTCAAATTTAAGTGAGACGGGTATAAATATCTCACATCATACCGAACTCAAACCCTAGCCACCAGCCTCCCGCCGGAGAAGAAGAATCAGTTGCTGGAGAAGGGAGCTGACCACCGCCCCCGCTGCACTAGAGCCACATCCGACTGCTAAAAAAGGTAAAAATTCTCCTATCCGCTTGAAATTTTATTCTGAGCACTCCCATGGCCAAATCAGAGCAAAAGAAACAGCCGATGAGCCAAAAACTGTGGGCAAAGTTCGACGCCGCTACCACGAGTAAAATCCGAAACTACCTCCAATGAGCTCCTTCCAGCGTTTTGAGCAAATTTTTTCACCATTGTATTCACTGTTTTGTTTTCTACATGTTGACAAAAAAAAGGCTCAGCTGTGAAAGTGAGTTGGCTGAGTCACCGGTAGGTTTTCGTTTTTTGACTTTTTTTGCCAACCGAGGTTCCCTAACGTGTTTTCTCGTAGGGATGGGTATAAAATCGACTGAAACCGGTAAAAATTAGCCAAAAACGGCTAGGCCAAGGCAAACCACCACTATAGACGGTAGTGCCATCACTGGAGCATAGCGTTGCCGCCATGCCGGAATTCTAAAATTGGCCATAAAAAGTTTTTAACACCAATTTTAGATTTTTTGAGATATTTTTAGGCACGTAAAGCGTATTTTAATAGGAAATCCTACCGTAAATCTTGCCTCGTATCGAACGAGGTATCGAAGAATGGTATTTATGGCACTCATACTGGATAGTATATGGGGATGGTCCGATTCAATCTCATACCGGACGAGGTATTGAAAGATAGTATTTTTTGCGTTCATATCGGAAGGAGTATGGGGATGACCGGTTTGTTGACAATGTTGGATATAAGTTCACACATAGTGGGATATTCCTATGGGCCTTTAGGGATATCAGTAGGCATAAAAAGAAAAAATTATTGTTCTTTGCTCACTTGAATATGAGGTTGGAATATTATTTGAATTATTGTCTTTATAGGTCGATTTTGGAATTCTCACAACGGTAAATATACGCAATAAATAGTTTTTCTTATGATAAATGAATTTACTTAAAACAAAAGCTCCATTAGTTGTTTTATGATTTTCACCAATTTTTAGTTTCTGTATTGATGAATAGCGTAATATTTTTATTGGAATACTGTAACTCACCATTTTATTAATTATTTCATATCAAGATGACTAAGACCCAGATCCCGATCAATAAGAGAGTTATGAATAGTTCACCATTCGAACTCTTTTTAAAAGCTAGTAAAGGTCGTCCTAAAATGTTCAGTATATTACCTTTTATTTATTTTTTTAATTTTTATTTATTTTTGTAGATGAGTAATTCTCGTATCCCTATTAAACATTTTAAATTATTGTGTAAGAAATGTAAACTGTAAACTCTATTATTTTGTTTTCATATTTAATTTATAACTTTATTTCCTTTCTTTTTAAGTTTCGGGCATTTACAGTGTACGAGTTAAATGTTTTTTTTATGTTTTTAATTTCTTTAGTTTTCATTAAAAATAAATAATAATTAAATTTTTTTATATACGTTATATTTAATGTAGATATTAACTTAATCAGAAAGTGATATTTATCTAATTTAGATTTATGTAAAATATTTATTAATTTTATTAGTATAATTAGAAACGAAATTAATTTTTTAAAAAATATAAAGATCAAAACTAATAAAAAAATTATAAATATCAATTTTAGTATTTTAAAATAATACAACAGCCAATTTAATATTTGCAAAAGGATAAAAAGAATAGTCTCAAAATTACCAAGTTGTCCTTTTTCCGTGAAGTGCATTAGGGTTCTGCTGATGCGAAAACCCTAGGGGTATATATACCAAGCTCTGTTTGCATTATATCTCCCAGCAATCAGTGAGCTCTTTCTTCTGGGGCAGTCGGCGATCAGCGAAAGACCAGAAAAGCGAGCGTGACCGAAGATGAGAGCTAAGGTAACAATCCTTTTTAATCTTTGATTAGCTTCCAAGTTTCAATTGATTCGTTTTCTAAAATCTGAATCATGCTTATCATTTATCTTTTGTTTCAGCTCTTTTTGTTCCTTGTTTTCTGTTATTTGTTTTTTGCAATTGTTTCTTCTTCTCAGTGAAAACAAGATAAAACCAAAGGTTGTTTGATTTTTCGTTTGTTTAGTTTCCGATCAAACGATTTAGATTTTATTTTTTCAGTAAATAAGATAAAAGTGCATTTGATTTGGAACTTCCTTTGTTAATGAAAATGGCGTAGAATGATATCCGTTCATCGTCATATCTAGGTTTTGCATAAAAAAGCTATTGAGCGCTGTAGATTGCTGCTATAAGTTATCAGAAGCGCGATATGCGTCAAGATGGAGAGATCCACTTTGATTGTTTTTTCTTTTCTGTTTGGTTTAGGGGAAAGGTTGAAGAAAACTATTAAAAATTGTTAACTTATTCTTCAATGTCAATAATGCCTGGTTAGATATATATTCGATTGTGGACAGTTGAGTTGTATGGTAAGGGGCATAATGAAGGTATGTATGTTTTATTGCAGTGGAAGAAGAAGAGAATGAGGAGGTTGAAGAGAAAGAGACGAAAGATGAGGCAGAGATCAAAGTAGGGTGGATGATCTTTCATTGCTGAGGTGCTTTGGTCTTCATCTCATTGAGACTTGAAGTAGTGAGGCAGGAAATCTATATCTGATATGTTGCAGTTTTGGTTTTTTAGTAGTAAGAATATTTTGGGAGCTGTTTAAACTTATGTGTTATTTAGTTTGCTTTTATATGGAATTTTTACCCTCAGTTAACTCTTTGATTGGCTTTGTTCAACTTATGATGTGGATGTCAAATTGGTATTTATGATACTATGGATTAGCTACAGATTTATCTTGGGTGAAGAGGATTGATTTTGGTATGATTATGGGTGTATTGATTTGGGATATGTTGATCAAATTTGGGGATTATGGAATATGTTCAATCTAACAGATTTATCTGGGGTGAATAGGATGGATTTTGGTATGATTATGAGTGTTTTGATTGAGATATGTTGATCAAATTAGTAGATTATGGGATATGTTCAATCCTACTTCATTTTTTTAAACCTGAATCTTGGACTCCTGGCCCAACTTGAAACAACCCTCCAAACCCTAATTTCCTCTTTAAACACTCCACTTTAATTCTGTTTGCCGCCCCTCTCCCTCTCCGTCAGTATTGCTTGAGTCTCTCTTTGTTCTGTCTTCTCCACAGGGTCTTGTTTGTCTTTGTATATACATGTTCGTAGGTTAGCGGTGTATGATTTGTAAAATTTCAATGATGATATGTGAAATAGAAAGTGAAGGAGGAAGATGATGATAAAAGTTGTCGCCCCAGTCTTACAAGCATCTGCTTGTTGATGCTTGATGGTGATCGACACTACTTTTTGTCTGATTCCTTCAATTTGTATTGTGTTTTGTCTGTTTTCATTTTCCTCTTCTTTTTCCTTTCCTTTCCTTCATGAGACTGATTTTAAGGTAGGAGCAAGAGCAAGTGGAGAGGAAAGCAAGAGAGTAGATGAGGATGTATAGCAATCCAATTCTGTCATTAGAAGGTGATGATTCAAAATCATGCACTACCATCTGATATCTCTTGTGTCCATTTTTTTTTGAAAATTTTCATTGAATTCTCATATTTTATCTTCATTTTTTAAAAATCAAGTGCAATCTGTGATGTAGAATTTCTCAGTAGATGATATGTTTTCATAAACACTGATTAAGAAATTCAAAAATCACCATCTTTCGGCTGAGATTGCATTGATTGTATATTTGATTCGATTTGATTAAGCAAAAAAAAGATGTGTGAATTTTTCTTGGACTAGTAAAATGCCCAAGGTATCTGACATTCAGTATTCTCAAGTTTGAAATTGCTGAGTGTTTCGTGAAAAGGGGCAAATATTTATAAGAACAGGTCTTTGCGACACGGTTGGATTTATTTAATAATCCAGTTGTTACTTTAATCCTGCTTACATTTATATTTATTTCCTCACCTAAAATCTCTTTCCCCTTTTATTTTGTTTTCTTAGTTCATTCATTTTTAGTGCTATAATTTGAGAAACCAAAAGCCTTGTAGAGGCATATGAGGGAACGTATATAAAATTGAAAATTTAATACCTAAAATGACATCAAATGACTGAAACACCTCTGTATTTTCAGAAAATATATATGCATTCCTCTGTTATTTTTCTTCTGCTTTAATTTTGTCACAACACCACAATATTTCACAAGCACTAGGCTCCCTATATCTATCGTTCTTGTCGTGTGTAACATGGTTTTTTGGTCATTTTATTAGTTTTTAGGCAAGGTGTCAATAAGGGTGATGGTTCTCAAAAAGATTGAATTATACTCTTTCTCAAGTTGGTTGTTGAATTAGAATTTTCTTTTTAAAGTAAGAGGTTAATTTGGATTTTGCATCCGTTTGTAGTTTTTTTAATTAAAAGAACTAATCTGTTATTGAGTATGTTTTTCGTTCAGAAATGTTATTGGTTTGTAGAGAGTTAACCAACTTAAACACTGTAATCTATAAATAAATTAGTGAAATAAGTCATTAATTTTAATAAATTGAGTTCTTACTGACGTTTGAATTAGTCATTATTAAGTAGAATGCAAGAAACAAGAATGTTGATTGTGGTGCACACTCAACCTCTCATGATCAAAAGTAAAGTTCATGGCCTAATTCCTTCTGTAAGCCACCAAATCTGGTATAATTCAGTAAATAAGCCTTTCGACTTCAAAAATTAAACACTCGTACTATCCTGATTCTGCATTAATTTAGAAATGGCATGTTTTAATTCGTAAATTCTAGGAGCATTGTGTTATGTATGTCTCTATTTATGGCTTACCCTACAGCTAGTGAACCAGTCTCTAGATAGAATGTATTACATTTGATATTATTGGATAAACTATTCTGTATTCATGGAATCGTAATATCCATAACCAGTATGTCATGAGTGACCTAGTTGGATCTGTTGGGTCTTTAAGGGTTTCATTGATAAATCCTAAATCGTTGTTTATTATAAATCCCAAGTGTGGTAATTATTTGCATCCAATATATGTGTTACCAACAAATAACTTAACTCAAATTTTTCATTTATGAGATAATTTACTTATACTTATTATATCGAAAAAGTATATTAAACTTAATAGAATTATTTTACTCTATGCAGATTAATACCAATTCAATCCATTTTATGAGTAAAATGTGACAACTTAACCAAGCAACAAAATTGTTTGTTATAAATAACATCTTGTTCCTACATCGAAATATGTAACTAACATTGAATTTGGTAAAATGAGATAATAGCATTTGTTAAATATAATATGAACTATTTGGGTACTTAATGGATAACCGTTTGTTACCAATGGAGGATTTTTTCTCCAAAATATAGGTGATTGGATTTGCACCAATGGAAACCATAAGTTTGATACACAATAGAAGGATATGATAGATCGATCCTTTTTAGTTTTTAGATAGTGAATGGAATTCCTCCATTCTATTTTATTCACTGGTACTGATCATTGATACTGACAAAAGAGTTTCATTTCTTTTGTCTCAGCCATGATCTAATCTGAACGAGTCGCACATACACCCTAGTACACGTTCCTCGGCGCTGAGGACATCCCCGAAGAACTGTAAAGTTTCAGAACTTAAAAGGAAATAAAATCATGAAGTAAATGCAAAAGTAAAATAATAGAGCTTAAGATTTATATTTCTCACACAATAATTTAGAATGCTCAATAGAATTACGAGAATCTTTCTTCTAAACGAAATTACGAAAATCAAGAAAATAAACAAAAAGTTAATAACTGAATATTTTAGGACGGCATTTATTAGTCTTTGAAAGGAATCCGAGCGGTGAACTTATTCACAACCCTCTTATTGATCGTAATCTAAATCTTGGTTCTTTTGATATGAAATAGTTAATGAAATGGTGAGTTACAGTAACCCAATAAAAATATCATACATTCAGTTTGTTAAAAATCATAAAAACAACTAATGAAACTCTTAATTTAAATAAATTCATTTATTATGAGGAAAAAAAATCATTTATTATATATATTTACTGTTACGAGATTTTAAAAATTGACCTATAATAATACAATAATTCAAATAATATTTCAATCTCATTTTCAAGTGAGCAATAGCAACCGTTTTCCCTATTCATTTGTCTACTAGTATTCTTGAAGACCCATAAGGATGTTCTACTACACGTGAACCAATATTCAACATTATCAATTAACCGATTGTCCTCATATCACTTCCGGTATGAACGCCAAAAATACTATTTCTCAATATCTCGTCCGGTATTATGGTGAATCGGGCTGCTCCCATATACTGTAGGGTATGAGCGTTAAAAATATCATTACTCGATACTCCGTCCAATATAAGCTAATGTTTACGGTAGAGTTTTTCTATATACTCGATCCGTCCACCATCTCCAAGCATATCTAGTAAGACTATTATTCATTAATTCACGTGACCAATCAATTTTCATTTGCATATTAATTACCAATTTCACAAATCAACCGTAAATAATGCAAGACAAGCAATAAATATATCAAGGAAGCACAATTGAATCAATTAACCATTCCATTATATCATCAGTAAATTCAATAATCAGTTAAACAAGATAACAAATAAATAACTAATCGATTTCAGACTTCATTAGTAACTTATAATTATTCTCAAAGTTTTCTAAATTACACAAAATACCGTATTACTGATTATTAAGCTTCAATTTTATACCAAAGAATAAGGTGAGAGATTCTTATCCGAATTGGTATCTAAAACACTAAACTTTCTACTGTGTCTATTGGCGGTCTCTAATTTTTCTAAATTTTTCTTAGAGATTAAAACACTATTCACGTACATAAAAATATCTCAAAAAAACTCAAAATCGATGTTAAAAATTTTTTCCGGACAATTTTAGAATTTCGGCATGGCAGTACCGCTGTACTCCGGTGACGGCACTGCAGCTTGCGGTGGTGGTTTGCCTCGATCCAGCCGTTTTTAGCGAGTTTTGGCCAGTTTCAACTGGTTTTATATCAATCCATGTGAGAAAATACGTTAGAGGGCATCGATTGGCCAAAAAAGTCAAAAAAAGGAAACCAACCAACGACGGGATTTTTCAGTGCCACGGCTCAGCCGGTTCACTTTCGCAGCTGAACGTTTTTCTTCGATCAACCTATAAAAAATAAAATAGTGAATACAATGGTAGAAAAATCGCATGAAATGGAAAATAGAAAGGAGTTCATCGGAGACGGTTTCAGATTTTTCCCACGGCGACGCCACCGGGCTTTGCTTGTGATTTCTAGATCGTCCACTTTTTCTTTTGCTCTTATTTAGTCACGGGGGTGCTTAGAATAAAATTTAAAGGGGACATGAGAATTTTTGCCTTTTTTAGCGGTTAGAGGTGACTCCGACGCGGCGGTCGGCTCCCTTTTTCGGTGACTGGTTCTTCTTCACTGGCAAGAGACTGGTGGCTAGGGATTTGGGTTCAGTGTGGTGCGAGATATCTATACTTGTCTTCCTTAAATCTGAACTGTTCATCACGTTTGATCTCGACCGTCCGATCGCGTTTAAAAAGAAAAAAAAATGAATCTGGATTGTTCATCGCAATTTTATCTTAACCGTTCAATTGCGTTCAAAGAGAAAACGAATCTGAACCATTTATCGCGTTTAATCGCGACCGTCTGTCCGTTTTGACCTCTAGTTTTTTATTGTTTTAAAAAAAATACCATTCGTCGTCAACATATTTTTTTTTTCTTAATTTTACATTAAATGAAAATTTATTAATTTTAAAATTATATTTTAATATATTTTTTTAAAATTTTAAAATTAATTTCGAACTAAATTCTGGGTGTAAGTATTACAGTGATAGATCTAATTAATCTAAAATTAGAATTAACTTAATTATCTAATAACAATTACATTAGAATTAAAAATATAAAATTACAATTTTACTGAAATTAAAATTATATCGTTAATTGGTTTTTTTTTTTTTTTGCTAAATTATGGTTGAAACAGAAATTCAATATAAATTATTAAAGTTAAGTGGTAGTAATAATCAGTAATTTTAAATTTTTTTCACAAAAAAACAAAGAAAAAAAAAAAAAAAGATTTTGAATGAGGACAAAATTGCCTGAAACCTTTCTGTCATTGTCTTATGGCTCTTGCCAGAGAAGATTCAGAACGGGATACATACATATATGTGTGTATATATATATATATTATATTATATTATATTTTTAATTTTCAGGTTTTGAAGGTTCTGTTGTTTAATTTTTATTTTTTAATTGAATATATTTGTTAGTACAAACAGTTTGTACAATTTGTGTCACAATCATCATATCCATTTAAGCTGAAAAAAATATCTTCTTCCATAAATTTTAACCCACCCATTTTCTCTTTCGACGTGTCCTTTCCTGAGTCCTGCATGAAAATCATATTAAATTAATTCAAACCATTTATTTTTTAACCATGTTTTAGTATTACGATAAATTAAAATATAGTCTATATATATATATCCTCTTTTTTTTTTTTGTAATTTACATATATCAGAGATATATATAATATCCAGCAAATTACGCCAGGCCACAAATTGACAGATCGGACCCAGCAAATTAGGCTTGGCACTCCTATATGTACATATTTTTCAATTTGTATATAAAATATATAAATATATATATTGTTCATGCTACATATTAAATTTGTATATAAATCTGTTATATTATGCTATTTACGTATACTTCTGTTATGTATTGCATAAATTTATATAAATTGTATAAAAATCTATCTATTTTATACCTTTTTAGTAATTTTAATATTAAAAGTTATTTTCAACAAACACAAATTTTAATTTTTTTTTAAATGATAGTGATTTTCACACCTATCAAACAATAATTAATTATTGTCGAAATTTTTTTTAATTAACAGTTATTTAATAATATTTTTAAAACTCATATCACAATTTATAATCATTTAAAATGCCCATTTAGATTGTAAGATAACTTGTAAATCTCAAAATCTTGAAACAGGAAAGACGTAAAAAAGAGAAAAATGTATATGTATGTATAAGAGATATATTAAAAATATATATATATATATAGCAGAGGCTGGCGTGCCATCGAGAAAAGCCGATTCGATTAAAGGGTGGCGCGCCAACGACTGATCGTAGAAGCTAGTTATCGAAGGAGGACCGACAACTAGGGTTACTGGTTTGAGAAGATATAGAAGATGAAAGATGTGGAAGATATATGTGTGTAATTATAGATTTTGAGTCTTGAAAATTTAAATATAAATTTTCAATAAAACGAAAAACTATTTTTAAAAAAAATGACAACTTTAAATATATCAAATACAGATTTTAGTTTTGGTTGTTGTTAAAAACTATTTAGGGGAAGGGAGGTTTCTCTCAAATATATGGTTCTCTTTTCTTCCACACATTACAATAATTATCTTCAAAACCAGTTTCTCACTCTTTTGATTAATATAAGAATAGATATTCTTATCAATAAAAAAAAAACTGGACTAGAATGAAATGGTAAAAAAAATCTTCAGTTATTGATAATTGTTGTAGTTTGTAAATTTATTGATTTTATTATTTTTAATTAAAAGATTAAAAACTTTTAATCTAATTGGTCTGGTTTGATCTGCTAAACACCTATTTTCAAGAGGGTATTTCCAAGAACTTGGCAATATTTTCTCTCAAATGTTACTCTGTGTTCATCAATAAGTAGAAATTTAATTACAGGGATTCCAATGACTTCATTCCAACTTTAATTAGAGCAAATGATTTATTAATTAATAATTTTACCAAAATAATATCTAACGCATTACTTAATTATCTTTCTTAACCAAACTGGTTTTGTCCACATTATGAAGAAACGAATATTCTAATCCATTAGATATTTTCAATGTGGCATCAAGTTCAGTATCAAGATAGTAGTAGGATTTTCTGTATGTGGGTATTCTTAACTCTAATATCATTTGTAAGTTGTTGGCTCTTTTCTTTCGCTGCTTGTCGTATCGTATATTCATTTTTATACAATATATGTGTTTCACAGTATCGTTTATACAATAATACTCCATACACAAAGCAAAAGTTTAGACATCAGTATAAACTACTTTTTTTTTAACGAGAGTGAAATATATTAGATTAGGTTAGAATGTGTAACACGTGCGTTTTACCTTAAAAATAATATCAGTTAATTAAGCCCTCATGATATTGACATGTGTTTATGTTCGTTCATCTTAAAATAAATATTTAATTATTTACAGTACGATTTTTAACTTACATATATCTAAGAGAAACTAGCAACGCTGAAAACCTAAGAGTCCATGGTGAAATTTATTTTTTTTTTTGTTTTTTTCTTTTTAAATGGAATCTATAGAATTCTGAAAAGAAATAAAATTAAAAACTTGAAATGTCAAAAAAGAAAAGTAGTCAGAAGACCGTTAGAAATTTCCTCAAAGAGGAAAAGGGGGAAGAAAAAAGAAGAGAAAATAATAGGAGATGAGCATGCGAGGGAAGAGAGAGAGAAGAGAGGAGAGATTGGGGGATTAGGGAATCTGATCGGAAGGGGCAACTGCCAAAGAGCACGTTCTTTCATTCATTGATGCCCACCCCTTCCCCAGCCTTTGCAGGGTTCCCCCCCACATTAATTATTATTATTATTTTTTCTATTATTCAATCAATGAATACCCTGGCATCACCACAAACTTAAATACCCCCCTCTTTTGATTCGCTTTCGACACTTCTAATACATATATATATATATGTATATATTTCTCTAAGTATTGACTTCTTTTTAGGTCAGTTTTTTCATATTGATATTTAACTTTTTAAATAATATTTTACAATTTTTTTAAAAAAATTTATACATTTTGATATTCCTTACAATACTAATAACATCAAAAGAAAATGAAAAAGTATGAATATCTATGTGAACAATCTGAACAGCATATCATCTTCATGTATAAACCTATATCTCCTAGAAGAAAATATGGCCACTGGAGTGTAAAAAAATAAAATAAATAAAAAAAAAGATCCATAAAGAAATGTAATACGGGTAAAAAAAATATTGGACCCACTGGTTATCTAGGGAAGACCCTGGTCAAACAAACCATTATTATTCATTTAAGAAGACATAAATGATATGAGTGGAGAGGACTGGCCTGGTCCCTAATAATCCAATAAAACACTGCAGTCGATCTGGGTAATTGAGTTGTTGTTTCTATATACAAATATTAGAAGAGAAAAAAAGAAAAGATTCTAGGCTATAAGCTGCTGAATGCTACAACTGACCTAATGTCAAATCAAATGGAGAGCAACACCTTTCTTTTTCTTTATTATATACTTCCTTGGTTCCTACTTATCCTCAACGACAAAATCTTACATCTCACCAATATTTTTACACCCACTTCCCCCCCCCCCAACTCTGTTTCTCAAATAATGCCTGACTTGGGTCTTGGATCGTATTTCTGTTTTGGGTTAAAAAATTTATTATTTCACTGAAAGATGATAGTTTATTTTTATGAATTTGGTAACACATCTGACCACGAGGTCAAGTCATGTAACAACACTTTCCAGGATTCTTTTTTTTCCTTCTTTAATTTCCTTTTGTTTCATATTTTTTCTAAATTCCCTACCAATACTTCAACACATTTATCTCAAACAGCATGAAGTTTTAGGCGGAGAGTTGTGAAGTTCCGAGTCTTGATCTATAGTCGTATTTATAAAAAGAAAAAAAGTGGGTTTGAAAAAGAATTTATGGTCAAAGCAGGCATATCGATGATGCATAATAAAGTATGAGAATCAGAAAGCAAAATAAGGAGACAAGTAGGGGTATAAGAGAAAAATAATGCAACAATTAAGAGACAAAAGATGAAGTAAACATGCATGGATAGTGACCTACATGTGGTCCAACTACTGAAATTTTTAGCATATCAAACCTCATTTAAGGGCCCAACAAGTACACACATGAATGATGTTGTATTATACAGGAACAAAAAAAAAACGCCCCTGTTTCAAATAAAAGTTTAATATTTATTTATTTAGGGGAAAAAAAGGAAAATTAACAAAGAGAAAGAAGAGGCTAAAAGTTAATTAATGAGGAGATGAGTGACGTGCAAAAGAAAAAATATAATATATTGATGATGAGCAGAGAGCGGGGTGGGGAAGGCAGTGGCCTGTGTTTTTGAATCATGGCATCATTTCCCAAACTCCGCAGTAAACAACAAATCTCGCAGCATATAAATTATTAATAAAATTTTCATTGAAAGAGACAGATTAGATAAGCTTCAACATGGGAACATATCATTGACACTTACCTCCCTCACGCTCCCCTCAACCCGCGTGCAGCTCACTCCCCTCACAATACGCCATTCTCCTCTCCCTCCTACAACACCGAAAAACCAGAGATTCCATATCTTTCACCTAACAACCCTAACGCTAATCAGATTTCAAAATTCAAAATTAGCCTACCAGAACCACCGTCAGAACAAACAAGAAGGAAGAAGAAGAAGAAGAAGCAGAAAAAGAAATCATGAATATTTACATCTACAATCTAAAAAACTTCTATTAAAGATAACATAAAAGCAGCTTAAGCATGAACAACAGGTGTCACGTGGTATTTGCTTCCTTCTAAAAATTTAGAACAAGAAAATGTCAAAACCAATTTCATAACTAACACAAATCAAAACGTCAAAAGATGTTACGTGTTACCATGTCTATGAATGATTCTCCATCCTCAACGGTTCTTGCCACTGTTGCTCTGTTGCCCTCTGTGGCCTCCCACAGTGGTCTTCTGAGGAGAAGAGAACAACTGACCAAACCCAAACACCGAAACCGACTTGGAAGATCCCCTTAGAGAACATACCGGAACGTTCAGAACCGGCGTCACTCTCACATTGGCGGAGTAGGATCTTTCCATGCCTCTGTGCTTCAACCTCGGTCCACCATTGAAGCTACTTGGGCTGCTTGAACTTCGCTCCAAGCTCTGAAACACTATCTTCCCCGACGAGTTCATTCTTGGACTGTCCACCGACGCTCCCCTGCTCCCTACCCCACCTGCCTCCCCCGCCGACCTCCTCATCGGACTTCTCCCCATCCTTCCTGTAGCCGTCTGACCGTTCTCCGACGACCCAACCCCTGCCCTTGGCTTCACCATTCTCATCCTCGGAGGGTTTGGGTTTAGGCTTCGGCTTGGCGCGAAAGGATTCGGACTCATGTTCGCGTTAACGCCTGGTTTCTCCGAATCAAGAGACAGTCTGGGAAGATCGTCGTGTTCGTGACCTGAAGACGAAGAAGAGAGCGATAGACGCGAGGAAGAAATAGAGAGTGACTCACAGTCCGAGTCCTTCAGCAGCGGCAGACTCAGAGAAGTTTCCAGAGAGGAAGCCGACGATGAGGTAGACGATTTAGAGCTTCTATGCAGAAAATACTTCAAAGACTTGGGGTTTACACCTGACGACGAAGACGACGTCGTTTTTTGGGGCTCCGTTTTAACCGAAACGCTTTGAGAGAACTTCTTGAGCCCCAGCAGCTCCCTCCACCTGCTGGAGCACCTAGGAGCTTTTGGAGAGAACAAATAAGGATCCGTCGTCGAGATTTCCATCTCCGTTCTCCTGCAAGCTTTTACAGCATCAGGTGATCTCACCTCCGTCAACACAGTCACCGGCTGCTTCATAGTAGATAACTGCAGCGGCACGAGCTTACCGTCGGAAAATAGCTCGTCGGCGGGGAGCATTGCAACCGGATCATCCAACCTGAACTCAAAATCACCAGGATCTTGAATCTCCAACTGATCCGACACCGGATGATCCGGCTTAGACGGCTGAGGCATCGGTTTAATTCCGTTTCCTGACGTAATGGTGCAGGAGGAAGACTCTTCTTCTCGACTGAAGGATATTCTAGGACTCAGCCAACCATACGACGGATACGTCGCAGGCGAAAAATTCTCCGGCGACATTCCAATGTTGTTTACACAAGCTGATGCCATATCCCGTGACCATGCAAACTCCGGAAGAAGTCAAACGGAATGATGCTTAGCCGGAATCACACCTCTGGAAAATGCTCCGGTGCGCGAGATCTGCAGAGAGAGAGAGAGAGAGAGAGAGAGAGAGAGAGAGAGGTTTTGGCGGTTTGTTAGGGTTTGGAAATGTGAGTTCTGAGCGAAGTGCGTGAAGTAACACAGCAACCGTAAAGAAAGCGTCTAATATATAGCGGACACATAATTGCACTGATGGTAGGTCCATGTGACTGCGTATTCCTAAACTCTTTTTTTATTTTTTCTTTTTTCTTTTCTATTTTTGCTTTTTATATAATAATAATAATTAGTATAATTATAATTATAATACTAGAGTCTTATTATCATCAACAAATTTGCATGAATTAAAATATAATTAATTTTACTATAACATAATAAATTTAATTTAACAATTTTTTTAAATCAAAACTAAAAAAAAATTTACTTTTACAATTAATATGATAATTTTTATATAAAAAAATTATAAATTCAAATCATATCGAATATTTTTTTTATAATTTATATAGTTGATAGTACTGAATTGTAATACATGTGTATATTTAATAATAAATATAAAATTAATATATGTTAGTACAAAGTAATATAAAGAAAATTTGACAATTGAAATTTAGCCTTTAATATAAATGGAAATAAGTTGTTATCCTTCCTTATGCCGTTGCCCATGAGAGCATTATATAATTTAAATTAAAAAATATATAAATTTTAAAAGTTGTTTAGTAGCGGTAAGCTTGAGAACAAATAGACGTTATTTAAATTAAATATTTCATAATAAAAATTATTTTATTATATGAAAATAAATTAATCGTCAAATCACATTATCAAGTTGCCAACACAAGTTTTCGATTTTGTAAGCCTCGATTGTCACTTCTGTTGACAAGTTGGAAATGGACTTTGGACGGGCGAGATTGATTATACATATCATCAAGGTTCGATCATGTCAAATTACAATCAAAATTTTAATATTATTTTATATTATTCTTACGACTTTTTGATTGTTAATTTTATAAAAATTCTAGTGAATTTTGTTTTTATTTTTATTACAAATTAATTTTATAAAAAATTTAGTGAATTTGTGTTTCATTGACGTTTTTAGATTGTGTTATTTGTGTAGGAGTATAAGTATAAATAATAAACAAATTTAAAATTTTAAAAATTAAATTACTCTTTTTTTTTTTAAATTGAAAAATAAGTGATCGTACACTTTCCACAAATTTAAAATTAAATTTTGCTTTTAGAGAATTTTTTTGTGAATCCCTAAATTGTATGATATGACATGTTTTGTTAATGATATATATAATTATAATATTATAATGTTATAGATTTGTTATAGTATTATAGTGTTAAGTTTTATACACTTATTATTGTCCTAGATAGTAAATATATTAGTTTACTAAATTTAGATGTTGAAATTAATTTTTCTACTAGTTTGAGGTTGTAATAATTGGTAGCTAACAATGTTGGTAATAGTAATAACAATAATAATAAAAATGACAGTAGTCTGTTGATGATAATAGTGATAAGAGACTGGTGGTGATGAGTCAATAATAATAATAATAATAATAATAGTGACGATATATTAATCTTGATGACAACAGTAATAATTAATGATGATAGTAATAATAAAAATTATAGATGTAGTATAAGCGACAATATAGATGATAATGATAATGATAATGATAGTAATATGGGTTATAATATAGTATTTTTTTTAAAACGATACATTTAAGAAAAAAAAAAAAAAAGTGAAGAGTTATTTTATTTATTCTTAAAGTACTACCTAGTGCATTGTGAATAACAATTATCTATCTTATGGTTAGTGGTTAATCATTTATAAGAGTCTAAAATATTAAAATACTAGCTAAATTGTACAAAAAGGTTCAATTGATTTAACCGACTTTCATTATAATTGAGAACAAATTTTAAATTAATTAATCTTAATCAAATTTAGAAATGATCTTAAGAACTTAATAATGAAATCATGAGATATAAATTTGCATTGTAATAATCTAATTATTTGTCAAAATAACATAGGATTCTTGAGTTTCATACATGGTTTTAGATAATATTATCATTAACTTGCATTTATATTTTTGACTTAATTGTTCATAACGAAAAGCTATTACAAACACTTCTATATAAAAAGGTATATAGTTAATATATAAATATTTTTGTTTTCAATCTAAGGGCTTGATGACTTATTATCAATTAATTTGCATATAAGAAATATTAACTTGATTAACTACCTTGATTATAAACTTTTGATTTACATATATAGATACGGGGCTCATATGTTAATATACATATGTTGATACGTGTTAAACCTACACATACACAAACATTATATATGTACAAGTTAATTACTTTATTCACATCTCATTAACAAGGTAGTTAAAGCTACCTTGTCGCCACCAAATAAAAAGTAAAGAATAGAGTTACAAGAAACATAATGTTAAGAAGGAAGATGATCATAAAGATGAAGATTAAAATTAGCAGAAAATATGTTTGTCATTATCCCAACCCAAATGAAATCTTAAATGATTAATTGCGTAAACAACAAATAATCCAAATAATCATCATGTAAAAGGTATGATGCATAATATATATCAGTCTATTCCAACACGTAATATCTTTTTACATAATGTTATATTCTTTATATAGAAACATTTTATTTATAGCATTCAATTATACTATTTGTCAAATAAAAAATTATAGTAAGATATTATCATTATAAAAGTAATAAATAACAATGTTTAATAACATTTTCATTTATAATAAAGCAGAATCAAATATAAAAAAATTTGAAAAAAGATAAAAATTTACGTACTTAACAATTTTCGATGCCTCCATAGTTCAACTCTTTCCAAAAAATCATTTCATATATTATTATATCTTATCAGATAAATTATTAGAGTTGTATTTTTTAAACTTTTAGGTAATATTTATTGCTCGTGTATTATCTAGTTTCAGACAAATCAAAGTATGTGTATCTTTCTCCTTAAGCTTTTTCAACTTTTGAACAAGTCTCTATTTCCTCAAAATAAATCAAAACATGTGTCTCTCTCTTCTCGAGTTTCTTCAACTTTACGACAAATTTCAATGTGCATCATGAAGGTTCCATGGGCTCTCTCTCTCGTTAAGCTTCTCTCTCCTCAAGCAATGTCTAATGCAACATGTCCTCAAGCTTTCGTTTGCAATGGTCATGTTCATTCTCTCTCTCTCTCTCTCTGGTAAAATATCTCTATGCTCCTCACATTTTGTCTCTCCTCATGTCGTATAAAAGTCATTTGTTATTAACAAATTAAAAAAAATTACGATAATTTTAGAAGATAATATAAATTTTTTTACATTAATCGATATGTTATTAATCGATATTTAAACATATAATACTGAATAATAATGAGTTAAATACCGTTAATTTTGAATGTTTGTTTAAAAATATTTTAAAAATATAAAAAGCTATACAAAATTAAAAAAAAAATAGAACTTAAACAGAAAAATACCAATAGTAAATGTTTTATTTTACTATTTAACCCATATATATGTATTTTTTAATTTGTCCTCATTGAACTATTAGTATGAAATAATTTTTCTTGTTTTAAGTTTTGCCAAGCACAACATGTTAAAGCAGCTATCTTGCTTATTCAAATGTGGAAATTCAATTGATATGATAAACGTACCAGAGAGAATCGCGATTTGAGTAAGCGAAGTTGAGATTCTTTGGAGTAGACTGTTTTTTCGGAATGGAGAGTGGACACTGTAAGTACTCATGCGAGACCAGGGCTCAGACCCTAGAATGGATTAATGCGATAGTGGATTTCGTTAAACCCTACTCTTTCTTGATAAACGCTCAAGTCGTCAATTTCTTCAAGGTTTGTCTCTATCCATTTGCCCTCAATTCAAGACCTCTGATGAGTTGTTTTGGCACATATCAAGGAATTGGGGAATTTTCTTTTTGTTTACTGCAAAGTGATGGAAACCAAACTGATGATGCGTTCTTTTTATGGTGTGTGGTATGATGATCCTCTCAGGATAGATTATGGGAGGTGGTTGATGGTGAGTGGATGGATTGCCTACGTATGGAGCCTGTGGAAAATCTTCTCCTGATTCCATCTGGGGTGGTCCAGGTTCCTTTTGTTTTCTTCATTTCTTTGCATTTGTGCAGAAATAAGTAATTATATGGGGATGTCAAAGAATTATTTATTTGATAGAGAAAGTAGATGTACGCAAAAAGGAAATTATACAAAATTCTGGTTTTCATCTTCTTGCTATTTGCTCATCTACTTGGCTTCTCGTTATGCAATTCCCTAATGAACAATTCATATTTCTGTTGTGAATGGTGTTCAACTTCTATATCTGTTCTAATAAATTGACATTATTTAATCTTGCAATTAACTCTCGCTCGGTTTAGTTATTGCATCTTACTGCTTGATGGTAGGATTACTGGCCTGATTCGCTTAAGGGATTTATTTATACTATGAGGTCTCTTGTGTTTCCTAGAGAGCAGTCAGACTTGCAGAAGGTATGATATATCTCCACTCTTCTATGCATGTTTAGACTTTTCTATAAAAGAAATTATATATGGTTAGAGGTATTATTGTTTTATTAGTTTTATTATTATTGGCTTTTTGGTTAAGTATTGGCTTTCTCTTTGAAACCACACATACATCCCCAAACACCTCTAGTGTGCAACACTGCATGCTTCTTTTTTTTGGAGGCGATGCTAATGCGGATGCTGAGTGTTTTTATCTGACAAATTCAGTTGGTGATTCTTTTTATGACGTATAACATTATCCATTGCGTATTTACCTCTGTTGGAAGCTGCCTGTGTGCTTATTTTGAAGAATCAACTGAAGAGTAATAGGAAATGACAATTCTAGCAAAAGACAAAACCTTGGTAGGTACTAAAAAAGAAAATTTAGAGTGATCTCTCTACTAATCTATTCTTTGAGAAGGTATTCCGTTCTTTTAACAAATAGAAGGAAAAAGTTGATCCTTGTTCGAGCCTTTTTGGAATTCTAAAGTTACTGCATGGCCTGTCAATTTCATTAGTGAGCTGATGCAGCAAAAGGGAGAAATGGGGAAAGGGGCAGATATTAAGAAAGAAAAAACAGAACAACGGGAGACAACGAGAGAAAATACAGGAATTCAAAATGTGAAGTGGTGAGACAGCCATTTTGATATGCAATTTTCCATTTTGATATGAGTGTTTTATCTCTAAATGCCTCATCTTTGAATATATTAGCTATTTTCTTCAAAGAAAAAAGATCTCTAGATGTCTTGAATGTTAGAAAGGTGCCCTCATTTCTCTTGGTGGTAAGGTTAATTTGATCCAGACTTGACTTTTATCACTGTGCTTTATTTTCTCTCTTTGTTCTGGGTTCCTTATTTTGAGAGTATTGAGAGGGTTAGGAGGAAATTTTTTTTTTTTTTGGTTTGGTTCTAGAGGTTGTATAAGGGATGGTTTGGTTAAAGGGGATACATGTCTAAGGTTGACGGGTACCTAGGCATTGAGAATCTCTATTGTGAGAACTTGAGAGCATCTAGAAAGACCTTTATGTATATTTTCTTCCCATTCTCGCTAAGCAAACTGATGGGTAACAATGTTTTCTCTAAGCTTTCTAGAAGGTCCATTTAAAGTTTAGGTTTTGTGCTTTTTATTTAAAAAAAAAAAAAGTTTAGATTTGTGAATATGCAGTTTTGAAAGCTTTTTTTAATGGAGCAGTTTTAAATAGATTTAGTACTAATGATTTGCTTCAAGCTTGTAGGACCAGTTGTGCAGCTTGGTTTGTGTGATGTTCTCCGAAGCTGCTAAATTTCTTAGAACTGATCGTGCTACCTTTGTTGGGGCTCTTGTGATGTGCTTTGGAGCTGCAAAATTTCATTGTCACCTATTTTTGCATTGTGATTTGGCATGGAGACTTTTGACCTGATTATTTGATACTACTACTGTTTTTCTTGGGTTTCTCCAAATCTTGCAGGGTTATTTCTTTTGCTTTTTGTGGTATTGGTAGTAGGAAGGAGGCGAAGACACTAAGATGCAGACTATATTTGCTGGTTTATGGGTGATTTAGTTGGAGAGGAATGACAATATTTCTAAGGATCATTTCTCCCCTTTCCTGTTATTCTGGTGTGGGGTTGTCTTCTTTGGCATCTCATTGGGCGAAGACAGATGCATATTTGTTAGATTGTTCTCTGTCTATTTTGCATATAGATTTGCCAACTATCCTCTCAATTGGGCTTTGTGGTTTTTCTCATTTTGTTCTTATTGCTTTTGGGAGGATTCTAGTTATGGATTCTGTCACAACATCCAACTAAGATAGAGTCCTGAAGAGAAACAAACTGGGGGCTGAAGTTGATTCAGTCTCTATTTTTGCATTTCCTGCCTCTGCTTTTGTGCTTCTCATTGCTCCTGGCAGCATGCCAGCCCAGTAAATGGGTCTTCACTTGCAGATGTACATGTTACCTCTGTTTGTGTCATATTTTACAGTATCTTCTTCTTATGAGCTTTGTCTGTCGACTCTTTCTTTCTCTCTCTTCTCCTCTGCTTTCTGCTACCCCCACTTTCTCTTGGTTAGTTTCTCTTGGTATGCAATGAAGCAGAATTAAGAATAAAAACAACTCGAGCAGCAAAAATCCAACAAAAACAATTTAATAACTATGCAAAAAGAAACTTTTTATTCCCGTCCTCATTGATGTTTTCTTATTCAGCTTGCTGTTCTCACACCTTTTTTTATATTTCCCTCTGTATCTTTTCGTCAGATTTCATTTCTCTAGTGTTTAACCTGCAGTAAAAATTTCAATTTGGTGCTTACTAACTCAAACTTTGTTATTTATTTCTCTATTTATTTATCTGTCATTGAGGGGAAAAAGGAAAAGTAAGCATAAAGATACATTCGGACATATTGCAGGTGTTACCAAATTTGCGCATGACATCGCCTAATACTGTTCTTGCCCAAGGCATGAGTTTGAAGAAAAAGCATGAAGTAAGTTACTACATTTAATTTCTGAATTGTATTCTTTAATCTTCATGCCTCAAAGTCGCTTGCTTCTCTAATGTCTGTGATAGAAGTAAGTGCTTTTCGCTACTGTTATGAGCTGACTATCCACCATTACTTCTAGATTATCAGTTTGAGGGGATATTTATCTTTATAGAATGTTAATTTTCAAAATGTTGACACCAAGGCTAATTGAAATTTTAAGGGTGTTTCTATATCTGTTTTATGTTAGATTGGCCAAATATTCCTTCTTGGGCTTTGCTAATCTCTCTTCTTTTGGTTTTGTTTAGGAGAATACCTAATTCTCTCTATTTATGTTTTTTTTTTCCTGTTAATACATATTTTTCCTCAAAATATAAATTAACAATATTGACAAGAAATTTTGTTGACATTCCAAACCAATTGACGGTATGTTTTACTCGTTGATTGAGGATTAAAATTATTTCTCACACATCTATTTTTTTTAGTGTCTGGTAGCTCAAAAGTGAAAATAATATTGAACTTTTTATTTTAAAAAATATTTAAGAAATTATGTTAAGAAATATTTATGATAGTGAAAATAATAAAAAGTCCTTTTTAATATTTTATGGCCAACTATTCTTTTAGGGAAATACCATTTAGTTATTGAACAGTTTTTTATGTTATATTTAGGTCCCAAGAGTTTTTTTCATTATAATTTAACCCTTAAACATGCAAAATTATCTCAATCGATGATCATTTTGTACAGCTTTGAGAATTTTGATAGAAAATGATATTGACTTTTTTTTTTTTCCTGTTTTATCCATATCTTGTTTTTTTTTTTTGTAGAGTTTGAAAATTATAATAACAAAATATTATACACTTAAGAAGAACAATTAGTTTATTTTATTTAAATCATGCAGATAATAGACTTAAATAAGAAGAAGACCCCTGCAGTGACCATATTATTCTTTTTCAATTTCTAGTCATAAATAGAAAATTATATTTTTAAATTATTTTTTATGTCACTAAGTAAGATAGAAATAGATATTTCTACTTTTGTAAAAAGTTTCTTTAAAATAGTGTTTTTGAACAATTTTATAGGTTCAAGGATTAAATTATAATGAAAGTAGGTTTTGGGATTGAATTGCAGCATAACCCATATTCATGAGCTAAATTGGTAATATTCTATCCTTTTTATACTTAATTACCAGGCATGTACATGCTAATATACATACCTATACATATATATATATATATTATATAAGAAATGGACCTAGAAAACATTTTCATGTATCAAGTGGAGCTTAGCATTTCATTAATTTGATTTTGTACTTGGAATTTTTTTTTTTTAAATAAAAGATGAAAGTATTATTATTCACAAAGGTATTAAGAGAGTACCACCCAATTACATAAAAGTTACATATCAATTAAGTGGTCGATAATGCATCCCAAATCTTCCTAATGTAATATGTCAGGACCTAATAAAAAGGAACCAAAAGTATTAAACCATTTATCCTTTATGTTTATAAAGTCCGTTTAAATTCCCTTAATTACTCTTGCATTCTTTTCTTTCCACACGATCCAAAAAATGGTAAGTGGAATAAAAAATAAATATTTTTTCTTTTTACAAAAACCTGCCCAAGCCCACAATTCTTTACTAACATTACTCGTCATTACCCAACTCGGTTCCATTATCCCGAATACCGACATTCATAAACTGTGAGTAACTGGGCAAAATAATAAACTGTGGTCACATGTTTCCTCATCAGCCTTGTATAAGTAATATCGGTCAACAAGAATGTTGCTCCGCCTCTTTAACATATCAATAGTCAAAATACTTTCTCTTGAGGCTTCCCAAGTAAAGAAAGCCATCCTAGGGGGAGCTGTAATTTTCGAGATTTGTCTAAATGGAGCTGTCACATTATTTTCATTGCCGCCTTTAGCTATAAAAGTGTAATAAGGCTTCATTGAAAGCCCATTCTTCTCATCCAACTTCCAAATCCTCCTATCCTTCCTATTATTCATGTTAATTTCAGTCAGCACATTGAGTAAATTGCAGTATTCATCAACTTCTCATTCTTTCAAGTTCCTTCTCACCTGAACAGTCCATCCCCTCCCCCCACTAACGTTCCCATACACTTATCGACAGTAATATCCCTCTCACTAGCAATATTGTAGATGTTAGGGAATCTATCTTTTAGTTTAAAAGCCCCTTCCCATTCATCTTGCCAGAATCTCACCCTTTCTCCATTCCTCACCTTCCATCCCATACATTCCCAAAATCTACTGCCTTCCCCACTGATTCTCTTCCATAAACTCATTCCATGCGGTTTGTATTTTCTCTCTTCTCCCCCCATCTCGCCTCCACCACATTCCTCCAAAGTTTGTCATCCTCTTTGCAATACCTCCGTAGCCATTTCCCATGAAGTGCAACATTCAAATCTGCAATGGATCTTACTTCCAACCCGCCCTTATCCATACATTTCTTCACTTCCTCCCACCTTATCAAATGATATTTTCTACAACCGTCATCATCACCCCAAAGGAATCTACATTGGATCCTTTCAAGCTTTGAAGCAATTGTGCTTGGAAATTGCAAGCAATAAAACAAACCTCCCTTCACCATATTTAACCCCTTCCAAAATAATTAATCGAGGCCTCGAATTGGTGTTGACAGGTGCAAGTTCTTTCTGCTGTTGTTAGCTCAGTCGTAAATAGAGTGGGAGCTTGCAAGATAATTGATGTTGGTGCTGGCCAGGTATGACCACTTACTTTTATCCAATTAACTTCTATTATATGCATGATTAAAATCTTAGATTGTTTGACGCTTTCTACTTTATTGATCTTCCATTTTGTGTTAATCTTTCTTTGCTAGCAATTGGTTGTTTTCATCATTTGGCTTTTCACTTGAGTGTGTGGTCAGGACTTCCAAAGCCATCTGACTTCTTTTTCCATGGCATTTGTATATATTAGAAATCTGGGATCTGCAACTTGCCAATTAGAAAAACTAGTTTAAAATGTGGTGTGGTAATGTAAAGTAAGCTCTTGCTTTTCTTGGCAGGAAATTTGTTGAGCACTTAAATGTGCAACCTTTCCAGTAGCTTTTTTACTTATTTTGCGAGTATGGTCAACCATACAGGCTAAAAATCTGGGATCTGCAACTTGCCAATGGGAAAAACTAGTGTAAGAAAATATAGTTTGGTAATGTAAAGTATGCTCTTGCTTTCTTGGCGTGAATTTGGATCAATAACATTTGAACTATGTCCACTTATTTATTTATTCATTTTTTTTTTGATAAAACAGAAAGTTCACAAGAGGAAGAAAGTGCATAGTGGGAGGATAAGATAGCAGTCTAGTAAATAACAAAAAAAGAGAAAGAAGTTGAAGAAAGAAAATGTTAGGACCCGGCTTTGATATGTTATTTACCGGACTCATAATTGGGAAAAAATATTAAACTTTTAAATATTTGTGGGGTAATTTTGAGAAATTTAAAAGATTGGAGGTAAAATTAAAATTTAAAGAAATAGAGATGATAGAAAAGGAATTTAGAAAAAAAAGAAGGTTTTGGAAGAAAGAGAAGAGAGGGAGTCGGGGAGAGAGAAGAAAAGAGTTTGAGAGAGAGAGAGAAGAGTCCTTAGAGAGAGAAAGAGAGAGAATATAGATATGAGAAAGAGAGAATATTTTAGAGAGAGACTAGCTTTAGAGAGAGAAGGAGACTGTGGAGAGAGGAAGAAGCTGTTAGAGAGAGAAAGAAAGGAAATAGAAAGATAAGCAGAGAAAGGAGAGAGAAAAGAGAGATAGAGATTGGAATAGAGGAGAGATAATTTATTTGAGATTCGTTTCTAAAAGATTACATGATACATGTTTACAACTATCATTTAAATACATAAATCAATCGTCGCCATGAATCGGAATGATGAAGGGAAGCTGTCTGTTCAGGCGGTGACGCATCGGCTGGAGAAGAAGATGAAAAGTTGTTCTGGTCCGAATGAGGATGAAGAATTGGTCCATGCCGGTTCACTTGGTAAGGAACCAGTTCAGAATTGTTCCATGTGATTGAACCTTTTCTTTCTTTTTTTTTTCCCATTTGCTGTATATTTCACTGTTCTTTTCATACGCCCATGCTTACAGCCATATATATATAATATAATATATATATATATAGTTTAATTTTTCTGGGATCTGACAATTCCCTCCACGTGGACATCAACCTTGTTCTCAAGGTTGAGATTCAACTCTAATTTGTTTTTTTGGAATTATTATATATATATTTGAAAGTATTTCTACTGCTTAAACCCGTAGAAATTAAATCTTCTTGGCCTGCCCCGCACACCATCGGTGCGGTAATGTCTTCTTCTTCCTTTCGCTTCTTCTTAGGCCTCCTCTTCTCTTCTTCCGATTCTTCTTCTGGTTTTTCTTCTGCAATATCTTAAGATGTGTCTTCTTCTTCTTCGCGCCGCAGAGGGAAAAGAAGAGTCCCACTTGCGCTTTGTGCACGGCTGCAACAGCAGCCGTTGGTTTTGCGTCCTCTGGGGAGGTAATGCCGCCACTTAGCAATTGAATCATCAGATCAATTTTTTGCTCTATCTGGTCGAAGAGTTTAGCGGTGTTAGCCATCACCACCTCCCATTGGGATCTGATACGCGGTTCTGATATCAAGTTGGTAGGACCTGGCTTTGACATGTGATTTACTGGACTCATAATTGAGAAAAAATATTAAACTTCAAACATTTGTGGGGTAATTTTGAGAAATTTAAAAGATTAGAGGTAAAATTAGAATTTAAAGAAATAGAGAGGATAGTAAAGGAATTTAGAAAAAGAAAGGTTTTGGAACAAAGAGAAGGGAGGGAGTCGGGGTGAGAGAAGAAAAGAGTTTGAGAGAGAGAGAGAGAAGAGTCCGTAGAGAGAGAAAAAGAGAATATAGATATGAGAAGAGAGAATATTTTAGAGAGAGACTGGTTTTAGAGAGAGAAAGATACTGTAGAGAGAGAAAGAACTGTTAAATAGAGAAAGAGACTATAGAGAGAGGAAGAAGCTGTTAGAGAGAGAAAGAAAGGAAAATAGAAAGATAAGCAGAGAAAGGAGAAAGAAAAGAGAGATAGAGATTAGGATAGAGGATAGATAATTTATTTGAGATTCATTTTCAAAAGATTATATGATACATCTTGTTTACAACTATCATTTAAATACATAAATCAATCGTCGCCATGAATTGAAATGATGAAGGGAAGCTGTCTGTTCGGGTGGTGATGCATCAGCTGAAGAAGAAGATGAAAAGTTGTCCTGGTCCGAATGAGGATGAAGAAGTGGTTCATGCCGGTTCACTTGTTAAGGAACCGGTTCGGAATTGTTCCATGTGATTGAGCCTTTTCTTTCTTTTTTTTTTCCATTTGCTGTATATCTCACTGTTCTTTTCATACACCCATGCTTACAGCCACATATATATATATATAATATTTTATATATTTTAATTTTTCTGGGATCTGACAGAAAATCTAGCTAGAAAATAGTTAAGCAGCCGGGTTCTTTTTGTAGAATGGACAAGAGATCCCTGTAAAAACAAAATATATCACTCTACTAAAAGTATCGTGGGAATTGAATGCATCCTTTTATTCACCAGTACATGTTTTATTTTTATGTTCCTATACTTTTCGAAAGGAAATTTTTGTTGAGTTGTGACTCATATTTTCCAGAGAGTTACCCTTCACAAAATGATTCCTGTCATGGGAGGACCCGCCTTCCCTGGCCAGGTGATGGTAAATCATTGTCTTGTCTTGGCACTACCGTTGTGTATTTGCTGGGTGGCAGGCCTTGGAGGGTCTTTTGTTATGGGGGTATTCTTATAATTTTTGGGTTTTTCTTATTTAACTATACAAAGGAAAATTTCTCAGTCTAAGATTCAGTTTCTCAATAGAATATTTTCACTGGCAGTTATGTGGCATCAGCACATCACTGAATCACATTACAATTTTCTGTTTTCTTCCTCAGTCTCACTTTTACTTTAATTTGTGTTTGTTGCATGGGAATCTTCTTTATGATCTTATATTATATTTTTTATGGATCAATGAATGTCTTCTGATTGTTGAACTTCCATAATCAGTTTTCGAAGTATGTTGTATCACGAGGGAAGTGGGTGATTAAATTTCATACACATGTTGTCAAGGTCTAGTTATGATGCTGTTTTTGAGGGTATTTGGAAGTCTATGTATGGAGTGAACTTTTTGTTTTTCTAGTCTTCTTGTTCTTCATGTTGTTATGAAGCCGTCTTGACCACTGTTGTTTTTTGCTAGTCGTGCTAGTAGGAGCACATAAAAATACTCCTAGGTGCTTCAGTGAACTACTTGTGGACTTTATTGCAGAAAATTGGTTCGAGTTTGATTCTTTCCTCGTATCATCTTTATCTTTGTGGTTACAAATCCTAACATAAATAAATAGCATCTGTTTCCTCAGAAATGTATTTCCCTCTGGAAATTGTGATGAACTGGAAATCTGTTACGTTATTTCTTATAGTTACAAAATTGTTAAATCTTTGGTTTAAAATGATTTGATAGGGTTATCTTGCGCAAGTTCTTTCCTTTCAGTATGAGCATTCTGTAGTTGCAATTGATGCTTCACCTCTTCATGGAAAGGTTACCGGTGCACGGGCAGAACGAATCGAGAAGCATTATGCAGCTCAGAATCGTAAATCTGGGTACGGGGCAGAACTATTTTTTTTTTCTTTTTGTGGTCCTATATATAAAAGATTGATTATCAGTATAAGCCACAGCCTATGATTTTCTCACCTGGGGATTAGTATTAACCAGGTATGGATGCCTTCATAATTTAAGTTATTAGGTTATTGATTGTAGGTCTCGTTCATCTGCTCAGGAAGGTGGTCATGAAGTTTTTCCTTACCTTCGTAGCATATAATCCAGAACCACTTTGCTGTTTTCTTCTATTACTTTTGGTTTAGATTTCATTTCAGGACTTTTAATCTCAATTCCAATTACATTTTGTGGTAAATATTTTTATGTATTTGATGGGAATTTTTATGTTTTATTATTTTTTGTTGTAAGAAATGTTTCATTTTCATAATTGAATAACATTTTACATGTTTTGTACTACTAAACAATTCTGAACTTGATCCTTGTAGTTCAACAACCAAGAGTCCGAACGTGCCAAAGACAATTACATGCCATTTAATGTCAGTTGATGATATGATGAAGGCCTTGACTGAGATTTCACTTCATAAAGATGATAATGGGGTTGAATTGAATGAGCAAAATGAAGCTTTTGACCGGAGAAGTTCACACTCTTTGCACTATCCAAACAGTCAGAGTCAGAGTTCATTGGTTCTTTCTGGCCTCCATGCCTGTGGGGATCTTTCAGTAACCATGCTTAGGTGAGTGCTGACATCTTCCTTGATGCTAATATGTTTCCATTTAAAGTTATAAGAAGTGTTATTGCTCTCGTCTATATTGGGCTGGGGAACAGGAGATGCCAACCTTGGATGAGAATAAAAATGTTTTTTTGTTGACTTCCTTTCTTATTAAAAAGTAGTTAATTTCTCATTAGAAAATAAGTATTATCATTAACATTTATGCAGTCTCTCTCTCTCTCTCTCTATATCTCTTTTGAGATGATTGTCATTCTTAATTTTAGTTGGATGATCTTCCCTAAAAGAAAAGATCTTAGTCTGATGGGCAAGGGTGCTTACGTGATATTTTGAAGTACTTATAAAATGGTCACTTTATAGAAGTACGTATGAGATGCATTCATTAGTTTACTTTCAGGAGTATCCAAACATAAAATTCTTTCTAGCTTTAAAGGTTAGTAGTATTGCATATTTGTTTTCTCTTGTACTTCTTAAAACTCCAGTACTTTGTTGAGAGATTTGAGAATCGATTTTGGATATGTCTGTTGGCAGATTTGAGAGATTTGGAGAATTAATTTACAGATCTTGCGTATACTCTAGGCTATAAAATAAAGTCAATGTATTATGTTTTCGGATAAAAAAGAGATTTTGGAGAGAGGGAAGAAGTTACAAAAACAAAGAGTAAGACATACACCTAAAGAAATCAATACACAATAGCATTTTTTAGATAAAAGAAGTTTTATTAAGGAAGAGTGAGAAAAGAATATATTTGGAAGAATGGAATCTTGTGTTTTATTATTGAATAGTTGAGTCCTATATATACATAACTTCGAGTATAGAAAAGGAAACCCTAAAATTAATTGCATTGGAGTATTTTGCTATTATACTCTTATACATTAAATTTCATATATATTTTCCAACACTTCCTCTCAAGTTATTAAATAGACGTCCATTCCCAGCTTGGTAATCATTGTTTAAAGTGCTGGATTTTTCAAGCCCTTACTAAGCACATCTGTAAGTTGGGAGTTGCTAGACGTGGTGTGCGCAGATAAAATCACTGTCTAACTTTTTTTTGATAAAATGTTTATCGATTTCAATATATTTTTTCCTATTATGTTATAGCAAATTATGGACAATACTAATTGCTGACTTGTTGTCAAAATAGAGTCTCATCGGACCATTCTATTTGATCCTTAGGTCTTCCAAGATTACTTTCAACCATAAAAACTCATAGAATCCTGGTCATTGCTTGGAATTCTGATTCTGTGTTGGATCTTGACATCACATTTTGTTTCTTGCTTCTCCATGTGATCAAATTTCTTTCAACAAAAGTACAAGAACCTATAGTTCTTCTATCCGCTCTTTATCCAACATAGTTTGTATCAATATAGGTCTCCAGAAGTAATCTTTTATTCTTTTTGAACATTACATCCTTTCCTGGTGCTCCCTTAAGTTATTGTAACACTCAATATCACACATATCGCATAAGTAATGTATGGTGTTCCGTGTGACAAGTAAATAAGTCTTCCAACTAGCATTTGGTATATTCTCTTGTTGACTGCTGCACTTTTTTTTGGCTAATCCCAATTTATGGTTAGGATAAATTGGTGCTCTAGCAGGTTTACATGCCAACTTACTTGTATCCTTTAAAAGATCATTGATATACTTTTCCTGTGTGAAAATTCTAACTTTCGAATTGACCACTTTAATTCCAAGTAAATACTTTAGCTTTTCAAGTTCTTTAATTTCAAAATTCTTTAGCTCATCGTTGTTTGAGCATCAATCTTTTGTTTTCATCATTAATTGTGACAATAATGTCATCAACATACACAAGTAAGACCGTAACTCCCTTTGAATTTGAGTGCTTGATCAACAAGGTTTGATCTCCTTGACTTTGCTTATATTCTATTATGTAAGAAGTCATTTTTTACATCAAACTGTTACAATTACCAATAAAAATTGACAGTTAAAAATAATAGAACTCAAACTATGTTCATTTTGGTAACATGTGTAAAAATCTCTTAGTAGTCTGTTCCATAAGTCTAGGTATATTCCTTGGTTATTAGTCTTGCTTTGTTTCGAGACCATAATCCAGCAAAAATTGCTCCTTGCCATAAAGGCTTAGCTTCTTTCCTCAACCCCACCCCTCGGATACTGTAATGCGTAAACCTCTCCCCTGTAGGAAGTGTCACCCAGTTCAGCCTGAGCAAGTTCACCAGATTTAGCTTGGATTTCTTAAATTATGAATTTTAGGTTAATTTTGCAGTTACACATATTCCACTAGTTTGGTTCTTGGTAGTTTGTCATGAATTTCAATTCAAAGTATTGATGCGGCAACAATTATTGGTGCTTATTTGTCCCTAGAGATCAAGTGACATATGAATCCAAATCCATAGTTCCTGATACCCAAATGGATGACCTCGTTTGGAGGCGATACTACTCAGCCAGTTGGGTTTTCTTTTTACAGTACTTTACACATGCTTTTTATACATAACCTTTTCCCCCTCTTTGAAATGCTTGTGGCCAAGGATGATGAAGTTTCTGCTAGTTTCAATTTTTTTAAATGTAAATGCTATAATTTATGTTACTGTCTCTTACTTTAGTTTGGTTCTGGTAATTGTGTCATGATTTGAATTTGAAGTGATAATGTTGCCAAACCACTTTACTAATGTGTATTTTTCTATTCAATCAAGTAAGTGACATGTATATCAAAAACTCCTCAATTCCCAGTACCTAGGGTGATAACGTCTTTTGGAGGTGATCACCCTAGTTCGAATGAAGTCTTTTTACTGTATTTTACATATGCTCTTTTTTTTTTGAGATAAAAAATCAAGAGGGTAGAATTTATATCTGCTCTTTAATCTGTGACTTTTCTCCCTTTCCAATTTACACAATATTTTAAAGGAATTTATAACTTTACGGGCAGGACATTTTTGGAGTGTGAAGAAGTTAAAGCAGTTGTTAGCATTGGCTGCTGTTACAACTTATTATCCGAGGAACGTTTCGACAATTGTCATTCCCAGTATGGGTTTCCAATGAGTAGCAGTGTTAAATCTTCTGGCTTATCACTTGCGAAAAATTCTCGTGATCTTGCTTGTCAGGTGCATAACTCATTTTGCTTACTGATCTTTAGGTTTCTTTCCTTTTTTTTTTGTTTCTTTTAAGTAGTTTTCTCTTTTGGGGCTGGGAGAGGGAGGAGGATAGAGGAGAGGAAGGTGCTGATTTGGACTAGGAGATCATGTGATGTCACCATAGATAGAGAAGAAGAAACAAGCTTGTGAATACCAATACTTGAGTCTGATAAAAAAGACAGTTTAGATGTCATGTTATGTAGCTGCACACAGTCACAAATTGATGAAGGTGCAAATCAGAAAAACTGCTAGAATATTATGATTTTGTCTTTAAATTTGTAGGGCAGATAGATATGTAGTATTATTACTTTAAAATATTCTATTTAAATTATTCGTTATTAGAGTTTGATCCTCATTTTGGTCCAGTAGTTTTAATTCCTCTTTCGTCTGACCACTAAATAAAAATAAAGTTCAATGGAAAATAAACTCCGAACTCCTAACATAATCTAAGCTCCTAAATTGTCTTCAATTCTGCAGACTGCTGACGTCTACAAGGCAGTCTCCTTCTTCCACTTGCTGGGGATCCCATGGCTATAGACTTTTCCAGAAGTTTTGTTATGGGCATATATGGTAGTAGAGCTCTTCACAAGTACTACGTTAACTATGATGCAGTAGTCTAGTTTTAGTTGAAGCTAGGATATTCTGTTAGAGATCTGTGAAGAAAGTTGACTGTATGCAAGTGGTCCATTAATACCATTTGGCCAGTTAACTTCTCTTAGTGTTTGGTTCTAGCATTCTGTCACTATGGTTCTTGATCCAGCTCAGTGGGCCAAATTTTGTTTATTGAGCCTAAATAGGATTTAGTGAAGGAAAGAATTCCTGTAGATGAACCCAATTAGTTTTGGCGCTAAATATCCTTGAGTTGGATTGTGAGATGTAAGTTGTCGAAGAGTTGCCTGCTGCTTCTTTCATATTTATTTGTTCCTTAATATGCCCTTTATTATAGAATTTAAGATAAAACTCATTTATTATAATTTTATCAGAGTGCAGAGAGATGGAGACACTTGGGGAAGGATGCTGGTCTTCAAAATTTTCAACTACATGCTTTTCGTGCTGCTTTCCAAATGGTACAGATTTTTAGAACTTTATTTTTGTGTCAGATTATAACAACTAGTATTGCAATACAGAAAAAAGTGTTATTCATGATCTCTGTTTACAACTCGAATCATTTATCACTAACAACTTAAGTCTAAGCCTTAAAACCACTACTTAAAACCAAATTGAATTATTTAAAAAAAACACACGTAAGTCTAAGCTTTAAAACCACTACTTAAAATCAAATTGAATTATTAAAAAAGAAAAACATTTAAGTCTAAACTTTTGGAGCCTCAACGATTCAAAGATATATTAGACTAGTAGTGTTCCATACCGCGCATTACAAGAATCTAAACAAGTAATGTAGAAAATAAATATTAGATGGTTAGAATTAAAGGGTAGGATTGTATTTTCATTTTATGGACAGGTGGAATTGTCCACCACTACCAGAATTTGTTATTTTTGTTGCTTCCATTTTTCATTCTGTTTTGGGGACCACACCCTAAATTTTGGTGTGTCATTTTGGCTGTTGGGTGCTTATAAAACGCACCTCTCCGCCTCTGTGTAGAGAAAGCAAGAAAGAAGAGAAGAATTTCTCATTCTCAATCTCACTCAAATTTGCTTCCATTAAATTTTTCATGATATCAGAGGCAGTCTGATCCAAAATTCTCCTTTCGCTTGCGTCAGACGCTTCAATGGCCACAGATGACCAAAATTCATCACCCGAAGCTATCTCAGGCATGTATCTTCCTAACTCCACCAACTTTGGAATGGTGGAGCAGCACTCATCATTCATCACTAGTCATTGCCTTAATGGTGATAATTACCTCCAATGGTTGACATCTGTTCGGCTATTCATCCGATGGAAAGGGAATGATGAATTTCTTATCGGAAAAAATCCAGAACCATAGTCGGATGACCCACGAGCTCGTGCTTGGAAAATTGACAACAGCATGGTGATGTCTTGGTTGTTAAGCTCCATGACTCCCGAAATCAGCGAAAACTTCTTTTGTACGAATTGGTCCACGAAGTTTGGGAAGTTGCCAGTGAGTTTTACTCCAACTGCGAGAACACATCAATACTTTTCGAAGTCAAATCCACTATTCATGAGCTGCGGCAAGGTGAGTTCATTGTAACCCAGTTTTATAATTTGATAACCCGCAACTGGCAGCAGCTCGATGCCTTTGAGGACCATTAATGGTGCTGCCCAAAAGATTCAAAAAGGTACAGAAAGATTATAGAACAAAAGAGAATTTTCAGGTTCCTCATGGGGCTCAACAAAAGCCTGAATGAAGTGCGGGGCCGCGTTTTGAGCACGAAACCACTGATGGGTATTTGTGAAGTCTTTTCTGGAGTTCGGCGAGAAGAGAGCAGAAAGAAGTTGATGCTAGGAGATTCTCAG